>NW_022900913.1:9170520-9224590 GCF_012274545.1 Fukomys damarensis
AATAAATGTATATATATATATATATATATATATATATATATATATGCATATATAATCGCAATAATTCTATGAGATATTCACATGATTATTTCATTTCTCTAGTTTTAAAGATGAGCTAAATAATCCCAGAGATCTTAAGTATCTTACTCAAATTCACAGTTTAAAAGTGTCAGTACTCAAATTTAAACTCAGTGCTTTGGCTGTGGAACTACCATGTTCTAATAGGATTCTGGAGTCCCTAGAAACATCATGTCCTAACTTTTCCACAACTTTGAGTGTGATATTTCCTCTGCCTGTAATATCTTTTCTCACTGATTGAGAATTTGTTTGCAAAGTGTATAGTAATGTTTACATATTGTTAACATTCTAGTTAGTTTAGTTTTATTGTTTTAAATATTTTAAAGCTAAAATTTAATCATATATTTCACTAACTCATTTAATGGAGAGTGCATGTATGTTTTACTAAATTTTAATTCTTAATAAAATTCACATAGAATGTGTTTGTATAACATGGCTGAATAAATCAACTATATTTTCCAAAGCTCCTAAAATTTTTAAGCCTGAACATTAGACATAGCCTTGATCAGAGAAAAACTGGAGAAACTATGGCACAGAAGGGTGTATTTGCCATTTTTTTCTGTTATTGAGACACGCATAATTTGACACACTTTTTTTATTTTATTTGCTTTATTATTTTTGGTTCTTGGGATCGAACTCGGGACCTTGTGCTTGTGAGACAGGCAGAAGCACTGCTTTGCTAAATCCCCGGACGGCCAATTCTTTTGAGGAGTCAGTCCATGGTCTGCTGCCTCCAAGGCAAGTCCATCGCGGCAGAAGCGTGGAACAGAGCAGAGATGATTAATTTGAGGCAGATGGGAAGCATAGTAGAAGGATAATGCAGAACAATAGGGGCCAGGGCCATATATAGCACACAAGTCATCTTCCATCATGACCCACCCAGGCACATACAGAAGTATGACCTACCTATCCTCTTGGTGGCCTCCAAGAAGCCAATCAGCTGGATACGACCAAGGTCAAGCATCATAAATGATTTATAAATACCACAGATCACAGTGCACATGCTGCAGTCTACTCCACGGAGGATTGCTTGGCATTTTTGTCTCACATTATAAATAAGTTTTACACACACACACACACACACACACACACACACACACACACACACACGTAGCTTTGGGGAAGAAGCTGAAATTCTGCCTCTGTCTCTTTGTCTGTTTCTGTCTCTCTCTTGCCTTTTGAGTAAAACATGCTTCTTGTCTATTTTCTGCTTCTGAAACAATCATTTTTTCTTGATATTTATTTGGATTCTTTTTACTTTATCCAATATTTGATTATGTTTAATTGTCTGATCCAATTTAATCATAGATAGCCAGCTGATAAATTGTATCAATTTTTGTAAAATAGCTTCTTAATCAAAAGTTTGAATTTAAAAGTCTTGTCAATCACCTTTTTTTAGAATCTAAAAATATTTGGCAACTACAGTAGGATAAGTATAGCATAATGTAATTTTATAATGACACATATTGAAATACTCTCTACATTTAATTTTCTTTGGGGTTTTCCTCTTTGTTTCTCAAAATTTTAAAAGCTAAAACTTGATTAAGATTAAAATATTTTTGTGTGTGTCCATGTGTCCATAGCTATCAAATTATTCCATACTGTATAGTAGCCCTCTCTTATTCTATTTTTTTCTCATTGAGTTTATTGGCACATTTTAGGTATACAGTACAGTTATATTCATCATTGGTATCTTGTAAGTTTACATGACAGGTCTTGATTCTCATTTTTTCCCAATAGCCCTGCACTCCCTTCATCCCCTCCTCTCTTCCCCACTTACAAATACTTTATTTTCATTACTTCATTTTCTCATTTTTTTTCTTTTCCCATATTTCCTTTCCACTACCCTTCCCAGTTCTCCTACACCTTCAGCCCTTTTCGTCCTATTTCACACTGTCAATTGTACCATTAGGATCTTATTTACTGTTGTAGTTTTTCACACCAGGGAAACTATTTGGTATTTATACATGTGTGACTTATTTATTTCACCTAGGAGTATATCCTCAATATGTATCCATTTTCCTATGAATGACTCTAATTTCTCACACTTTATGACTGAGTCGTATTGCAGTTTATAGAAAAATCACACCTTTATCCAGACCCTAACTGATGGACAATTGAGCTGTTTCCAAGTTTTAGCTATTACAAACTGTGCCGCTATAAACATGGGTGCACATACTTCTCTGTGATATGATTCTTTTAGTTCTCTTGGAAAGATACCCAGCAGAGGGATGGCTGGGTCAAATGGAACCTCCAGTCCCAGCTCTTTGAGGTATCTCCATGTTGATTTCCATAGTGGTTGCACCACTCTGCACTCCCACCAACAATGGAGAAGGTACCTTTCTCTACATATCCCACCAACATTTGTTATTGATTGATTTCTTGATAGCAGCCATTCTTTGTGGGATGAGGTGGAATCTCAGTGTTGTTTTCATCTGCATCTCTCAAATGACCAGTAATGTGCAACATTTTTTCATATATTTATTTGATGCTTTTACTTCTTTGAGAAATGTCTGTTGATTTCACATAACCATTTTCTAATTGGGTCTTTGTATTTGCAGGGCTGATATTTTTTTAGTTCTTTATATATTCTAGATAATAGTCCTTTTTTTGAGGAACAGCTAGTAAAAATTTTTCCCCAAATTGTACGTTGTCTTTTAATTCTGTTGAAGGTTTCTTTTGCAGTGCAGAAGCTTTGTATAAGATGAGAACCCAGTTCTTGATTCTTTCTGCTAGTTACCATCCTCCTGAGGATTTGTTCATAAAGTCTTTTCACATGCCAATGTCTTCAAGAGTTCTGCCTAATTTATCTTCCAGCAAATTCAGTGACTTTTAAAATATTTAGATCTTTAATCCATTTGGATTTTAATTTACTGTATGGTGAAAAATAATGATCTAATTTTAATCTTTGGCAGGCTGAAGTCCAGTTTTTCCAACACCATTTATTAAAGAGGCTATCTTTCCTCCATTGAGGATGGTTGACTCCTTTGTCAAAGATGAGGTAGCTGAGTACATCTGGAGTTGTTTCTGTATCTTCCAATCTGTTCCACTGATCCTCACATCTGTTTCTTTGCCAGTACCATGCTGTTTTTTTAATCACAGTGGCTTTGTAGTGTAGTTTTAAATTGTGAATGGTTATACCCTTTGCCGTGTCTCTGTTGCCTAGGATGGCTTTTGCTATTCTGGGTCTCTTCTGGTTCCAAATGAATTTTTGGATTCTTTTTTCTAGTTCTGTGAAATATACTGCTGGAATTTCAATTGGCATTGCATTGCATCTATATAGCAGTTTTGGTAGTATGGCCATTTGCCTACCCAGTAGGATTCTTCCTACCCAGTAGCAGGGGATATCTTTCCAATTTCTTATATCCTCTTCTGTCTCTTTTTTCAGAGTGCTGTAGTTTTCAGTGGAGAGGTATTTTGCTTCTTTCATTAAATTGTTTCCTAGATACTTCATTTTTTTTTGGATGCTGTTGTGAAAGGAACTGTTACCCTAATTTCTCTCTCAGTGAGTCTGTTATTTGTGTACAAGAAGGCTATTGATTTTTGAGTGTTGACCTTGTATTCAGCTACTCTGCTAAAAGTATCAATTAAGAATAGAAGTCTTTTCGTGGAATTTTTTGGGTCCTCAATGTAGAGTATCATATCATCAGCAAATAATGACAGTTTAACTTGTTCCTTTCCTATCTTTATAGCTTTAATTTCTTTCTCTTGTCTAATTGCTGTGGCTAATGTTTCCAGAAATATATTTAAGAGGAGTGGTGATAGTGAGCATCCTTGTCTTGTTCCTGATTTTAACATGAAGTTTTTCATTTTTTGGCCATTTAATATGATGTTGGCTATGGATTTTCATAGATAGACTTTATTACATTGAGATATAGACCATCTATTCCAATTTTTGCAGGGTTTTTATCATGAATGGGTGTTGAATTTTGTCAAATGATTTTTTTTTGCATCTGTCTAGAGGATCGTGTGGTTTTTGTCCTTGACTTTGTTAATATAGTATATTACAGTTATTGACTTACATATGTTGAACCATCCTTGAATCCCTGGAATAAATCTAACTTGGTCAGAATGTATAATCTTCTTGATGATCTTCTGTATTTTGTTTGCTAGTATCTTATTAAGGATTTTAACATCTATATTCATTATGGAGATTGGCCTATAGTTCTCTTTTTTAGTTGCATCTTTCTCTGGTTTGGGAATCAAAGTAATACTTGCTTCCAAGAGTGAATTTGGAAGTATTGCTTCCCTTTCAATTTTGTCAAAAAGTTTAAAGGGTAGTGGCAGTAGTTCTTCTCTAAATGTCTTGTAAAATTCAGCAGTGAATGCATCAGGACCTGGGTTTTTCTTTATTGGTAAACTTTAAATTACATTTTCAATTTCACTGATTGTAATTGGGTTGTTTAAATTTTTTTTACCTTCTTCATTCAACTTTGGTAATTTATAAGTATCTAGAAATCTGTCCATTTCTTCTGTGTTTTCATTTTATTAGAATACAGATTCTCAAAGTAGGTATTGATGATCCTCTGGATTTCTGTTGGATCTGTTGTGACATCACCTTTTTCATCCCTAATTGCATGGATCTGAGCCTTTTCTTTCCTTTTTTGGATAAGGTTAGCTAAAGGATTACAGATTTTATATTATTCTTTCAAAAAACCAACTCTTCAGTTCATTTATTTTTGTATCATTTTCTTAGTTTCCATTGCATTGATTTCTGCTCTAATCTTTATAATTTCCTCTCTTGTACATGCTTTGGATTTTTCTTGCTCTTCTTTTTCTAGGAGTCTAAGATTAATCATTAGGTTTTTCATTTCAGCTCTCTCTGTTTTCCTAGTGTGGGCATTCAATGCTATGAATTTTCCATGTAGAACTGTTTTCATTGTGTCCCATAGATTCCTGTATTTTTTATTGGTATTATCATTTATTTGTAAAAACTGTCTAATTTCTTCTTTAATTTCCTGTGACCCATTGATTGTTCAGAAGAGTGTTGTTCAATTTCCATGTGTTTGTGAAGTTCCTATGGTTTCTTATGCTATTGATCTCCAGCTTGATTTCACTATGATCTGATAATATACAAGGGGTAACTTTGACTCCTTTGCATTTATTCAAACCTGTTCTAGGAACCAGTATGTGGTGTGTCTTGGAGAATGACCTTTGTGCATCTGAAAAGAATGTATATTCTGATTTTGTGGGGTGGAACATTATATAGATGTCTATTAAGTAAATATGTTCAAAAGTTTGGTCAGTTCTAGTATTTTGTTGTTGAAGTTTTGCCTACATGATCTATCTTTTGTGATAGTGGGGTATTTAGATCCCCCGCTATGATTGTATTAGTGCTTATTTTGTTTTTCATGTTACTTAATATTTGTTTTATATAGTTGGTGGCATTAATTTTTGGTGCATATATGTTTATGATTGTCATCTCTTCTTCTGGAATTGTTCCCTTTACAAGGATGTAGTAGTCTTGTTTGTCTCTCATAATCAGTTTTGTTTTGAAATTTACTTTGTTTGTGAATAAGATAGCTACTCCTGCTTTTTTTTGGGGCTCCTGTCACATGGAGAATTGTTTTACATCCTTTCACTTTCAGTCTATGGGCTTCTTTTTGCACTAGGTGTGTTTCTTGTTTACAGCATATTGCTGGATTTTGCTTCTTTATCCATTCTGCCAGTCTGTTTCTCTGGGTTGGTGAATTGAGGCCACTGACAATGATGGTTATAACTGATATGTACTGACTTATTATTGTCATGTTATTGTCCTTTTGTTGACTCTTTAATTTTTTGCCCTCTCCTTTTAGTTTCTTGCCTTGGCTATTTGATTTGTTCCGTTGGGCCTCATGGTGCTGTGACCTTCATGGTCTTTTTCTAGGATATTGTTTAGAATTCCTTGTAGTGCTGGTTTGGTATTCATGAAGTTTCTGAGGTATTCTTTGTCATGTAAGTATCTTATTTCCTCATTCATTTTGAATGAGAGTTTTGCAGGATACATCAGTCTAGGTTGGAGGATACACCAGTCTAGGTTTTAGGATTTGAAATACTTCACTCCAGGCTCTCCTTTGAGGGTTTGTGCTGAAAAGTCTGCTGTGATGTGATGGGCTTTCCTTTGCATGTGATTTGTTTCTCTTATTGCTTGTACTATTTTGTTCATGTCTTGGTGTAGATTTTTTTGTATGTGTGTGTCTAGTTGGAGTCCAATATGCCTCACTTATCTGTCAAATTCTTCCCCTCTCTTTGGGAAGTTTTCTGTCATTAATTCTGTGAACAGCTTTTTTAAGTCATTTGTATATTCTCCTGCTACTTAATAGATTCCTATTAGCCTTATGTTATTCTTCTTTGCATCATGTAGGAGTTGTTGGATTGATTTCTCATGATCCCTTACTGTTTTCGAGAGACCTCTCTTTTCTCCATCATTGACTGCAATCCTATCTTCTATATCTGAATTTCTATCTTCACATTCTTTTATCTTGCTGCGAAAACTTTCAATAGAATTTTTAATCTCCTGGATAGTTTGAATCTGTTTCATGATTCCATTTCTTTCCTATGTTGGTCATTCATGTTTCCATTTCTTTCTTATGCTGAACCTTCATGGCTTCTATCATGGTTCTGAGCTCATCTACTTTTTTTTTTTTTTTTTTGCCAGTTTCTGTTCTAGAGTCTCTAACCATGAATTTTATTTTGCTCAACATCTCTATGGTTATCTGGGAAATTATTTCTGTTTTGAATTTTTCTAGAGCCTGATTGATCTGTTTTGTTACTTCCTGTGCTATAAGTTCAGGGTGTCCTGGTGGTTCACCATCAGACTTTTCATCCTCATATTCCCTATAGTTTGCCATTGGTGAACTGGAAGTCTGTCTTTGTGTCTTACATAAGTTTTTCTCATTTTTTTTTTAATTGGGATGTCCTTGGTTTAATTCCTGAGTTATTACTTAAATCTTTCTGATATAGTTGCACTTTAGCTTTTAATTCTCTATTGACTCATAGACATTCTCATTTTCATAATATCAGAGAAGACAACTCATTAAATCAATCACAATCTTTTAGCCCAATTGTAGCAATCAGCAACACAATAGGATCAAGCACAACTGACAAATTGACCATTCATGGTAGTTATTAATCTATGATCTTTAAACAATTTGAATTAAATTAAAATCAAGAAGCAGCCCAAAATACATTTTCAGTGAATAAACTCTTCAATATAGCATATTTACCATTTAGGATGGGGGCTTAGACAGTTAGGACAAGAGAAGTAGATAAGTAAAAGAATTGGAGAAGGTTTCAAGTGAAGCCAGAGCACATAGGATGACCATACAATCTTTAGTAAACTGTTATTGTCAAAGGGAAAGATAGTACAAGAATAAGGACAAGAATCTAACAATTTAACAGTAATAGGGGCTCACTTTCCTTTGAAACTATTGACCTTTGAGTTAAGGAAAATGAGAGAAGAAAATAACATAAAGAAAAAAGAAAGAATTATCGAAGAAGAAATCTGAGTTAGGGCAGGAAAAAGATTAGAAAGGGAGATTAGGAATACTATATGGGAGCTAGAGACTGAGTTTGAAAAAGAGGACAGAAAAAAAGAATGTGCAGAGTGGAATGAGAAAAATAAAGATGAAAAATAATTTGAAGGGCCTCTTTCAGACTATATCTCTGCTGTCATAATATACAATGTGTGCAGTCATGTGCAGAACTAAGTCCTTTGATCTCAGCTAGCCAATGGAAGACCCCTGAGTTTCAGGCTTATTTAGGGCTGCAAGGCCCAAATTGAACTCCCTGACCTCCTGCAGGGTAGAACTCCTCAAAGTTTTACTACAGGTTCACTCTGCCCTTTCTTTGAAGATATTCAAGGTCTGGAGCTCAGAAAAATGCCCTTTCTGATGACCTGTTTTTCTGCAGAGTGATCCAAGGACTTGCACAATTAAGGAGGCCCAACAGTGGGTAGGAGCATTGTGGAGGCACCAGCACAGCAGACTAGTCCTCACGCATTGGCCCCAGGTAGGCCAGAGTGAGAAGGGGCTCCAAGCAACTGTCCCAGACCTCTGCCTTCCACCTTCTGCTGGGTGCGGGTCGCAGTGCAGGCTGGGCAAGGGAGTGCAGTCTTCTCCCATTGGCCCCAGTTTGGCTGGAGCAAGAAGGGTTTCTGAGCTGCTTTCCCAGACTTCTGCCTTCCATCTTCTGTTGGATGCTGATCCCCCTCTCTTATTCTTAATAGCTATGTTCCAAGCCCTTAAATAGGCTGCATTTTCTCTTGTAAATGCTCACATGCCTATAACAAAGTTTGGCTGGTGTACTTTAAGCACAGTAAGAATAAAACAAACAACAAAAATAAATAGAACAATTATAAATAGATTCTGTAATTAAAATGTCAGTGTCATTGATGCTGAGTTTTTGAATGTGGGCAGAAAGGAAATTCCAGTAAATCTGAGCTTAAGGAGAGCATAGTAGCTGAAAAGGATAACATTGAGAAGAAGCCAAGTACCTTATATCAGGGTAATGGGAAGGGTGGCTTGATGATCTCTCCTGGACAGGACAGACCTCATACTTCACACATCACAGTATTAGAAGGGTAAAATCACTTTGGAAAGATTTTGCTTTGACAAGAGAGCCCCAGAACATCTTGCTCCTTCATGTCCACAGAGAGAAGCATTTCCCCAAGGTCAAGCATGCTAATAATCAGAGGACACTGAAGTCATGATCCAAGCGGACCTGACTACTGCTCCTACTAACAGCAAATCTTGCTATTATCCACATGATGCTGATTTAATGCACATGAAGAATCTATTTGATATGAGGTTACAGAGGTTTCTACCTAGAAAAGAGGAAGATTTTCCCAGGCAGTGTATATTTGAGAGGGCAGCACAAGAAGTTGTGTGAGTGAAGTAAAAATTTCAGTGTAGACACCAGAAAGTTAGCTATGCAAAGAATATGAGAAATCTGGTGAAAAAACAAAACAAAACATGTAAGAAGCAACTAACTGTAACAGAGAGGCATGGCTGAACAACCACTCCACAGCCCACATCATGCCCTAACCTGCTCAAAGCTTTAGGATTTGATGTTTGCTCGGTTTTTTTGGCAGCTTATTTTGTTCCAGTTCCTTTCTATTATGTTATTCCTCCCTTTTGGAATGAGAAGGATTAACTTGTGCCATTGCATTTTGTAAGTATTTTGCTGCTTTTATTTTTAACTCAGACTCACAGCTAAGAGTATGCCTTGACAGTATGAAGAGACTTTGTACTGAGACATTTTATAGTGCTGGAACTGTTAAGATTTTGGTAACTTTTATGATGCACTAAATGAATTTTGCATAATGTGGTGGCCATGAGCCTTTTGAAGGCCAAATATGTAATGTTGAAATTCAGATTTAAAATATATCACCCTATACCACCATGAGATTAAACTAATAACAAGGACAGAAGATCTAAATGTTAAAACAGAAACACTTATTTTGCTGCTGATGAAAAATAAAATAGGTAAAACTCTTAAAGACATAGAGATAGGCAATTTTTTTAATTGAACCATAGTTGTACAAGAAATAACAGCAAGAGTCAACAAATGGGATCATATCAAATTGAAAAGCTTCTGCACAGCAAATGAAACAATCAACAGAGAAGAGATAACCTACTGAATGGGGGAAAATCGCCAGTTATTCCTTACATAGAGAGCTACTATCTAGAAAATTAGACTTCCCCCAAATAACAGACCCAATTAAAAAATGGGCAACTAAAATGAATAGACACTTAGTAAAAGAAGTACAAATGAGCAATAAATATATGAAAAAAGTTAATCTCATTGGCCATTGGTAAAACACAATTTCAAATAATACCGAGACTCCATTTTACTTAAGAAATAGTGGCTACCATCAAGAAATCATTCAACAACAAGTGCTGAAGAGCCTGTGGGGAAAACAGCTCTCCAGCCTTGGTGGGAACGCAAAGTAGTACAGTCACTGTGGAAATCAGTAATGGGAAACTAGTACTGGGAGTGATGAATAATACAGAAAAGAAATTTAATTATCAGATTGTACAGTGCATGAGCTTTTACATGAAAGACCATCCCCCCAAAAAAAAATCTACAGAAATAACCTACCAGAACACTTTTAGACCTAATGAATACATTCAGCAGTGCTAGCTTACAAAATTAATATAGATAAATCAATACTATTCTTATACACTGATAATAAACCCACTGATGAAGAAGAAAAATAAATATACTTACAATAATTTTAAAAATTAAATATTCAGGAGTCAACCTGTTCAAGGCAGTGAAATTTTTCTACAAGTAAAACTAGAGCAATCAGAAGAAAGGGAGTGAAACAAACATCAGAAAAGTGAAACCTGTTCTGGGACAAGTAGAATAAATACCAATAAAATGGCCATATCCTAAATTATGTTTAGATTTAATGCAATCTTTATTAAAATATCTTCACAGAGCTAATATAAACAATCTCAAAATATATATGGATTCAGAAATACTAAGAATAGCCTAAGTAAATTAAGCAAAAAGAGTAAACAGGACACATCACAATTCCAAATTTCAAATTGTATTACAAAATTACAATAAGAGAAACAGTATGATGTTAGCACAAAAAAAGACACATACAACAATGAAACAAAACAGAAGACACACACACAAAAAAATTATACACTTTCAGCCATCTGAGTTTTGACAAAAGGGCAAAACCCACATTCAAAAAGACCCTCTTTAACAAATGGTCCTGGGAAAAATTGATTATCCAAGTGCAGAAGAATGAAATTAGATTCATATCTCTCATGCTATAGTTAAATCAGATTAAACTGGATCACAGTCCTAAGAAAAGAAAAACTGTATAACTATTAGAAAATAGCAGCTGACATACTTGAAGCCACAGTAACCTGGCATAGAATTCTTACACAAAATTCCAAAAATTTAAAAAATAATACCAAGTATCATAAAATGAGACTGCATAAAATAAAACAGCAAAAGAAATAAACAAAAGACTAAAGAGACAAACTAAACAAGGTTTTGAATGTTATAAATTCAACTGAGCACTTCTTTGAGGTATAAATCATTTTTGTCAACCAGATGTATTTTTCCTTCTCCATAAGGCATTTCAAACACTCTGAAAAGGTTTTTGCCTGCCCACTTGGGTGCAGGATTGGGAGACCCAGACCTGGGCAGCAGGTAACCATCCTACAATGCAAAAAGACAACTTCCTATGACAAAGAATTGCTCAATACAGAATATCAGTATTATAAAATTGATGAAATCCAAAAACAAATAAAAACAAAAAAGTATGCTATTGGAAAGAATTAGCCAATTCTATTCAAGAGCAAAATTATCCAGGATCTGGAGCAAGGCAACACTGTAGACAATGGGAAGACATTCCCTGTTCCTGCATAGGCAGAATTTATATGGGAGATATATTTCTTCATCATCACTCAGGAGCACAGGACTCAGAAACAAGGAAAAGACTCAAGTCAGGCACCTGCTAAATGATCATGACACTGATAAAAATGGCATCCTCTCAAATAACCAGATTTCATAGGTGAAACTGATTCTGAGGATTCTTTGATATAATATAAAAATCCCTGATTGCAATGGTGTTTATACCATGCTTAATCTTTTCAAATCATCTTGGTTTCACAGACAGATCTCTGGTAATAGAATTAACATGATTCAGTATGTAAAATGCTAATGTAAAGTGCTTTTAAAAAGTCTTAGAAATGAGTACTAGGTATAACATGGACATATTTTATTAGGAAGGAGATTTTGGGATTCACTGGGAAGGAAAAGATAGAAGAAACATATGACTTTGAGACAAATTCCACCAAGAATTCCTGAAGCTAAATTTTCTAGAGGACTTTCCTATACAGTGAAAAGAATATAACTTAGAGCTATCACAAAATTGGGGAGTGAAGCAGATTTTGAATATACCCTTCCCTATCAACTGAGGAATTATGCATGCTGGGTGAATTTTCCTATACCAGTGAAAAAATTGCTTTTCTCTTATTGAACCTCATCTTCTTTGAGACCTTATAGGTCTCAGCCAATCTCTTCAGCATATTGTACCTTCCCAGCTGTGGAAAGGAACCTGCGGTAGGTTAGATCTGGTTTATATGGTCTGTGCATGTTGAGAGCAAATCTCCTTCTATTTGGGGGTTGTATTGCTGGGTTGAAATGGACCTTAATGGATTTACACCGGAGAAGCAAGTACAGGTTCAAACTAGAGGTTGAAAACTGTACCCTCAATGTGTTTTCCTCCCTCACACTCAGACCATAAACCTTTGTTAGCACATACATAAAGATAGTTGGGACCTCAGCGATTTGTTCTGTAAAGAGTGTACTCCATTGCTTGAGAAAAGGCTCAGCATAGTGTGAATACCTTTATGAGATTCACTCTCTGCTGCTTCTATTTTTGCTGTAATACAATAAAATGAACCAACATTGCTGTTAAACAGGTGTTTTAACCATACATCTTATGGACCTTTTAATAATATCCCTTTATAAGACTATCAGAAATAAATGATTATTATCAATCTTTAATGTCTCACCTGCTTAATTATTTACCAATCCAATAAAATTGCCACTTAATTCTTAAGGAATGCGCTCACTTCAACTTCACATATACTGAATATATTCAGTGTTCAGGATGATACACAAAAGGAAATACCATTATATTTTGTAGAAAACTATAAAGCAGTTTGGCATGTTTTTTTCACTGCTATGTTTATGGTGAAATAAAGTTTTGGTAGAAGAAAGAATCTGTTGATATATAATTTAACTGAGTTTTGAAATCATTCACCCTTAATAAGCAAGGAAAGCCCTGCAGTGCCTTCTTTAATTTCTTTAAATAATTTATCGTTTGAATCTCCCCTGCCTGGAAGTTATATAAGTAAATTACTCCATTTTTTTCTCATGCCCTTTAACTTATAATGACATCAAAGACAGATCTAAGCTGTTCAGAGTAAATGCCTTCTACTTCAGAATGCATTCTGTGTCATTTCTAGAGATATCAAGTAACAACTAAAGCCCTCCATTTATTTTAGGATGTGACTGTGCATTACTCCATTCAGCATCATGTTTGATTTGTATTTCTCCTTTCCTCATGGGTTTGGTAGAATAAGCATCTTAATTTTGGTCTTTTAAAAAGTTTATAGTGCTTTCACTGTGCAAAACTAAGAAGTAATTAGAAAACTGAACCTTTGCCAAAGGGTTAGTTGAGAATGTCTGTAATCACCAAATTTCCATTTTATATGCCATGATGGGCACTATTGACATACTTCAATTTTTAATATATAAAAAATAGAATTCTCAGTGAAAATCTTCATTTTGATATTAATTTTTCATTTACATTGATTAAAAATAAAATATTCAACAAGCTAAGTGCAAATTATAAACTATGAATTAGCTATTGTTCTAGTGGTTATATTGTCAGTTTATTTTTATCCATTGAGTTTATTGGTACATTTTAGGTATACAATGTGATGACGTTCATCATTGGGTTTGTACCTTTACATGACATACCTTGGTTGTTATTTTTTTCCCCATTTCCCTGCCCTCACTTCAACTCCTCCCCCTGCCAGATCATTGTTATTATTCAATTTATGAAGCCTTGAAGCTTAAATGAAACCTGTATTTTCAGTTAAATAATGTAATATCCCCTGAGAGACTGATCTCTATTAACATTTTTCCTTCTATTTTATTGTAATCACTCATATTGCCTTATCCCATCTCTCCAGGTAATTTCAAATATATATGCAACTGTGTGTATTCATATATGCAGGCTTAAAATTATATTCATATACATATATTTAATAAATTTATATTTTTCTTGTGAGATATATTCTTGCTAAAATGGATCCCTGAAAATGACTATATGAATTCTACTAAAATGCAAAATACTATTTAATTTTAAATGGATTCATTTATTTCCATCTCAAGAAATCTGGTTGAGTAAAATGCTAAGTCTAATTTTTCTATTATCATTGGATTATTTCTTTAACTTCTGTCACATTTTCCAGGTTCCTGACTGATGGATGGTGTGGGCTGCATCAGTGCGGGACATTGGAAGGGCACACTGAGTCATAGATCCATCAGTCCGCATGCCTAAGCTTAGGTGTACCTGTGAACAGGTTACAATGTGCCATGCTCTACCTTCTTAAAGAGAGGATGATTGGTGAAATCTATATTTTCTGACTGTGAAATCTGGCAAAATGCAATATAGATTAACTAGTTTTCTGAAGTAGCATACTAAACTTTAAAACAATATTTTGCATAAAGAAACATACATATTAGTATATATATTTAAGTGTATTTTAAAATAAACTCTTCTATAAAATTATTTAATAAAGTGTTGCTTCATAAGATTATCTTCAAGTTATTTTTTCAAACCCTACAAATAATTCTAGATAACAATCTGTCTCTTACTTTTAAAATTCCTTTTAATTTAATATGAAAGTAGATATTATAATTGCCATAATGATTTATGAGTGTTTATATATGATTTATTCAAAGTAACAGTGCAACGTGTCTGTCTCTAACATAATTTTATGGTGTTTCCATTATAGCTTCAATAAATAACTTCAGTGCCTGAAATTAAGGAAAATCAACCTATAAATTATATATATATATATATATGTAATTATATATGTATAATGCATATCTTATATGTGTATATATAGATAGTGTGACTTAATCCTTGATAATCTACTTGATTGGATTAATAGGTACCCAGGAGATTTGTAAATAATGCTTCTGGGTTGTTGTGGGTGGGTCATGGAGGAATGACATGGGCTTACATGTGGTGCTATCTCAGTAGTATATACAGCCTCATTCTTCTCTGCCACTACACCCTGCTCTGAAATATGCAGTTTTGCTCTGTCATAACCTCTTACAATGATGTTTCTCCCCTAAAGCCACTGATCATTGACTGAACTCTTGATTACCATGAGCCAAACTAAAACTCTCCTTTTAAATTCTGAGTGCTGTGCATTGTGTCCCAGACACAGGACAGCTAACACAAATAAATAATGTGTAACATTGAGGCATGGTGTAATTTAAAAGACCAATATTCTATACTGATTATTTATGTACTCTTCTCTTGGTTAAATATTTAAGGTTGCAATGAACCTCAACTCATACTTGTGATTGTCAAGAATAAATCTGTAACTTCAGCAGTCCCAGTAGTCCCTGTGATATTGGCAGAATGATAATCTTTCTTGTAGAATAAATTGGTGCAAAGGATGGAATTGACTGTTCTGTAAGTTTAAAATTAGCCAAATTTATGTAATCTACTTCATGAGTTAAATTTAAACAGTATTCAGAGCAAAAATAGTAATGTTAATGTTCTGCCTACAAATCTCTAAATTATTTTATCTTTATAAATCATTGGAGACATATATATATATATGTATATAGTAATAAATATTAATAATTATTTTCCTTTTAAAATGATAATTTTAAAGGTCATTAAAATAAGTTAAGTTTGAAGAAGATTTAGAATAACAAGACCTAGAGGACTTGTGTTCATTGTGCAAGGGTTAAAATAAACAGGTGCTCAAAAATATCCAATGCTTTTCTCAGGAATCTCTGTATTTTATTGTAGGTCTTATTTTTCTTTTTGCATGAATCATTCCCTGAGAACACCATTGTGTGGTTAATGAAAGCGAAGATGCAATTTTTAAATTGTGCAAAGTTTCCATCATCATTTTAACAACCAAGTAGGTTTGCATTCTACATTTTAAATGCTTCTGTTTTTCTCAGGGAGATAGTGGATATTATATTAATCTTTTAGTGCTGAGGAGTGAGTGCCTTAACCAAATGAAGTGAAAAATGGTGATACAAATGAACACATCCAGTATACCACTGAACTCAACATTATATTTGCACAATAGTATTGCATCTAGATGGACATGTGATTTTAATATATAACCGATATTCTATATCTATAAAAGAAAACATAGTCAAATTGTGCTGCTAAGAATAGCTGTCAGATATGGTTGAATTAGAGTTGCAGCAGTCATTTGGTACTGTGTTTGGGCCTTGTACCACTGAGGGGAAGTTTGGGACCCCCTGCGCCACTTACATTTGCTTGTCTTGGAGAGAGAATTGTGCTCTGCTATGAGTGTGCTAACCTAGTGTCAAAAGGAAGAACTATCTCCATAGTTGTGTGTTTGGCTTTTTGTGATCTTCTTTTAGGAGGTGTACTAGCAGATACAATGTCTGATAAGATTTACATATTATCTGTTCCTAATAAACCATGTAACAGTGAACAAATCAATTAATATTTCTAAGCGCTCTTTTACCCAGCCTTAAAACATTAAAAATATTGTGTTATTTTATTTACCAGTTTGTAAATAAGTATCAAAAGTAATACTATTTTGATGATTATATTACAAACACTGGAAGTCTATGAATATATAGAATTTCAATATTAACACAATTTTCTATGTGTAAAATAAATATGTACATGTTCTCTGCAGTGGCGCTCATTTTAAATGTCTAAGTTAGAATTATTTCTCTTAAAATATAATATGAATACATAAAAATACAAAGAGTTAATGTTTTTTGTTCATTCAGCTAATAAAGTGTCTCTAAAACACTTAAAATACTGTTTTGCTAAATTCATGGGCTCATGTACTATGTTCTAATTATTCCCTATTCAAATGAAAAGGGAGAATTTCACTGCATTTTATGTTGAGCCGTGTAACTGTGAGATTAGAAACCTTGGCACGTATTGCTAAGAGAGAAGAGAGATAAAAATAGAATGCTTTCAACTTTTTGGAAACACAGTCACTATAAAAGGAATACTTGTATTAATATCTTTTTTGAGAAGAAGAGGTTCCTTTCCTACAGTTAATCAGTTTGTTCTTGCAATATTGCTTATTTTGTTGTCTGTCAAACAGAACGTGCACTTTCAGTCATCAATTTAAAAACTTGAAGCCCTAGCTGCCATTTCTATTTCATACTAAAATTCTCTCCATGTTATTTGCCCAAGCAGTTTGGATCACCCCAACAGATGTGTAGACTAAAGATGAAAATTGTAAGGAGACTAATAGATTGGCTCACAAGAGTCAACTAAATTTCTTTAGATGTTTCATTAAAGTATTTGACTAAGTGATACAAATGAGCCACAGCAAGCTTTACAAATGTCAGAGAGAATAATCATAAGATAGATCAGACAATTTATTTATTTTTTATTTTTTAATCTTTATTAAATTTATTGGTACATGCTAGGTATGCAATGCAGTTACACTCATCATTGGGATCTTGTACCTATACATGACTTATCAGGTTTTTACTTTCCCCATTCCCCAGCCCTCCCCTCACCCTTCCACCCTTCCCTGTTTACAAAGACATTGTTTCTATTTTTTCCTTTTCATATATTTTTCTTTTCCCTTTTTACCCTTCCCTACCCCTCCCAATTCCACTACTCTTTTAGACCTTTTCTTCCTATTACACAATATCAGTTATACATTTTAATCCTTATTTACACTTTTAATTTTTCACATCAGAGAAACTATTTGATACTTGTACTAGAGTAACATTAATTTCACTTGAGTATGGCTTTAATGTGCATCACTTAGCTATAAAACTTTCTAATTTCTTGTTCTTTATGGCTGAGTAGTCTTCTGTTTTATAAAGGAAACACATCTTTATTCAGTCTCCAGTTGATGGGCAATTGGGTTGTTTCCAAGTTTTAGCTCTTACAAACTGTGCCACTATAAACACGGGTGAACATATGTCACTGTGGTATGATTCTTTTAAATCTTTTGGGAAGATACCCAGCAGAGGGACGGCTGGGTCAAATGAGACTGAATATCAGTGACACTTATTCTGTGCCTTAAATATTCTTCTTCCAGTTTCTCCATTAACATGTTCACTCATTAGCTGTTTTGTTTATTAACAGACTGAGAAATAATAATGCACAGATTCCATTCAGACATTTTGATAGAGGTAATCATATCTTAGAGGTGATGAAGGCATTACTATTTTCCTTCTAATAGTTCATGACTTACTTTCAAAATTAAAGACATTAAAAGTGATAGAGTGGCCAGCATCAGGAAGGTTGCCTGGGCTCCGATCCACCATGGGAAGAAGAGCCACACACTCTCCCTCCTGGAGCTGCCATTGCTCCAGCATCAGGAACGTAGCCAAGCAGGCACTCCTGAACCACCACAACTCCCCTTACCCCCCACCACGCACTCTCAGACCTCCTGATTGTGCCAGTCTTTGGACCCACTGTGCAGAGGCAGAGATGGTCATAAAGGGTATTTTTCTGAGTTCCCAACTTTGAACATCTTTAAAGAAAGGGCGGGACAAACCTGTAGTAGAAAGGTGTGGAGTTCAACCATTCAGAAGGTTGGAGAACTCAATCTGGGCCTTGCAGCCCAAGGTCAGTCTGCGTCATGGAGTTCAGCCATCAGCTAACTGAGATCAGGGGTCTTGCATCCTAGCTGTGTCTGAGCCGTTAAATGGTAAATATACTATATTGAAAAGTTTGTTCACTGCAGACGTATTCTGGACTGCTTCTTGATTTCAATTTAATTCACATGGTTTAAGGGTGATAGACTAGTGACTACCACAGGTGGTCAGTTTCCAAGTTGTGATTGATCTTAATGTGTTGCTGATTGTATCAGTTGGGATAAAGGATTGTGGTTAATTTTATGAGCTGTTTTCTCTGATGTTATGAAGATGAGAATGTCTGGGGTTGTTAGAGACCCAGAAGCTAGGGTGCAACTATATCAGGAAGATTTGGGTGATAACCCAGAGATTAAATCAAGGACAGCCCGACAACAAAAATAAAAATGAGAAAACACTTAAGTAAGACACAAAGACAGACTTCCAGTTCATCAATGACAAAAAGTAGGGCAAATGAGGATGAAAAGGCCAATAGTGAACCACCAGGACACCCTGAACTCAAAGCACAGGAAGTAACAAAACAGATCAATCAGGCTCTAGAAAAATTCAAAACAGAAATAATTTCAGAGATAGCCATAGAGATAGTGAGCAAAATGGAAGTCATGATTCGAGACTCTAGAGCAGAAACTGACAAAAAAATAGATGAGCTCAGGACCATGATAGGAGACATGAAGGCCCAGCATAAGAAAGTAGTGGAAAAAATAAACACCCAACATAGGAAAGAAATGGAATCCATAAAAGAGATTCAAACAGATATCCAGTAAATTAAACACTCCATTGAAAATGTATGCAACAGAATAAAAGAATGTGAAGATAGACTCTCAGATATAGAAGGTAAGATTGCAGTCAGTGACCATGAAAAGAGAGATCTCTGAAAAACAGTAGGGATCATGAGAAATCAATCCAACAACTCCTAGATGATTCAAAGAAGAATAACATAAGACTGATAGGAATTCATGAAGTAGCAGGAAAAAATACACATGATTTAAATAAGCTGTTCACAGAATTAATGACAGAAAACTTCCAAAACAGAGGGGAAGAATTTCACATTCAAATAATTGAGGAATATAGGACCCCAACTAGCCACAATAAAAGGAAATCTACACCTAGACATATAATAATCAAGATCCCAGAAACCCAACAGAAAAATAAAATACTATAAGCAGTAGGAGAAAAGAAAAAAATCACATGCAAAGGAAAGCCCATCAGAATCACAGCAGACTTTTCAACACAAACCCTTAGGGTAAAGAGAGCCTGGAGTTAGATATTTCAAGTACTAAAAGAGAACAACCTCCAACCTAGACTGATGTATCCTGCACAACTCTCTTTCAAAATGGATGGAATCCAACCTAGACTGATGTATCCTGCAAAACTCTTTCAAAATGGATGGAAAAATAAGATACTTCCATGACAAAGAACACCCAAGAAACTACATGAATACCAAACCAGCACTACAAGCAATTCTAAACAAGATCCTAGAAAAAGACAATGAAGGCAACAACACCGTGAAGCCCAACAGAGCAAATCAAATAGGCAAGGCAAGAAAATAAAAGAAGGTGAAAAAAAAGTCAACAAAAGGCCATAACAGGACAGTTATAACCAGCAATGTCAATGGCCTCAACTCACCAATCAAGAGAAATAGATTGGCAAAATGGAATAAGAAGCAAAATCCAACAATATGTTGTATACAAGAAACACACCTATTGCAAAAAGAAGCTCATAGACTGAAAGTGAAAGGATGGAAAACAATTCTCCATGTGACAGGAGCCCAGAAAAAAGCAGGTGTAGCAATCTTATTTGCAGACAAAGCAAATTTCAAAACAAAACTGATTCTAGTATTATTGATGTGGGACAGTACTGTATCATAGCTCTGTGAATGTAAAATATCTTGTACCTGCTTTATGATACATAGTAGGGACCATGATTTGTCAGAGCTATATTTAATGATATTATTCTAGAATGTTCTCTTTCCAGATGATGATTAAGATGCTAATAAAAAAAATGGTGCCCAGTACCACAACAGCAACAGAACTTTGCTGTTTGATGGATATTATTCTTTTCTTTTCTTTTTTTTAATGCAATGTGTTGAATGTCTACAATTTTGTTCAGATGACTGCAGAACCTGGAAAAGCTGTTGCTGCTATTGATGCATAACATACTGTTATTATTGGTCTTTTTATATGAATATCTATCTATCTATATATATATATATAAATATATAAAATTTAAATTTTTGGAAACTTTAATGGTGCTGTCAACTTTGGTAAAAGGTATCCCAATTTACTGTGTTGAGTTGGCTTTGTACAGAAATGAACAGCCATATTGGTCTAGAAATGTTAATTTTTTTTTCATTTTTTATTTTTTTTCCATTTGTACAGGGGTTACACACTGTATTAAATATGTAAAGTCATATCTGCATGGGTTTGATTACAGAAACTAATATAGTATTCTCTAAATAATGAAAAAAGAACAAGATAAAACTACAAGAGCAAGAAGCAATTTAAATATGTTAAGGGACCATTTTCATCTTCAGTATTAAGGAGTATTTTAATCTTACATCATTGCCTTTCCTCTTTTACTTTCCTTTTTAGTTTTATTTTAGGATTCCCTATTTTTAATTTTCAGACAGAGATTTGTTTAACTGAAATACCAAATAGTTTCTCTGGGGTGAAAAACTATAATAGTACACAGGATCCTAATGAGATAATTAATGATGTGAAATAGCAAGTAAAAGGCTAAAGGTGTAGGGAAAGTGGGAAGGGTGAGGAAAAATGTAATAAGGGAGAGGAAAAATATGAGAAATTGAAAAAATGGAAATAAAGTGTTTGTAAATGGGGAGAGGAGGAGGGGGTGAATGGAGGGCAGAGACAAGGGGAAAAAAATAAGAATCGAGACCTGTCATGCAAAGGTACAGGATCCCAATAATGAATGTGACTGTATTGTATACCTAGATTGTACCAATTAACTCATAAAAAGAAAAAAGGGGCATAGAGTCCATGGGAGAAGCATCATTTGAGGGGTTAACAATGAAAACTTTGCAAAACTGAAGAAAACACATAAAATCTCCAGGAAAAGATAAAATAAATACAAACATCAACATGCCCTATGCATATGACAAAAATTTTGCTGAGGGAATTTTTTTAAAAGACAAAAAATAACACATTAGTTTAAAATACCATAAGCCAGCAGTCCACATTTACAAATATGCTGTACAATAGAAGAGATAATTAAAAGTCTTTAAAGATTAAAAGTATTTACCGCTGGTATACAATGCTCTGTCCAGCAATAATATCCCTTAAATAAAGACATATGAACCTGTTAAATATAAGGCCTGTTTTTCACCAGGAAAACCATGAATATTTTTAAAAGATATTCAAGAATATGGAAAATATTCACAGATGAAAGGGCAGAAACCAAACTTTGACTTCTTAAAAGGTCACATCATTATCTTTTCCTTGTTTCATCTTCCTAACCAGATAAAGTAGAATTTGAAATAACAAACTTTAACTTTCCAAGTTTGCAGTTAGTTTAGAAAGACATATTTGCATAACTTATTAATTTTATTTTACTCTTTTTCTTTGTGTTAATCATTCTTTTCTCCTAACTTGTTCCCCACTATTTGAATAATTTGGTCATTTTCCACGTCAGATATTTGCAAGGTTTACATGATATATCTACTTTTTAATATTTACACTGAATAGCTGGGAGTGGTGGTGCATGACTGTAATCCCAGCACTTGGGAGGCTGAGGCAGGAGGATCGCTGTGAGTTCAAGACCAGTCTGGGCTACATAGTGAGTTCTAGGTCAGTCTCACCTACATAGGGAGACCCTGTCACAAAAAACAAACAAACAAACAAACAAACAAACTATATGTATATATACACACACTGAAGATACATCTCACATTTAATTCAAAGGACAAACACATTCTTGCTGTGAGTTCAAGACCAGTCTGGGCTACATAGTGAGTTCTAGGTCAGTCTCACCTACATAGGGAGACCCTGTCACAAAAAACAAACAAACAAACAAACAAACTATATATATATATACACACACTGAAGATACATCTCACATTTAATTCAAAGGACAATAACACATTCTGAGAATTTAAAGAGCTTATAGTAAATTAATATTTTAAAAATTATGCAGCATTATAATTGTCACACTATAGTATTCTATATAATTTATATATATGAAATTACATGAACATATAACATACATAAGAGGTAATTCCACTCTGTACTTATTTTCTGGGTAAAAGAAAAGACCAAATAAATTTAAATATATTTATTTAACTAATAGTTTTACAAGGGGTAGGCTAACATTTGATGACAATATCTTCCCATACCTTTTTACTGAATTTTTTGTTCTATCTCACCTGTCTTATATGATATCTCACCTGTCTTATATGATATTCTTCTATACTAAAATCAGCCTCACTTTTTTTAGATTTCTACCTTTTTTATTTGAAAACAAGATTCCGATGTTTATAAATGATGACTCTTGAAGTGTCTTTCACAATGTACTAAATTCAGTTTCCTTGAATTACTTTCCATAGGTTATTATTTTATGTAACTCAGATATAGATAAGTACAAATATGTTTATCTCTACCTCAAAATTAAATGAAAATACTGTTTGATTTATAAATTCAAAATAATGATTTATTTGGCTTTGTATTTTGAAGATATTGTTTCCATTTTTTATTCTTATTTTCTTTGTTAGCATATGTTTGTAATACTCCATAAGTCCATTCATCTTGAGGAATTGATGTAGATAACTATCACATTTTGATTTCTTTACTTTCCATTTCCTCCTAACCCATCCCCAGATTAAAGTATATCTGCATGTTTCTATTGATTTGTTTTCATACTACAAAGCAGAGCATATATCCACTGCTTGATAAACAATTATTTACTGAAACAACTCCGAAGCCAGTGGCCAAAGCTCCACCACTGTTGTTATGATGTCCTGAATAACAGGGTGTAAAATTCTGAAGCAACTTAGAAATAAAGTGTTAGCTCTTAACTAACAACATCATTCTGGTGATTTTTCCCTTCATAAATAGGATGTTCTTATATTTGGGGAAGGAGGAAGCTGTGAAATCTTCTCTAAATTCACCTACTAAAACTTGCCAAATATTTATATTCTTAATTCCCTATCTAACTTTGAGATATTTTAATATTCAGGGATAGAAAACATAAATTCAAGCATGCAGCAATAATTCTGAGGACTTTCACAGTTTTTAAAAAAGAGCTTTATATTAGTATTAGAGAAAGTGCACTTTGAGAGAAAATATTACTAGAGCTAAAGAGGTTTATTTCAAAATGTAAAAGGATACCAGAAAATATCATCATAGTTTTTGAATTCACCGAGCAACATTGGTTAGAATTTTGTAAAAAAATTGAAAAATAAATGAGTTAGTGAAATTTAATTTACAGCATGCTAACTATACATAATAATAGTGTATTGTACATTGAAAATTTTAAGAGTAGGTCTTAAATATTTTATCTTTGATGGGGAAATAAGATACCTCCATGAAAAAGAACACTTGAGAAACTTCACGAACACCAAACCAACACTCCAAACAATTAAATAAAAATATCCTAGAAAAAGACAATGAAGGTCAGGACTACATGGGGACCAACAAAGCAAATCCAAATATTTTATCAGGTGGGGCAAGAAATTAAAGGGAGAGGGGGAAAAATTAAAAAAGAGCCAAGAGCAAGAAAATAATATGACAGTGATAAGTCAATACATATTGGTTATAACCATCAATGTTAATGGCCTCAATTCACCAATCAAAAGAAATATTGGCAGAATGGATTAAGAAGCAAAATCCCACAATATGTTGTATACAAGAAACCCACTTAGTCCACAAAGAAATTCATAGACTAAAAGTAAAAGGGTAGAAAGCAGTTCTCCATGTGACAGTACCCCAGAAAAAAGCAGGAGTAGCTATCTTATTTGCAGATTAAGTAAATTTCAAATCAAAACTAATTAAGAGAGAGAAAGAAATTCACTACATCCTTGAAAAGGGAACAATCCAAGAGGAAGAGATGAAAATCATAAATATATATGCACCAAATACTAATGACCCCAACTATACAAAATCAAATAGTAAGACATGAAAAATTAAATACTATTGTAGTGAGGGACCTCAGTAACCCATTGTCACAAATAGAAAAATCATCTAGACAAAAAAATTCCACAATGAAATAATAGAAATGAACCTAGCCTTTGAACAAATGGACTTAATAGACACCTAGATAATGTTGCAATCCAAAAAATCAGAATATACATTCTTTTCAGCTGCACATGGGTCATTCTCCAAAATAGACCATTTACTAGTACATAGAACATGTTTAAGTAAAAGAAAAAGAATTGGAGTTATTCCATGTATATTGTCAGAGCATTGTGGAATTAAACTGGATTTCAATAGCATAAGAAACCCCAAGAACTTTACAAACACATGGAGATTGAATAACACTTTCCTGAGCAGCCAATGGTCACAGCAGAAATTAAAGAAGAAATTAGACAGCTTTTTACAATTTAATGATAATAGTAGGACATACAGGAATTTATGGTATACAATGAAAGCAGTTCTATGTGGGAAATTCAAATAACCTAATGCTGAATCTTAAGCTCCTAGAAAAAGAAGAGCAAGAGAAACGCAAAGCTCATCAAAGAGAAGAAATTATAAAGATCAGAGAAGAAATCACTGAAATGGGGACTAAGAGAATGATACAAAAAAATAAATGAATCAAAGTGTTGGTTTTTTGAAAGAATGAATAAAATCAATAAACCTTTAGCCAACCTTACCAGAAAAGGAATGAAAGGGCTCCAATCAATGCAATGAGGAATGAAAAACGTGAAGTCACAAGAAATGCAGCAGAAATCCAGGAGATAATCAATACCTACTTCAACAATCTGTACTCTAATAAAATGGAAAACAGAAGAAATGGACAGATCTCTAGATAGGTATGAATTACCAAAGTTGAACAAAGATGACATAAAGATTCTAAACACCCCAATTACAATCAGTGAAATTGAAACGTAATTAAAAATTTACCAACAAAGAAAAGCCCAGGTCCTGATGGTTTCACTGCTGAATTCTACAAGATATTTAGAGAAGAACTATTGCCACTACTCTTTAAACTTTTCAATGAAATTGAAAGGGGAGCAATATTTCCAAATTCATTCCTGTAAGCAAGTGTTACTTTGATTCCAAAACTAGGGAAACTACAGGCCAAAAAGAACTACAGGCCAATCTCCCTAATGAACAAAATGCAAAAATTCTCAGTAAGATACTGGCAGAGTACAGAGGGTCATCAAGAAAAGTATACACCCTGACTAAGTGGGATTCATTCCATAGATGCCAGGATGGTTCAATATATGTAAATTAATGTAATACACTATGTTAACAGAGTCAAATAGAAAAACCATGGGAACATAGTAATAGATGAAGAAAAAGCATTCGACAAATTTCAACATCCCTTCATGATAACAACCCTGCATAAAATCGGAATAGTCTTTATATCAACATGATAAAGGCTATCTATGAAAAATCAACAGCCAACATGTTAAGGGGTCAAATACTGAAAACCTTCATGCTAAAATCAGGAACAAGACAAGTATATCCACTATCATCACTCCTGTACAATGTACTTCTGGAAGCACCAGCCACAGTAATTAGGCAAGAGGAAGAAATAGAAGCAATGAAAATAAGAAAGGAGGAAGTGAAACTGTCACTATCTGCTGATGATATGATACTCTACATAGAAGACCCCCAAAACTCCAGAAGACTTCTAGACTTTGATTGACAAAATCAGGAGAGTGCTGGATACAAGGTAAACACTCAGATTTCAGTAGCCTTCTTGTACACAAATAACAGACTCAGTGAGAGTGAAATTAGGGAAACAATCCCTTTCAGAATAGTATCCAAAATATGAAACATCTAGGAATTAATCTAGCAAAGTTAGCAAAAGACCTCTATATTCAGAACTATACCACTCTGAAAAAAATAAATTGAAGAGGATATAAGAAAATGAAAAGACATCCCTTGTTTCTGGGTAGGAAGAACCAATATAGTGAAAATGGCCATACTTCCAAAACTTTTATACAGATTCAATGCAATCCCTAATGAAATTCCAACAGTATATTTCACAGAATTAGAGGAAACAATCCAGAAATTCATTTGGAACAGAAGAGACCTATAATAGCCAAAGCCTTTCTAGGCAGCAGAGATATGGCAAGGGGTATCCATATCCCCAACTTGAAACTATACTACAAAGCTACTGTGAAAAAAACAGTACATTAATGGAAAATACACAGACATGAGGATCAGTGGAATAGATTCAAAGATGAATAAACAACTACAGACATAATCAGCTACCTAATCTTTGACAAAGGAGCCAACCATCCTCACTGGAGGAAAGATAGCCCCTTTAATTAATGGTGTTGTAAAAACTGTATTTCAGCTTGTCAAAGATTAAAACTAGAACCCTTTCACCACATACTAAACTAAAATCCAAGTGGATTCAAGATATAAATATTAGAGCAGAAACACTAAACTTGCTGGAAGATAAATTAGGTAGAACTTTTGAAGATATTGCCATAGGAAAAGACTTTATGAACAAATCCTCAGTAGCATGGAAACTAGCACAAAGAATCAACAACTGGGATCTCATTTTTTAAAAAACTTCTGCACTGCAAAAAGAACTCTCCAACAGACCTAAGAGACAACCTACAAAATGGAAAAAAAAATTATCAGCTATTTCTCAGACAAAGGTGTACTATTTAGAATATATAAGAACTAAAAACAAACAAACAAACAAAACCCCAGATGCTCCACATATAAAGACCAAAGTAAAAAAATGGGCATCTGAAATGAACAGACATTTTTTAGACAAAGAAGTAAAAGCAGCAAATACATATATGAAAAGTTCAACATCACTGGTCATTGGAGACATGCAGATGTAAACAACACTGAAATTCCACCTCACTTCAGAAAGAATGGCTGCTATCAATAAATCAACCAGTAACAAATGCTGGTGGGAAGAAAGGAGCCCTTCTCCCTTGTTGGTGGGAGTGCAGACTGGTGCAACCACTGTGGAAATCAATATGGAGATACCTTGAACAACTAGGATTAGAGGTCCCATTTGACCCAGGTATTCCTCTGCTCTTTTTCTTCCATAAGAAGTAAAAGGAACATACCACGGTGATATATGCTCACCCCTGTTTATAGCTGCACAATTTGTAGTAGCTAAAATTTGGAAACAGCCCAATGGACTATCAACTGGAGACTGGATAAAGAAGATGTGGTCTTTGATAAAATAGAGTACTACTCAGCCATAAAGAGTGAAAAAAGAAAGACTTTTATAGCTAAATGGATGAACACTGAGGCCATACTCTTAAGTGAAATAAATAGGAACCTATATGTAAATACCTAATAGTTTTTCTTCTGTGAAAAATTAAAAGTGCACACAAGGATCAAAATCTAGAACTGATACTGTATTACAACTAGAAAAGGTCTAAAGGAGTAGGGGATTGGGAAGGGTAGCAAAAAGTTAAGAAGGGAAAAGACAAAATATGAGAAAAAAGAAAACTTGGAAGCAAAGTGTAAACAGGGAAGGGTGGGGGGTTGAAAGGAGGGCTGGGGAATGGGGAAAAAATGAGAGTCAAGATAAATCATGTAAGGTACAAAATTCCAATGATGAAGGTAACTGTGTTGTATACCTAAAATGTACCAGTAAACTTAATAAAAGTTATAAAAATGTTAGGCCATTGGTTTGTTAAGGCTTTTACATAGTAATCATTTCTGAATATCCATCTGTTAAAAATCCACAATACCCATTTTTATTTGTCAATTTTACCTCAATAACACTGAAAAATATGTGAAAATATACAAAAATAACAACAGAAATAGGCAAATTGCCCCTAATTTTTGAAAGGTTTGACATCACTTTCAGCAAATTACAGAAGAAAAATAATCAATTTGAATACAGACTGCTTAAAAAATATGATTACTCAAATCAATTTTATTGACATTATTGAACACCACTCACAATGTAAATCAGTTCCAGTGAAATGAATGCTGGCTTTGCAACCTGGCCTTTTAGATTATGTTTACCGGTGAATGGACCTGGACATTCAAGAAGTGTGTGTTGTTGGGGAGGAGAACTGATTCTGACTAATGAAGGCAAATGATAACCTATTAAACTATAGAGTGAGAAGTAAAGATAGCTGCTAAGCCACTACATATTTTAGGATTAGTGTAAATTCTGTGAAATTGTTATTTCTTTTATATTCGCAAAGATTTTCCTCATTATTTGAATAGATTAAATTCTATGCAGATGGTATTCCTAGAAAGAGAAAGGGTATTAATAAAAATTATAACTGAATAAATTTGTTTAATAAAATCAGTCAGTGAACATATTTGTCTTGGGTTATTTATTGTTTAGAATCTGCAAACATTATCTCACTTCCAATGGATTTTGAGTTGCTTAATTACAAATATCGCATCATACTTCTAGGATAGCAAATCACTGGTTCAAAACAGATCTTTCTATATGTTTCTTACAAAGAATAAATAGTGATTGGCAAAATACATAATCATTGGACATAACTCTTAGTAGTACAGATATACATAACAAAAACTTATGTTTGTTAAAAGTGGCATAGAGGGATAATCACAGGATTTATGAGAAATTTATAAATTTGGTTCTAAATTAGATTGAATTAGAGATTTGAGTATGAGCAAATTTTTTTCAAGAAAATTTTAAGTGAGATTCCATGGGGATAAGGCAGATTCCCCATGGGAAAAAATGTTCACTGCAGATCAAATTCAAATTTGGAAAGATGGATACAAAAATAAAATGGAAAG
Organism: Fukomys damarensis; assembly: GCF_012274545.1. NCBI lineage: Eukaryota > Metazoa > Chordata > Mammalia > Rodentia > Bathyergidae > Fukomys > Fukomys damarensis. The sequence goes on from NW_022900913.1 coordinate 9,199,875, forward strand.
CAAGCAGAAAAGAAAGAAGGCATTGGTACTAACTCAAGCAAGCTAAGGTGATATGGTCTATCTCATTGTGCACCCTGTAAATTCTACCCATAAAACAAATTTCAAGTGGTACAATATCAAATTTCACATTGTGCATTTTCGTCAAATGTATATCATGGAGAAAGTGGAAAAGTTAACGTGAGTAGAACAATAATGATTTTAAACAAAAAGATGGATATTTGAACTAAGTGACATTTGCAAGGGGAAGTATTGGTATGTGTTTGGGTTAGGTTTAAGGAGACTTAGTGATGACTGGGATTTGGACATTGGAGAAGTGTCATGAAAGGATCTAAGTCTTCTAGATTAATGAATGGATGAAGACAATGCATTTTTCTAGAAATGAAACATAGATGGAGATGGAGTAAAATATAATTTATGCTGATGTTTACTTATTGTTTTGATTACAAATGAAGGTAAGCATGAATGCATGGGCACGAATTTCAGAAAAAAACGAAGGGTCACATAAATAAAACTGGGATTTTTCACTATGCAAACATTGTTTAATGCTATCATTCCCTGGCTTCTTTAGATAATTTAAATGATGCTCATGGTTGATTTTCCTCCTCACTTACAGTCTACTCTTAATTCCATCTGAATACTTAACATTTACTTTGACAGAGTAGTCATAAAATCCCTAATGGAAGAAAAGCTATGCATGAGATATTTCTATCTCAAACTGCAAACTGATAATGTCCCACATTTTTTAGATTACCACTGTGTAATCAGCACTTGAAGAAGGCTGTTTTGAGTTGAATGGTATCTTGTTTTTCTTTTTTTGTACCAGGAAAGCGAACTCAGGACCTTGAGCTTGTGAGGCAAGCGGTGGAACCACTGAGCTAAATCCCCGGCTTGATTGGCATCTCGGCATCAATCTGAAAGCTACTTTAATAAAAACCATAAAACCAACAATTAAAATAAAGATATCCTCCAAGCTTTGCAAAAATTGGCTATAGGACAAAGGAGGAACAAAATATTTTAATGAGCAAACTAAAACTAATGAAACATTTTTCACTGTAATATGAGTCAGAGTGATGACAGTGTTGTCAATGATAAATGAGTCAGAGATGTATGATTCAGGAGAGAACAGGAGAAACACGTGGGGCCCTTTTCCTGTACAAAATGTAACTAGGAAACATGTAGTTTGAGATTGTTTGAATTGTTGAGATGAAATGCAACTCTTGTATTACAACCTCATCTCCATATATAAATAATTATTCAAAAGAGGTAGAGATGGAAACCTACTGATGAGTAGAACCTCATCCTGTGACAGTTTATTAAGGCAGCCCTAGGAAACTAATTCTCATATCACTATCTAAAGTAGGAGAGCCAAGTGACCAGACAGAAATGTCTATGGAGAGACAGGAAAACAAAGGCTCACGCAGGGTACCCTCTGGTTAGCTATTAGTTAGTGACCAACTGGCAGAAATGCTCCGGAAAAGGCGGTCATTACAACAGAAGGGCTCCCACTTCTCATTTGTCTGCGGAAGACAAATGATGCTGAAAGCTTTGCTTGTAAGTTAGCTTCTTATAGATCTTATCTTATTTGATCAAAATATTCACGCATCACTCTTTCTCCTAGGTCCTAATCTCACTTTATGATCATTTGATTACAAATACTATTTTTGTTAGTTTTTCCAAACAACACTGTTACAAAAACTCCACAGTGCAGCACTTAAAACACAGGATTTGCCTAGATTTAGAATCCTTTTGCCACTTTTTGTGTGTGGAAGTGATTTTGATGGACAAGCGGGCACTGGAAAAGGTTGCAGAAGGTCTGGCGATGCTGTCGTGGCAGTGACTGACATCCACAGAGACCGAAAGGCTCCGCCACGTGACCAAGTGTCTGCACCTTTGTTCTAATCACTTAGTTATACAGCACTTCCATAGAATCAACTTCGAAATCACATTCATATTTAAGTTTTGTAAATTTTACCTATGAAAAATTGATTGTGATTTTGGTTATTTGTTCTGGTACAGGTTCCAGTGGTAGAATTCATATGAAACCAGTAGACAAAGCAAAACCAGTAGACCAAAGAGCAAAAGCAATCCTGGGTAACAAGAGCAAAGCAGGAGGCATGGCGATCCCAAATGTCAAGTCATGGGACAAAACTACAGTGACAAAACAGCCCAGTACTGGCAGAAAAACAGCCATGTGGATCAATGGAACAGAACAGAGGTTGCAGAAGTAACCCAGATGCATTCAGCTGTCTGATCCTGACAAAGGCACCAAAAGCATTCCCCGGGGGAAGGGCAGCCTGGTTAACAACTGGTGCCGGAAAAACTGGCTGCAGAGGATTGGAACTAGACCCATATCTCTCACCATGCAGTATGCTCAAATGAAAATGGTTCAAAAATCTAAATGCTGAAACAAATAACGTGGTAGAAGATAAATAGATAAAAGTCTTATAGTCATGGGCAGGGACTTTCAGAATAGGACTCTAACTGCACAAGATTGTGAGTTCTCTTATGTAACATTTCAGCATGAAATGATTAGTATTTTATAAGTCACAATCAATGTGCTATAATGTGTTCTATTAATTTTATTGACATTTACCTCAATAATGCTCAAAGCATGATGAAATATCGATTCCTATGTATGAAAATTTCAAAAGTCTTTTAATGCTAGGTAACAACTTTATGAAAATTACAAAATCATATTTTATAGCTTTCTAGAAAATGAGTCTTCTTTGTTTATTTGTGATAATTTTGGCTTTGTTAACAGAAACTAAAACAGATGTCACACACTGCATTTCTAAATTGATTTTATTCCTCTTTTTAGTATTTTTAAATTAGATTATATTTATTTTTACCTTAAAAATAACTCAACATTTTATTTATGAGCTCATGAACTATCTTATTATGGATATTTTGATTTTTTTTCTTTTAACAGCTTCAATTTTTCTGCTCTTTTTATCTTTTCATTAGAGACTTGAATATGCCATTATTCTGTAAAGTGTATTTATTTTTTACTAAACCTTCCTGCTGCATGTATGCAAATTCTTCTGAACGTAATGTTTGTCTCCTATGAAACTCTGCTGTAACATAGAGTAGAATTTTAGCTTCCACAAAGAAACAGGTTGGGCTAGCTGAAATATTCCCACTTCGCCTAAAAATCAAGGAAACTCACATACCACAGGAACTGATTAGGGAGCACAGAAATAACTCTATGCAGCCACTGTGAAGCGACTTCTAACCATGATGCTAAGAAAGTGGTCCAGTGAAAAGAGTCATTTCAATAGCTGGTGATGGGAGCACCGGGTATCCACACAGAGCATGAGCTAGACTCGTATCTCTCACCACTTACCAAAGTGAACTCAAAGTAGATCGAAGGCTTAAACTCAAGTCCTGAAACAAAGAAAATACCAAAACATTTTTTTTTAAATAAGGGAACTACTTCAGCCTAGTGGAACAGGCAGGAAAATGTTTTTTTGTACAAATCCCCCCAAATACAAGAAACAGTGAGAAAACAGGCATGCTATTACATAAAACTAAAACGTTGCTGCATAGCAGAGTAAATACTCAACAGCGTAAAAAGCAAACCTTCAGAATAGTAAAAAATACTTGCACACTACTTGTATACATGTGACAACAGGTTGCTACACAGAAATACAAAGCACTTCAAAAATCCCATAAAAAATGAAAACCAAAGTCATAAATAACCCACATAAAATTTATCTAAATAGAGATTTCTTAAAACAAGACATATACATGGCAATGAAATATTAAAAATATGCTCAATTCTACCAATCATCAGGGAAATACAAAGTCGAAAACTCAGTGAGAAGTTGCCTTATGTCAACAAGAAGAGTTCTGATTAAGATAATAAAGATAACAAATACTGACAAGGATATGGAGGTAAACCCTTGTGCTTTGTTTGTGGGAAAGTAATTTAGCACAGCCATTATGGGAAATGGTATGAGGTTTTCCCCCCAAGAGAAAACTCAGAACTACCATGTGAATCGCAATCTCTCCACCGAGGTTGTGTAGCCAAGGGAAGTGAAATCAGGATGTTGGAGAGCCATCTGCACTGCTATGTTCATTTGTAGTATCCAATAAGTAGAAACTTACTGTCTACCAGCTGAGAAGTGGGTAAAGAAAATGTGATGCATATACAAAATGGTATTTTGAAATAAGAGTGTGGAATATTGCTATTTGCAACAGGATGGATGGAACTGAAGCTCATTATGTCACTGAAATAAGACAGGCACAGAGAAGCATATTGCATGATGTCACTCCTATGTGAAATGCAATAATGTCAACTTCATGAACTTTGAGACAAGAATGGCACTTTCCTCAGGCTGAAGAGAGTAGCAGGAAGGCAGGGATGAGGAAAGATGGAGCAGTGGGCCCTGGCAGACTATACTCAGAATGTCTGAGAATTTGTGATTTATCTGAGGCTGATTACTTCCTGTCACAAACAGAAGATCATAAATGACTGTCTTTAAACGTGATGGCCCCTCAGACCTGGATTAAGAATACAGACATGATATCCAGCAGACGCAGATTAAGAATACGCCTGTAACCTTACACTGAGAAGAGTCTAACGAGATCTATAGAACATAGTCGTAGTCACTCAATGTAGCCTGGTACCTACAGGGCTAGCTGGAAGTGTTTTGTTTTTCTCGTCTTACGACTTGTCAGTGTTGAAAAATATGCAAACATACCATGAGGACTTCTTTGATAGGCCTGGTTATTACATTCTTGCAAGTAATTTTAATATGTTGAATTCACACATTTATTATATATAATTTATTGTATGAAGTATTTTATGTCTCACGTAAGTATTAGTTATCTACTTACATTTTGTTGATTTCAGCAACATTACTATTGAAATTCATGGTGAGGAAAAAAAAATTTCTCCTGTGTTCTCTTTCATTTCGTACTAATAAACTAGGTATGACTTCCTCCAGGCAAGATTTGCTCTACCTGATTAGACATGGTCTCTCTATATGATATTTTAAACTGTTATTTATTTTATAAAAGGTATTCGGGGAACTTTCTAAGATGAAAGTTATCAAATTACAGTCTGAGTATCCCCAGGAAAATATGCCAAATAATCACACACGTATGACAACATTCCTAGAATCACTGACTAAAAAAATCAGCTGTAATAAAAGCACAGATATAATAAAATGCAAAAGTTTAGTGTCTTTAAGGTAAACACTAGCTATCAGACAAAAATCATGCATGAACTGTACCCTACAAAGTTCCCCTTCAGAGTAAGCGAGGACCCTTCTTATAGAGATGAAATGGGGGTTCTAGAGGAAAAAAATCCCCCTAAAAGGTCAAGTAATATATTCTTTTTATTTGATATGTTCCTCCAAAGAGAAAATGTATGACTAGTAAAGACTCTATTCAATACATTTTATACCCTAGTAACAACCAAGCAAAATTACAGAATATAAATGTACAATTTACTTTATTTTCCTCAATGTAGTTCTAGAGTTTCATTTATGTTTTACTTTGGTGAGGTAATTAGTATTCTTTGTATAGTTTCTGTAATGCTCCATTGTGTTGAAAATGTCACCTTTCTTTTTATTTCTGTTTTAAAAAATTTGTTTGTCTAGCTTATTCCTGTGACTAAACATGCTCTGAATATTTTGTCACCAGAGCCGACGATTTCTCTTAAATGCATCCTTGATCAGCGACTTCAGTGATGGAGAGGTGTCCATGTAGGACTTAACCTAGAAAGGTCAAAACCGTTTTGCCAAAGTATTTTATCAAATTTAGACCCACACAAACAAATTCTGATATTTTATGTCTGTTTCAAATCCTCTGAAAATTAGGTTCATTATCTAATACAACAAAAATCATAATTCACATAAAAGAAAAGGTGCCAAGTTTAAAATGGTATTATAAATTTATGACCAAGTATGCATCATTTAATTCTAAACAAAAAGAGAAATTGTTTTCATTATTATGATCCAGAAACTCCACATCAGTGTGCAACAAAGAATAGAAAGAGGTACCAGGGATTTAGCTTGGAGCTTCTACTGCCTCACAAGTGCAAGGTCCTGGGTTTAAACCCTGGTACCCCCCCCTCCAAAAAACAGAATTGAAAGAAAGACCTTGAAAATATATTTGTACACACCCATGCTTATAACAACAGTATGCACAGTGGCTAAATGTAGAATCAACCCAATTATTTATTGATAGATGAGTAGATTAAAACATGTTAAGATATAGGTACCTCTTCATCCTTAACGTACAATGAGAGGCTATCACATGCTAAGGCACGAATAAACCTTGAATGCATTATTCTGTCAAGCTAGTCATAAAAGGACAGAATCTTTTTAATTCTATTTATATAGGAGTTCTGGTCTAGTTAAATGTAACAAGATTTAATATAGAATAATCATTTTCATATCCTGGGAAAAGGGAAGAATTAGCATTTGATATTTAATGAGTACAGTTTCATTTCTGCAAGATTGAAAGCATTTCTGGAGGACAGTGAGGTGATTTATAACAATAAAAATGTACCTAATGCTACTGAACTTCATGATTATAATGACAAAAGTGGTAAAGTTTCTGTCATGTATACTTCATAACTTTTATCTTAAAAAAATTAAGAAAAGAAGGCTGGGCGTGGTGGTGCATGCCTGTAATCCCAGCACTCGGGAGGCTGAGGCAGGAGGATCTCTGTGAGTTCGAGACCAGCCTGGGCTACATAGTGAGTTCCAGGACAGTCTCAACTACATTGTGAGACCCGGTCTCAAAAAACAAAAACAAATTTAAGAAAAAAGTTTCCTGTGTTTCTTTGAAGGCTGTTAAATCTGCATTCATTTCCTAGGGATACTGTAAGAAAGTATCAAATGCTGGTAGCTTAAAATAAGATTAATTTATTCTTTCACAATTAAAGAATTGAAGTGCATAGTTAAGAGATTGGCAGGGCCATACTTCCTCCTAGGCATCTAGGTTAAGACTGTCTCCTGCATTTTCCAGCTTCTGGTAGCCCCAGCTGTGCTTGACCTGTCCTCCCACCCCTCCACTCCATGTCTTCATCTTTACAAGGTCATTTTCCTTCTGGATCTTCACATGGTGATTTCCTCCCTTTGTTTTTGTCTTCTGTTTTTATAAACATGACAATCCTATTAGACTAGGACCTATTCCCATCTGAAGTTACTTGACTGCATCCGTAAAGGCTCTATTACCAATAAGTTTACCGTTGCAATTGCAAAGAGTTATGACTTTATCGTAGGATAAACTATGTCCACTCAAAATTCATGGGATAAACTCCAAACCCCAAAAGTGACTGCAGTGGCAGACAGGTTATTTCAAGAGGTGATTATGGTTAGATAAGGCTTACAGTTCTAGGGTTAGAATGTTTGTATCAAGAAGGGTCACCATAAATGTACATACAAGGAAGCATAGGAGAGCATAGTAAATAGTGACAGTGTACAAATCGGGAACAAAAGCACCACCACTAACCACCCTAGGGATCATAGTATTTTAGCATCTAAGAATCAGGAGAAAATAAACATTTTGCTGCGTGAAGTTTTAAGCTACTCCGTGTGTACTATGGTGAAGTGGTGGGCTGAGCGAATTAACATGAACATACAGATTTGGGGCTATTCTATCACAGTTGCCCTCTGGCTCTCCAAAATTCATTGCTTTTCTCACAATTCATTCACACTTTTCAAAGATCCCTCAAAGTGTTAGCTCACCCAGAACCAACTTAGTAGAAAAACTGGTCCTATTTTCACAGCACATTAACTTCACAGGAAAAACACATCCCCCGAAATCAAGGGCTCATACGTTTTCTTTTACAAACATTTTATCTTATTATTAATTAAAATACTGAGATATGCATTCATTGTGCATATGAACGAGATTCAGTGTTACATTTCAACACATTTAAAAATTGTGCAGTAATCGAATCCATCCTTATAGGAGATTGCGCTTGAAGTTTTCATCAGATATGCAAAACACACATGTATGGCCCGTTGTTTCTCTGATGGGCAGCTGTTAACAGTACTGTTCCTACGGTCAGGAAAATACTTTCAACTAAGCAGTATGAAGTGGAGTAGATGTAGGGACGTAGACAATTAATTCCAAGAGTCTTTTAAAAATTTTTTCAGGACCACGGACAGCGCCTGCTGGATAATCTCCGGATACTGCTGCAAGATATGTGAAGAGCACTCTCCTAATTCAGGGCTGCTGTGGTTTATAGCTAGATGTCCACCTCCAGCCCCATGTGCGTTAGGAGATGTGATCCACTATGGCAGTGGCATAGTCATAAATGCATTAGTCCACTTAGGAGTTTATGGCTAAATGTGACTTGACAAGTGAAGTCTGATTGGAGGAGGTGGGTCAATCGGGGCATTGCCTAGAAGGCTCCATCTCCTTTCTTCCTTCTTTCTCCCTTCTGTGTTTCTTGTCTTCAAGCCCTGAACGCTCTATATTTTGCCTGCCACCCTGCCTTAGACACAGCTGACTACAGACTGCAACCTATGCATGAGCCAAAATGAAACTTTTTTTTTCTTTAAATTGTGGGTGTTGGATATTTTGTCCCAGCAATGAGAAAGTAACCATGACAAGAGGCATCATTCTCTTTTTGGTGAAATGTTACAGCTGCTTCAAGGACTGAACTACACTACAATATGGTCCAGGCAGGAGCATCAGGCTGTGCATACCATGGTGTCAAGTGAAAGAAGTTTTTCATAAATGGAAGAGGAAATACATATGATAGCAAAAGATTCCAGGCTGGTAATAAATTTCGTATGGTTCTGGGTCAGGGCTTCCAGTAGTGTACAGCAAAGCTGGTTGAACTGGGGATAGTCCAGCAGGTCACTGGTGGAAGAAAGTGGAACAGCCAGTTGCAGGTCTGAAGAGCAGGGCAAGATCTATACAGAATTCTCTAACTGAAAGTTGCCTGCAACATGGAGAAGCAAATGCAGAGGCCCTTGGTCTTCAATGCATAGACACTAACTTTTGGAACCTCTCCTGGGTCAAGATGTGATCAGCCTACATCATCATCATCTGGCTGATTACCAAGGAGAGAAATATGCCACTGAGGAACACATCACACTGGAACCATCACACCTGAGATGTTATGAGCTAGTTCAGCCACTGCTAGTCCAAACACTAGTGTGATGGCAGTTGCAGTGAAAGTGGGATCATGGTATCAGAGCTCAATTGCTCTTTGGAAAATTGGCATCTAGGATGGACATATGAATTCAAATGTCATCACAAAGCTGGTCTTGACATTGAGGATGAAAGCTGTCCTACTCATGTCTCTCACTAGGCCAACTAGAGCTCATTTTGTTTCTTGCTCCCTGATAGCATTAGTGCTGACTTTCTGGGCCACAGCCTCAAGTTCTGCTATGAGTGGCTGCCTAAATTGTTTGGAATTATCTTCATCTTCTCCTAAATCCATCATGAAGAGAAGCTCAAGTATTGTGTAGAATGTAGTCTGATACTGCACATTCTGTGCGATTGAAAAGATTGTTTTTATCCCAGAGTAAAAAGTGCCTTCTTGTATGCTTGTTCAGGGTGAGATGTGCCACACCCAGCTTTGTTAGGTTTCTTATCCTCCTGCACCCCAACTACCAGGTCATCAAGAAGCTATAGTGCCTTGAATGTGATTATTGGGGTTCACAACTACCCCTAGAATTCAAATTGGTAATGATTTTTTCTGAAAAGGACCCTGAGGACCACGGTTTTATCCATCAACCTCAGATCTTTTCAGTCAGTGGTACAGATTTGAAAATTTCTACAACTGGTCCTATGAAGATCTTAAAATGGTGTCCAAAGTATTTTAGTGTAACCAATGTGAACTTCATGTTACCCACCTGAGGCAAACAGGAACCTATCAGGTCCTTAGCTGATGCACGCATGATGTATTTTAGTGTAACCAATGTGAACTTCATGTTACCCACCTGAGGCAAACAGGAACCTATCAGGTCTAGATATCTAGATTGATTTCATCCTAGCTGTTGCAAAGAGTGCTGCAAGAAAATTGGGCTACAGATAGCATTGCTGATTTCATTTCCTTTGCATAAATACCCATACATGGGAGAGCTGGACCACAAAGTATATAGAGTTTTAGATGTACCATACCGTTTTTTGTAATGGCTGAATTAATTTACTTTTCCACCAACAGGATATGAGTTTATTTTTTGCATATTCTTACTAGCATGTGAGATTATATTTTTATTATAATAGCTATTCCATTGGCAGTGAATTGGCAGTTGGTAAAAACTATAAAAATTAAGTGAATTGGTGGTGAAAAACTTTATTGCTTTGAAGAAGGTATTAGTAGAAATATGAGTGTTAATGTAGATTTTGGTGTGTCCTTAGGAAGAAGAGAAGAGGTATGTTGAGAAAGCTTCTGTCATCACAAAGAATTGAGTAAATTTAGCTATCTTCTGTACTTTCCATGCTGCATAACTTATATACCCACTTGGAATATGTATCAATTCCAGTTATTCAACATCCTTGGTAACATTTGGTATTAATTTTTTAAATATTATATGGTAGTGGGTCAGAAAATAACATACATTTTAAGGCTTTTTGATATGTATCAAATGATAAATGATAATGAGAAATGATGCATTTTAATGTGTTTTTGAACTGTTCAAATCTTATGCATATTTCACTGGGTGTTTGTGAGTTGAAAGTTCTGTGCTCATGTACACTAAGTAAAGTCCTTTGTAAGTTTTATGTATTTTACATATTAATTTGCTTAACTGTAACTTGCAAGGTCAGATATTTATATTTTGACACAAATTTACTTAATTTTTCTTTTATTATATTTCTATAAAAACTCCTTGAAGAGACAGTTCTCATATACATTCTTCAGTAAATTTTATAACTTTAGTTTTATATTTAAAATGTGAATTTAAATTGATTTTTGTATGATTTTAGGTAAAAATTAGAAATTGTTTTCCTCTTTACATTCAAATACCTACTTTTAGCAGTACAATGAATTGAAAAGACAAATCATAATTTCTGGAATTATTCGCATCTGGGATTAAGTAAAGGGCCCAAGCTGGGTGGGTTTTTGTGAATAATTTATTTTGTTTGACTTATTTACCCTATCAGTATAGTTCATTATAACTCTACTAACATTAAATATACGTCATTAAAAAATTGAAGTATAGAGCCGGGCATGGTGGTGCACTCCTCTAATCCCAGCACTCGGAAGGCTGAGGCAGGAGGATAGCTCTGAGTTTGAGACCAGCCTGGGCTACATAGTGAGTTCCAGGTCAGTCTCAACTACATAGAGACCCTGTCTCAAAAAAAAAAAAAGAAGTACTTATACAGTAAAATTGACATATTTGTTTAAAATTGTAATTTCAAACAATAATAAAATGAAGTTAGCTAAGTTTCAAGATACACTTCAGGTAAACTATATTCTTTTTTTAGGAGAGTTTAGTGAACAAAGGCAATTATATGTTGAGATAACAAGATTAAGTATAGATATTAACTTTTAAGGCAGAAATATAATAAGGAAGGATTTAACTTTTCATTACACAAGAAGAATGATGAAGATAATTTATTAATTCTATAGGATAATACTTTAAAAATGAATGTAGTTTAAAATTAAAGTATAAAGAACAAGTAGATTATTAAAAAGAGATTTTGTGGCAAATTTGGCTATTATTTTTCTTTTGAGTTTTCTATTTATTCAAGCCTTGGGGCATTTTATTTCCATTTACTATCGTATTTTCATATGACTGTCAGAATGCAATTATTTTCTATGAACAGTAGTGTAACAATATTTGAGCAGTTTTATAAACTTTGTATACTGAAAAGGTATTTTTACCCTCACTTGGACATATCTATCCCTTAGCGAAAATTTTTGAGTCTTAAACAGTACATTTGACGCTGGGTTTTTCTGTATGCATTGATGCATTTTCTATGTTCTTAGAGGATAGTGTTCATATTTTATTAGCATTGAGTTTTATACTTTACTAATACTGAATTTCATTAGCTTTATATATCCGTATTATTCAAGTGCAAAAGACAGAATATTTGTAAAGATTCAAATGTTCTATGCAACTTTGTATAACTCAGAAACGAGAACTGACACCGCCACAAAAGGAAGGAGCGCTTCACTGTTTCAGGCCACTGAGTCCATGGGCAGCTGGAAACACCATGCGAAAGTACCTGGCAAAGAGATGTGGCTTAGGGTGGCGTGGAAGCAGAGTAGTAGAACAGTGTCAGAGAGGAGAGATCACGAACCAGGCGCAGGTCTCAAGGGCTCCTCAAGATACCTGTGACCCACTCAGGTACAGCCCAAATAGCGTTTTACTAACTCTTTACCAGAGATGGTAAACCTTTTGGAGCTTTCAATGATAACAAATGCGCTCGTGCCAAAGGTTCGCCATTGATGCCTGGGCATATCCCAAAGCCGATCAAGTTGACACTCTACCTTAAAAGTCACATCAATAATTAAAATATGTATTACAAAAAAAAAAAGAAAGAGAGAAAGTGACACTGGAGATCACCACACTGATATATATAATAAAACTTATGTGGCCTGGATATCATATGAGCTCTCCACAAAATTCCTCATCTATTACTCTAACTTATTAATACTTGGCTATTGGTAACATAAGGAATTAATAGTGGTAAGATACTGCGTGTTTCAACATGCTGGACAAACATATTTTCACTGGTTCTACCACAAAGAAAGGATGTTTGAGGAGACAGATAACACTGGCCTGATTCGAACACTATATCATGTGTAAGTACATTGAAATATTATATTTCAGTGCAATTATCATCTATAGAAATGAGGACAAGAAATCTACAAATAAATTTGTAAATATAAAAATATCTACACAAAATTAAAATAGAAAAAATATTTGTTTTATCTGAATCTTTGAGTATTGAAAACCAAAACTATACCTGAGAATTTTATGTAACATGACAGTGACTATATCTACATTGCAATTTATCTGTAAGATAATGTATCAAAGAATGAAGAGGCTGCAAAAATATTTCATTTTTATAAACAGCGCAGTTTGAAAATTGTAATTAAGTGATACATCTTCTGAACTGAGTTTGCTTACATGTGAATATATTAAAATGTATTTCCCAATGCTTTATTGAAAGGGTCATCATTTTTTAAATGATCAAAGTATGGGTCTGTGCAATGATTTTACATTATTAGGAGTACAATTTCATCGAAGCCATAGAAACAAATGAATCAATGAAATGAAATGAATCAACGAAATCTTCTCTTGCAATTTTAGAGAATTACTAATCTAGCTTCTGTCACTACTGATTATTTAGAATTTTATAGAAGTTGTCACAAATGAGATTAGTATAAATTTTTGTTTGTCCTCTTCCATCCATCACAATCATTTTGAGATTCACTTCAATCTCTTGTGTTGCATGTCTGAATAGGGCATTTTTTATTATTATTCCACTGTATCAGATTATTACATTTTTTAATTCATGTTCCAATCCAGAGTGATTTATCACCTGACAATTGTTTCTGGTACTAACTATTACAATAAAGTAGCTACGTAGAAATGCAAGAGCACATTCTAATTTCTAATGGGTAAACACATAGAAGATGGCTAAAATGAATGATTAACCTATATAGTAGGTAAAGGGTTGGCGTTTTAAGGAATGGATGGCATCCTTTTCATAATAATTATATCATTTCACCTTATCATCCAGAGTTAATTTAACATACTGAGAAATAGATATTGTGATTAGTCTTTTAATTTTTATCCAGTGAAATGTGATGGTAGCAGTACTTCACTGTGACTGTTTTTCAGTTTTCCTTAAGGATATACCTATGCTCTATAAATATTTTTGTTAAAGTATCTACTCAAATCCATTGCAAAGTACAATTTTTTGTGAAATTGAATATTTTCTAGGCAGCAAAGTTTAATTTAATGTTGTTTTCTTTGGTAGTTAATGGATTTGCAGTCATACTTAATAAATTATTGTCAAACACATAGCCATCAAGTATTAACTTTTAGAAGTTTTAAGGTTTCAGTTATTAAATTTATTTTTATTTTCATGATAGTGACATGTAATTTTTGAGTTACTTTTTGTTATGTAAGGTGAAATTAAAATTGAGACATTTCTCACATTTCACCGTCTAATTGATCCACTAATATTATTTGATAGTCTTATTCATCCTCCTTGGATTTGTCTTGACAACATTTCAAGTACTAGTGGATCATACTCATGTGTCTATTGATGGACTTTGATTCTACTCATATAGTATATATGGTAGAATTTTTGGTAGTGAATTAAAATTATGGATCTGAACTCTGGGAAATATTCCACGTGTTTCTTTCTGGTGTCTCTTTTGTCACTCAGCCTCCAATAGTCTCTTTGGGTCCATACTCTCTTTGGTATTCAATTTAACACTTGAGGGAACACTCCAGTACTCTCAGTCGTTCTGCACAATTGCTTTTGGGAAACTCTATTTTTATATCTCATCCTAAGTGTAATAGCTACTTTTTCCCCAATGCCTTAGTTCTGTTTTCTAAATTCAGCAAGATTACTAGGATCAGAGAACTTTTGTAAATAATCTAAAAACCCACAAATGTTAATAAAATGTCAAATGACTTCTGTCTCTAATAGCAATCTGCATTGTTTAGTTCAAAATTAATAGACGCTGGAGGCATTGACCATAAAATGGGACATCTGGCCTCATCCCTAACCTTGAACATGCCCTTCCTGTACACTAGAATAGCTAGCTAGAGGAATCTTGAGGTAAACTCCCCAACTGCAAAGAAGTGTTATGTCTGGGTTAAAGTTAACTATTTTGTGACCATGATGTGAACCGTGAGAATGAAATGTAACCACCCAAATGAAGTCAAGGCTGTGAAACCCTATAAAAGGAGGAGTTGTAACACAATGTGTTGTTGATCCAGGCACTGCTTATATGAGATCGACCCTCGTCAATGAGTGAATTTGTTATTTTACTTCCATTCTGCTGCCTCTCTGTCTGTCACTTATAAATTCCTTCCTCAAGAGGATCAGTTTGCATCTTTCTGCTTTGCTTTGTTATGCCTGAAATCACTCTCTGCAATCTGGGCAATCATAGAATTCATCCTGTTTATTTCCTTTCTATCAGAGATAACTGACCAGGGCTTTCCGTGCTCCAAAATGTGGAAAATTTTTCATATATTTGAGTGACATTTTGTTTGTTTAAGATTGGAAGGTAAATTTAGTTTCTGTTAATTTATTTTAACGGGAAGCCACATAATAAAATTTTAGGAATAAATCCTCAAGCATAAATCCTGATAACATTAGCAAATAGTAACATATTTGTCAAAATATTTATTGATTTATCTTTCCATGTCATATTCCCTAGAATTCCTTTTTCATATGAAGTAATGCTTAATAAATAAGTGAATAATGTACGAATGGGTTGATACTCTGGCATCAGTAATGTTGTTTTTAATTAAGGGGAAGTATAGGAAGAAATCATGATTAGAGTAAGAATCAACAAAAGAACGCTATTTTGGAAGGCTATGGAGACAAGAAGGGAAGAGATTCGCCTATATTTATCAATAGAAATTCAGTACTCAAAAGATTCCCAAAGAGACATCTGTCCAATTCCAGTCACAGATGCCAACATTAATTTAACATAACCACTTTAAAATCTACTCGATAGCATTAAGAATATATCCTGAAATTATTTTCTAGAAAGGAATTTTTCTTCTGAGAACACAATCAACCTTATATACCTTATCTGGCAATTCTCAGTATTAGAAACAAATTCACAACGTTTCCCTAAGAGGTTTATACTTTTGTAAGGTTTTAAACAATGCCTCAATTTAGCAATGTCACCCTTTATAAACCTGCTGCTGTAATTAAAGAAAATGTCTCCTGTACAGTCACCCAGGTATTGAGTTGTTGGAATTGCCCTGAATCATTGTGACATTCAGAACGGGTGCAGGTCCTGAGGGAAACACTAAATTCAACAGAGCTAGTGGGCACACCTGCCTCTGATCTGTCATGCATTCCTCACAAGTAGCTATTAGTAGGGACCTTGAGTTCAACCTAACTCTACATCAAGAAGTAATTTGCTTCATGATGTGCTGTGATGGGATGTGAGAGAATCAATTTTCATTTTTGAGCAAATGGAATAAATCTACGCCTGTCGATGACATTGAGGTCATAACCTCATCCCAGCAAAGCAGAGCAAGCCACAGATGTTCCCACATTTATAATTTCTACATTTGATTGCTATACATCCCTGAGTCTACACACCTGAAACTACTCACCCAGGGACTTCAACATGTGGGGAAGCCAGTGGATGAACTACTCAGAACTGGAGATTGCTGATACTACTTCACACGGAATTCTGGAGGCATTGTGTCTGTGTCCATTAACCCCCACGCTGTTCTTAGAGACAAGTGAAGGGACTTGTGAGGATGGGCTAGAAATAGTCTAAATTTCAAGTGAAATAAAACAATGGCAGAACCTGGTTTTTAACTGCATGCTTACAATTTGTCAGATAGTAATACAGAGCACATAGCAATAGACACAACCTTCTACTTAATTCCACAGCTATACTGATGTCTGGCATTTTTACTTCTGTGTTTACATTCACATTTTAAATTTTAATAAAGCATGGCCCCTGATACTAGTGAGAAAGTGCCATATTTATATGATTGAATAATATCAAACAATCTTCTCAAAAGCATGGATACATGAAAATTTATTATTCATGACATTATTTCAGTACTTTAAATTATAAGGTTTTAAAAGTATTTACTTTCTATTAAACATAATATAGCAAAGACCTTTTCACGTATTTCTCATATTTTGATATTATATATATATATATATTATAGCATATAATAAAGCCCTTTTACCATAATAAATATATCTTAAGTAAAAATGAATAAGCTTTATGCATCAATGAAAAACATTTTAATTTTTTCTCAGTGTTATAAAACATTAGATAAAAGCCATGTTCAAATGGTAAGACTTCTCAATGAAAGCATGCATTGATTATCATTATCATTATAAGTAAAACACTTCTTTTCCTGTGACAGAGAGGATATTAAAATTGTAAGAAAGAGCACAGAAGGGGATGAAATACCTGAGTGCTCATAGTGTTCTATGGCTCTCTACTTTTTATAGGCTTATTGTGGATGATGGAGATTATGTAATGACTGCAGAGGAGGGCTTGTGAGGAGGGCATTTCGGGAAATGTGTGGTTAGAGGAAGTAGGCAGGGCCAGGACAAGCTTCTGGGATTGATGTCTTTCTTTTACAAATGTTCCTAGAGAATTTGGCCATTCGCATTGAAATTGACCTAACTCCATGTGTAAGCAGAGAGACAAGAACTTGTAGACCTGTATTGTTAGGCTGATGACTTTCAGACTGGTCTATGTGATGGGCACTTTGTTAGAACTCTCCAAGATCTGGTTGAATGGGATAGAACCAACTCTTGTGTGACAGAGGCCGTGTGTTAGGCAGATGACTGGGTGCTATGAGTAAAAAACGTAAACTAAGCTTTTCCACTGAACAAATGCAATGGTCACTCACAGAACCCACAAGCTTGTGGGGAAGCAAGTAATTGCTGCTCATTGATGGCAACAAGTCCTTCTGAGTTGTAATTAAATTTGGTCTAGGTAATTTGGTGAATACTTCCGAGGGGTAAATAATTTTACTAGCCAATGATGAAAGAACTTAGAGAATATTGAACTAAAAACTATTCCTATAAATTTTAAGTGGTGAAGTCTAATTAAATTATAGGCTAGTATAGTATTACAATATGTGGCATTGTCAATGTTACAAAGGCAAAACAAATCCAGACATGTGAAACAATTGAATAGAATAGAAGATATAAAATCAACTCCAGGCACACTCAGCTATATTATTTTGGACAAAAGTACCAGAATCCTTTCAGCAGGAGAAAGATAGCATCTTTAACAAATGGTGCTAGAAAAATTGACCATCCACATGCTGAAGATTGAACCTAGACCCACATATCTCACCTTGCATTGAATTAAAACTGAAAAGGCTCAAAGATCTAAACATTATAACAGAAAAAATCTGCAGGAAGACAAAATAGAATACAATCTTGAAGACACAGATATAGAAGTCTTTCTGAGCAATATCCCAGTTGCACAAGAAATAACACCAAGAATGAACAAAGGGATCCCATCAAATTTAAATTTCTGCATAGTGAAGGAAACCGCTAGCAGAACGAAGCAAAAAGTTTGCCAGCTACTCTTCAGACAAAGGACTAATATATAGAATATATAAAAAACTAAAAAAAAAAACCAAGCAAAAATTAGGGTACCTCAAATTCAAAGACTCGGTTTAAAAATGCAGTGTGTGAAATGAATACTCACTTCTCAGATGAAGAAATATGAATGCCTAATAAATACAGAAAAATGTTCGTCACTAGCCACTTGAGAAATGTTAATTAAAACAAAATTGAGATTCCATCTCACTCCAGAAGGAATGGCTGTCATCAAGAAATTAACCAATAACAAATGCTGGTAGGCTGTGAGAATAAAGGATTACTTCTGCAGTGCTCGTGGGCCTGTAAATTGATACAACCACTAGAAATCAGCATGGAGAGTCCTCAAAAACTAAAAGTAGAAGAATAATTTATCATAGATATTCACCTTCTAGCTATCTCCCTAGAAGAGTTAAATACATCCTACCACAGTGAGGTATGCATATTCATATGTATGGCATTCCGATTCACAATAGCTGAATCTTATAAACAGTCTATATGTCCATCAACAGATGAATGGACAACAAATGTGGTATTTATACATAATGAAGTACTACTCTGATATAAAGTAGGATAAGATTAAGTCATTTTTAGAAAAATGGATGCACCTTGAGACCATACTGTGAAGTGAAATAACTCAGACACACAGTCCTAAGTATCTCATGGTTTCTCTTACCTGAGAAACACCCCCCCAAATATAAGACAGACAATAGGAAAAAATAGAAAAAGGGGTATTCTAATCCAGTATTGATAATGTATACTGTGATTTAGTGCAACTGTTTTACATGTTTTATATGTTCTTTTGCCTATCACTCTGGTTTTGTCTGTACTATATATACTATAATAAAGCTTATAAGGAGTTCTAAGAGAAATACGTTAATCTGATGCTGGAAATCTGATGCCGAGGCTATGACATTTCTCTATAGTAAAACCTAGTCAAAAATTCCCATTTTTCTCTGACACAACTGAGGCTTATGACTTTACCACATCTCCAGGAAATGTCGTATTCATCACGGGAACCCAGTTTTGTCCGACAAACTCTGTCGGAGGGGAACGTTCATGAGCTGTCAGACGTTCACACTTCCAATGTGCAGTTTCCTGAATTCAGCTTATCTTCCTAGTACTGCTAGTCTGTGCTGCACTGACTCATGGGAATGCATGAGCAGAGCAGTAAAATTAGGTAGTATTAGAACAGTTTTTGACAGCTACAGGATCTAAGCAGCGTTGATACATGAATGCCATTTTGTCTGTGTATAGCTGGAGAAAGAATTCAAATGCATTATGGAATCTTACCTTCTAAGTGACAGAGCGGATTCATCCCTTGTGTAGTAACTAATTTTCAGTAGTTAGATGGTAAGTACAGTGTTTCTTGCTTTTTTTATTTTATTTATTTATTTTTTGGTACCGGGGATCGAACTCAGGACCTTGTGCTTGCAAGGTATGTGGCAGAACCACTGAACTCAATCCCCAGCCAAGTGGTACCTTGCGGGAAGAGAAGGCCACATTCATGTTCATACAGGAAAGGTGGCTGCAGTAATTTTGGTCAGTGTTTCTGTTTGTGAACCAAATTGTTCTAAAAAAAAAAAAGTGTTCCTGAATAGAGGCATCACATAGAATATAAATAAAATTTGTAATAATTGCTATTTATCTTAATTATGTGCTTATAACTTATTAGAAAAAAAGTATATGAGGTTGTGCAATTTAAGAAGTTAGAAATCTTAATTAATATCACAAAAGGGTAGGGGATTTAGCCCAGGGGTTCCGCCACCTGCCTCTAAAGCGCAAAGTTCAATCCCCGGTACCAAAAAAAACAAAAAAAGTCATAAAAATAACATAATTTTACTACCTACAGTAATGGTCAAAAGGTTATAGACTGCTAGTTAAGCACAGTTATAAGGTGGCTGCAGTAATTTTGGTCAGTGTTTCTGTTTGTGAACCAAATTGTTCTAAAAAAAAAAGTGTTCCTGAACTGAGGCATCACATAGAATATAAATAAAATTTGTAATAATTACTATTTATATTAATTATGTGCTTATAATTTATTAGAAAAAAGTATATGAGGTTGTGCAATTTAAGCAGTTAGAAAGCTTAATTAATATCACAAAAGGGTAGGGGATTTAGCCCAGGGGTTCCGCCACCTGCCTCTAAAGCGCAAAGTTCAATCCCCGGTACCAAAAAAAACAAAAAAAGTCATAAAAATAACATAATTTTACTACCTACAGTAATGGTCAAAAGGTTATAGACTGCTAGTTAAGCACAGTTATAGTTTTTTTTTTTTGTAAATAAAATTTTCTTGGAGCTCTGATACATCATTGTATTTATATATTTAATGCTACAATCTCAGAATGGTTACAGCCTACACCATTAGGTCTGGAAAACCTGTAATACTGATTTTTCCTACCCTTTATATAAGAATTCACCAACCCTTTACCTAGAAGGTAATATTTCATAATCAATTCTATTATTTTATTTCAATATGAACTAGACATGTTTCTAGTTACATGAGAGTTTTCGCATTTCTTTTAAATTAAATCATCTCCATTCGAAATAATAGAAATTTCTTTATTTTCTTGAAGGAACTAAAAATATAAATATGAGTCAAAAATTAATATCTCAGTTGTGGTAAATAAATTTTACTAAAATCTAGTAAAATAAAACTAGCCAAAATTTACCTTTCTATAAAGTGGAATAATAATAGAAATTTCTTTATTTTCTTGAAGGAACTAAAAATATAAATATGAGTCAAAAATTAATATCTCAGTTATGGTAAATAAATTTTACTAAAATCTAGTAAAATAAAAATGAGCCAAAATTTACCTTTCTATAAAGTGGAATTTTTTTTCCAAACTCTAGATACATATTGCCTCCTGTCAGACAAAGGCACAGCAAATAAGCTTACGATTTCTTTATTTTCTTGAAGGAACTAAAAATATAAATATGAGTCAAAAATTAATATCTCAGTTATGGTAAATAAATTTTACTAAAATCTAGTAAAATAAAAATGAGCCAAAATTTACCTTTCTATAAAGTGGAATTTTTTTTCCAAACTCTAGATACATATTGCCTCCTGTCAGACAAAGGCACAGCAAATAAGCTTACGTGTGTGTACGGGTGTTAACTGAACCTCCTCAAAGTACAAGATGTTAATTTTCACAAGTGGGCAGTTGCAAGATGGCACAGGAATTTACTCCAGGAACTCTGGGAGGCTGAGGCAGGAGAATTGCAAGTACAAGATCAGTTTGTGCAACTCAGTGACATACTGAGACAATGTCTCAAAACTTTAAATAATAACAATACGGACTAGACTTGTAACCCAGGACAACGACCCTGGATTAAAACCCTAGCCCTACAAAAATAAAAAAATGAAAACAAACGGTTTTCTACCACAATCAGTACGGACAAAGAAATTCCAGTAACAATATATGAGTAAAATCATCATTTAGAATTGCTTATATGGAAGTTAAAAAATAAAAAAGAAACCAAAGAGCTAAATACTATAAAGACATATACATGTACAAATACAGATCCATGTATCTATTATCTACCTATCCATCTTTCAAGAAGTCAAGGGATGGTTATTAACATCAGAAGAATCCATGTCAAACGTTTCACTTTTTCAATGGGATTCTGAGAACATGTAGATAATGTGACAATTCGGTAATCATCCTGCGGTTCCACTTAATTTCTAATAACTTTCATATTTAAAGATTCTAAGGTTTATAGTATTGTAACTCGGTTTTAGAGACTCCCACCCAAAAGGAGTTATACAATGTGGACTTAGATAAATGAGTTTTAAATTTAAGTGAGATATTCTGTAGTCAAATTTTCTAAAATTCACAATAATCTGTTGCAGATTTTCTTAATAGCAAGAGACAGAACGTCAAATAGAAAGCAAAGATACAGAAAGGGAAACATTTATTGCCCCAATATTATCAGAACATATTGTACACATGAATTGAGGTATCACAGCATACCTCAAAATTATATAATATTGTTATGTGTTAATCAAAAACTTTAAAAATATGTAAGGGGATGAAAATATTAACTTCCTCCATACATCATTACACACTGCATATATGTATTGAATTTTCATCACGTGGCGCAATGATATGTACAGCTAAAATACTGAAGAAGTGAATACACAATTCTGGGTAGACAGCATGCTAGTGAAAGTGGAATTCATACCTGTGGGTGATGGGAAAGAATGAAAAATAACATCCCGGAGAAACAGATGAAATCCAGAGGTTTACTAGCCGCTTAGCCTCATAGCCTGGTAAAGGAGCACTTTTTGGGTTTCGTGAAGTTAATGATAGGAAGAAGACTTGAAAAATAACATCCCGGAGAAACAGATGAAATCCAGAGGTTTACTAGCCGCTTAGCCTCATAGCCTGGTAAAGGAGCACTTTTTGGGTCTCTTGAAGTTAATGATAGGAAGAAGACTTACTTTGCGCAAATTAGAGAGAAGCCCAGTAATCGTATTCACAGTGTGGATGGTAACCTGTGCCGTCCTCATGTCCCTGAGATGTATACGAAACATGTAATCACTCCGGTGGTTGGCAGCTCCGGTTTCACAGGCGATGTGTGACTAATGAGATGCGTAGGGATCCTGAGCTAAACCTGATTGTGTTGAGATTCCTGGTCTTACTGAGACACAGAATTTCAATGAGGGCGATGATAGAGTTCTCCTACTCTGTTGTGTTAGCCGATTTAATTTGATTTCTCTGCTGCACACAAATTTAAGCGTTTCTGAGAAGTTGCATTCTTCCACTTACAAATTTTAACCGCTCTGCAGGAGGTATTTTCCTGATTGAGAAACGCAGATACTTGTTAGATACTTTGAGGAATAATAGACCAGGATTTGCCAACAGGTTCCATGCATCTTCTCTGACAGCTGCCACAGGAAGGTGGAAACGAGGCGCGATTCTCACTCTACCCTGCAGTCCTCGAACTCGTTTTTACAGGATGGTTCAGTGTTAGTCCTTGTGCAATAAAAATTCTGGCTCCTTACAAACCCTGTAATAATACTTAATACATTTTCTTTCCTTACCTTTAATCACCTCTGTTTATAATTTGAAACATTATTTTGAATATTCAAATGAATTCCTCACATTTTTCAATTTTCAATATTTTTTATTGATGATATACATTTATAATTTTATGAATTTTATATGGACAATATTTTTACAGCATGGGTTTTATCCTTCCAACAGTTAGAAAAGCCAATTTTTACTCAATATAATAAGATATTTATCTTGTGTTTGCTACAGGTAATATTTCTTTATTCCTGCCTTTAAAAGCATAAACTTTTAAGAAAGTTTATAGGAAAATAAGAAAGAACTTATTTCATAAATGTATGGTTGCGATATCACATTTTTTTTCTTCAAACCAATAGTAAATCACATGAAAGGACTGATGAAAATACAATGTGGATTTGCATTTAAGCAAAATATTACAGTAAAAATATTCTGCAATTAACACCCCACAATAGTTCCACTCATTATGAAAACACTTCTCGCATCATGCGTGTCACTTTCTGAAGCAGTACTTTAAGTCCTCCTTTGTTAGTTTCTTTATAAGTTGTCATCACAAATACAGTGCATGCTTGGCCACCGGACATGTAGCTCAGTGACACCGCCCCTACCTTGTAAGCCCAAGGTCCTGAGTTTGATCCTGGTACAAAAAAAAAAGTGAATGCTGATGGCTAATGCCATCCAACAGAAACACAGCTCATTAAAACATTATAGTGTGGCCTCATCCACCTTACTCAAGGGCTCTGTACTGGTTGACTTCTGGCTCTGCCCTAAGTCCAGAGGACCTTGAAAATTAAACTGATTTAGGACACCATGACAACCACGATGCTACAACTAAAGACACATATGAAAGGGGACAACCAGAGTTCCTCAGAAAGTGGCAAGAGCAATGAAATGTGTTTGAAGGGGGTACCCTTGACACAGTGGACCCTTGACTTATGAACTCAATCAATTCCTGAGGGCTGGTCCCTGTGCAGTAAGAGTTAGTTGTAAGTCAATACAGCTGAGGTCTGCATGTTACCCAGGTACAAGCTATAAGTAACAAAAGGTAGAAGATTCTTCCATTAACCTAGCGAACCCCATTTGTTCGTATGTCAGGCCAGTTGTAGTTTCAGGGTCTACTGTATTTTGAAGGGAATTAATGGCAATGTGTTACTATAACAATTTGAAAAAATTATACATTCATCTTACTTTTCATCGTAATCGGTAAGCAATATGTTTCTTGCTGTATTTCCACTTATTCTCTTGACTCATTCAATGTTCCTTTATGAGGGAAGTTCAAATTAACTGCTCTTGTTTTATAGAACAGTCATTTGCGATACGATATACCTAAGCATGTTTGAAATATTTTATGTATTTCACTTTATTTTTCCTCATAAAATTGAAAACTGATTTGCCAATTTACTATCAAAAGAAAAAAGTTGATATTTTGTTTTCACATTTCAAAGTGATTATTTCTACCTA
>NW_022900913.1:9224636-9344314 GCF_012274545.1 Fukomys damarensis
GTATTTCCACTTATTCTCTTGACTCGTTCAATGTTCCTTTATGAGGAAAGTTCAAATTAACTGCTCTTGTTTTATAGAACAGTCATTTGCGATACGATATACCTAAGCATGTTTGAAATATTTTATGTATTTCACTTTATTTTTCCTCATAAAATTGAAAACTGATTTGCCAATTTACTATCAAAAGAAAAAAGTTGATATTTTGTTTTCACATTTCAAAGTGATTATTTCTACCTAACATAATGTGTCTCCATATGTAATTATTATGAATATTTATTGTATTTTATGAGCATAACAATGTTCAATAAATACTTTTGCTAATTTATAACAAATTCTCTGTTATTTTTAAAGTTTTATCAATGTCAATCAGTTTATTTCATTAAAGTAATCTTTTTCATTTAAAACATTAAAATGATGAAATATTTCAAAGTTTCCTGCTAACAAAGGCCTATCAAGTTTCTAAGATCTATGAATATTTTTCATGCCATAATATTTCACTCAGGGATGGATTATAGTTGTGAGTATTTTGCTTATATTTTTTGTCAAAGGCGCTGATGAATTTTCTTCATCATTCACCATGTTGGCTGTGCTTTTCTTTTTTTTAATGTGAATAATAAAACTCAGTACACCAAAGATGAAGAACCAAAATCTCAAGCCCTTGGTATGTGGAACAAACAAGTTTTGCTGGTGTGAACATTTCATAGACTTTTTTCTTATTCAGAGCATTGCATGTAGACTGCTCTGACTTCATTTTCTTAACTCACTTTGCAGTATTTATAAGACATCTCCACTTCCCAAAGTATAATGTTGGTTTTCTACTCCTATAACTCACTTGTCATCTCAAGGTGTAACAGATTGTGGGGTAATTAATACATTTTCCACCCTCAAGTTACTTCAAGTTATACTTTTTGAACCAACAAATATTCCTCCATAATTTATAATTACAACTACTAGGTCATGATGTGTACCTTTGGAGTCGTTAAT
Source organism: Fukomys damarensis (assembly GCF_012274545.1). NCBI lineage: Eukaryota > Metazoa > Chordata > Mammalia > Rodentia > Bathyergidae > Fukomys > Fukomys damarensis. The sequence goes on from NW_022900913.1 coordinate 9,225,621, forward strand.
AAGGAAAACTAAGCATCACCTGAGATTATAGCATCTGCTCCAACCAATTTAATTTCTCCATTGTGGTAACAGAGGGAAAAGTGCATTATGTTTTAGAATAGCTGGGGAACAGGTGTGGTAAAAAATGTATCCTTGCCAAAGTTAAATCTTGATGCTATATCAGTCTGTTGCCTTCCTGTTGTTTTCTGATTCTGAGAACCTTTAAAAACTACGAATAGCTAGAAGGTGTAAGAAAAACCATTCAACATTTCCAGCCATCACAGAAATGCAAATGGAAAGTACCATGAGCTTTAACTCAGAATGACTGATGTCAGGAATACAAAAACAATGAACAAGGCAAGGGTGCAGAGTAAAAGGATCTCTCCAACGTTGTTGGTGGGGATATAAAACTAGTAAAACTACTGTGAAAATCAGCATGGAGCTTTCTCACCTAAACGTAGAAATATCATTTGAGCCAGTTAAACCACTCCTGGGCAAATACTCAAAAGAATTAAAGAACACATATTTTAGTACTGCATGCATATCCTTATTTACAGCAGTACAAATCCCAACTACTAAGCAGTGAAAACAGCCTAGATGCCTAACAATAGATGAACAGAAAAAGAAAATAGAACGTATTTACATAATAGAATATTACTCATTCATAAAGAAGAAAAAATTATATCATTTTTATCAGACTGTAGATGCTCTTTAAGTGTTCTGGACAAAATATCCTTGATCATAAGTAATATTTATAAACATCTATTTATTGGTATCTTTTATGAGCAGAATCTTTTTATTTATTGGTTTATTTCTTTTTCTATTTACTTGTGCATTTTAATGGTAAATGAGTGAAATAGTAAGTTGGGTACAATGATTTCTAAATCTTAATCTAATTTGGCCAGTGGCATTTTGTGTAATCCGCTGTTCATGGTCTACATAAATGTCAATTAGATAGATACCAGTGATTTAATTTAATGGGAACTTACAATCTGTACAGGTGCCGACCATAAAATCTTTTATAAAACACTTTCCAAATATTTCTATTTGATTTTTATGTTATATTAATAATTTAAAATTATAATTTTCCAATAGAGACTTCAAAATAAAACCTTGATGACTGTGGGTTACTACTGCCATTATTACTATTACTGGCATGATAGACTTTTTTTTGCTATGATTACCTCTATCATACATCCAAGACTCTCAATGGATAAACTCAACTTTAAAAGTAATATTTAGAATTCAAATCTCTAAAAAGGAAAACAATTTGTACATGTCTCTGATCCAATAAATTCCTTTGAGCTTGGTATGATTAACCTCTAATAAAATATTCCTAGTAAATGGCCAAGTCACTCTCAATTGAAATATTAATATTAAATGATTGAAGAAATTCCACAGTCACTAGAAGGTTTATTAACTCTTACAAGGTTTTGGCTTAAGAGATAAAGTAGACTCTTTTAGAATGGAGCAATTTTCTAACCTAAGAGTATAAAAGAAGACAGGGATAGGATTTTCCCCAAGAAATTAAGGTCTGGCAAAAGCCTGGGGATGCTGTCAGAGCTCTGATTTTTCACTCAGCTGCTTAGTATATCTTTTTAAAAGCAGGTACCACAGTGGATATTGTTCAGAGTGAGGCTACAGAAAAAAATAATAAATTAAGCTACCACAATAGGCACCAACATGAGTTATGCCAGACAGAAAAGGGCACTCAAACCATTTGAACAATATCAGCAGCAAGTGGGCAGGTCTATGACTGGTGAGTTTGTGATTGGCTAGACATCACATCTGCATATTGACCTTGTGTTCCGACAAAAAAGAGGTTGCTGCCTTTTACTCAGGAAACAACAACAACAAAAGAAGAAATTGGTTCCTTAAATAGTAACTGTATTTTTCCTATTACACAAAAGGCAGACACAGGCATTTCTTACAAAATGACTGATGAATTTCAGAGCTACAGCATGTGGTTAAGGAGGGAATCTTTGAATGTGCAAAGGAGTAGGATTGAAATACCTTTTAGAAATTCCAATATTCTGAGAACCTTTGAAACACATTTAGATAGGAGCTAGGATGGACTATGTGTATGGTCAAATTGTCCCTGTATTATATTAAGGCATAATAAATATAAGAAAGACAGGGAAAATCTAATAAAAAGGTGGGTTTTGGAAGTGCTACCACAGATTAATTATGAAAGCTGATTTGCAGGAATCGTGGAGAGTTTCAACCTTCAGTGTTCACTGCAGAATCCAAACACACAGCAGGAAACAGGAAATGGCTTAGCAAACCCCTCTGGAGGGACTGGACCCTCATCATGCAACTGTGCAGTTTTCTCTTCCTTCTAAAACAAGGCAGCTGATGGTTTGGAATTAGCAAAAGAACAAGGTGTAGGAACTATTGTTCTTAAAAAAGATTTTTCAATAAATCTTAGTAATATGTTGTTCCACTATTTGTACAGAGAAAAAACATTACCATGATTTTCTTCAACTCCAGAAGTTATATTGCACAAAACCACCAATTGCAAATTGTGTCAAGTATTGGCTACACATATTGGAGAAATCCTTCTAAGTCTATTTGGTAAGAATAAGAACTCTCTGGTATCTTTCCCTTCAAAAATATTTCCACATTAGAAAAGCCTCAAATTGTGACTCAGTCTTTGGCTACTGAGTCCTATAGGAGGAAATACACTATTTAATCTTGTTTTCTTAAAATACAAGCAATTTGTAAAAGATTATAGAACCCTAATCAAGATATTCTAAAAACCTGCCTCACTCTAAAGTAATTTCACTTTACAACAATCACATACTAATTTCAGCTATTAAATTAATCATTGTATTTGTTTTTGCAATATATGTCAGAATTTAGCATATTATTAGAAAACAATTTGAAAATACATATGAAGATTCTTAAAAATGCTCCTAACATTTACAAAAATTATTTAGCTCCTAGAATATTGCCAAAGGTACCTAAGAGTACATTGAGAATAATGGGAAAAGGTTATCATAATATTTTAAAATTCAGTATAATTATCAAAAATTGAACACAGTTTAATTTGTTGTGCTTTTATCTAAAGGTAATTTTTGGCCTGTCTAGAAAAGAGGTGCACAGGTGCACAAGCTTCATCCAGAGTCCCACCATACCATCAGTAAGCGTGTGCAGATCCCAGGGAGCAGCTGTGTTGACCAGTGGCAGGACTGCAGAAGGATCCAAGCCAGGGCCCTGCCCTAAAGCCAAAGGCAGGGGCACACTTGCCCAAGCCATAGCCACCCCCCAGAAAAGAGCTACACAGATGCACAAGCTTCAGCCAGAGACCTTCCATATGATCGGCCACAGGCAAGGGCCCACCTGGAAAAGAACTGCACAGCTACACAAGCAGCAACCAGAGGCTCAACCCATTACCAATGAGAAGTCCATGGAGACCCTAGCCAGAAGTCAATGCAGACAACAGGAACAGGGGTACATAGCCTCCAACTAAAGGCCTTCCCAGACGAATAGCTACCTTGGGCCTCAGCCAGAGGCACACCTAGATACCATCCCAAGTGTGCACAGGCCCCAGCAAGAAGCCCATCCAAACAACAGGTCAGCTCAGGGATCCAGAAGGCCACCATTCTAAACCCAGGAATTGGTGTATCGGGGAGCAGCAGAGTAAAGTCTGCTCAATGGCCTGCTGAGAACTGAAGACCAGTGGGTGAGCGAAAAGTTGCCTCAAGAAAGGCACAGTAGGCTAGATCTGCTGAAATGAGAAGACTTGGAAATAAGTCTCAAAACCGGACTTCCAGATCACCTAAGGCAACTCTAAGAGCAATGAGATGGAACAATCTGATGCTAAACCACCTGGACTCCCTGAACTGACAATGACAGAGGACCCGGAAAAACTGAAACCAGAAATAACTTCTCAAATAACAGCAGAGATTGTGCCCACAGTGCAGGACATGATTAATAAATCTAAAGCAAACAAAGATTAAAAAAAAATAGGGGAGCTGAGAAACATGATGAAATCCCAACATAGAAAACAAATGGAACCCATAAAAATATATGGAAACAGATTTTCAGGAGATTAAAAACTCCAGTGCAAGCTTACACAGCAGAATGACCATTGCAAGGACAGAATTTCACATATAGAAAATAAAATTGCAATTAGTGACCAGGAAAAGAAAAAAATTCTTAAAAATACTAAGGGACCGTGAGAAATCAATCCAGCAACTGCTAGATGACTTAAAGAAGAGTTACATAAGACTGATCAGAGTCAATGACAAAACAGGAGAGAGTGAAATAAGATTTTTTAAAAAATAAGAGTTTACACAGCAGAATGACCATTGCAAGGACAGAATTTCACCTATAGAAAATAAAATTGCAATTAGTGACCAGGAAAAGAAAAAAATTCTTAAAAATACTAAGGGACCATGAGAAATCAATCCAGCAACTGCTAGATGACTTAAAGAAGAGTAACATAAGACTGATCAGAGTCAATGACAAAACAGGAGAGAGTGAAATAAGATTTTTTAAAAAAGTGTTCACAGAAGTAATGGAAGAAAACTTCCCCAATAGAAGAAAAGAACTTGACATACAGATAAGTGAAGCTTATAGGACTCCCAACTAACTGTGGGTTAAAAAAAAAAAAGCTGCACATAGGCATATAATAGTCAAGATTATAGGAATTCAACAGAAGAACAAAATTCTATAAACATGGTAAAAAAACCAAATCACATACAAAAGAAAGCCCATCATAATCACAGCATACGTCTCAACAAAAATGCACAAGGCAAGAAGAGCTTGGAGTGATGTATTTCAAGCCCTAAAGGAAAACAACTTCCCACCCAGATTGATGTACCCTGCAAAACTATCTTTCCAATTTGATGGAGAAATAAGATACTTTCATGACAAAGACTACCTTAGGAACTTCATGAAAACTAAACCAGCACTTCAAAAATATATATTAACAATATCCTAAGAAAAGACAATGAGAATCACAACCCCAGGAAGCCCAGAAGAATGAACCATCAGGCAAGACAAGAAATAAAATTCAGAGGAGGAGAATCCAACAAACAATAAGTCAATAATATCAGTTCTAACCATCAATGTTAATGGTCTCAATTCACCAATCAAAAGAAATAGACTGGCAGAATGGGTCAAGAAGCAAGATGCAACAATATGTCCCATACAACAAACACACAATTCAAAAAGAACTCACAGATTGAAAGTTAAAATGTGGATAACAATACTCCGTGTGACAGGAACCAAAAAAAACCACAGGAGTAGCTATCCTATTTGTACCACAAATGGATTTCAAACTAACACTAATTAAGAGAGGCAAAGAAGGACACTACATCCTTGTAAAGGGAACAGTCCAAGAGGAAGAGATGACAATCATTAATATACATGCACCAAACACTAGTGCACCCAACTATATAAAACATACTAACGGACATGAAAAATCATATAATAACGAATTACAGTACTACTGGGGACCTCAATACCCGACTGTCACAAATAAATAGATCAACCAGACATAAAATAAACAATAAAATACTAGAATTCATTCAAACTCTTAAATAAATTAACAGATGTTTACAGTGTTCCATACCACAATATCAGAATAAACATTGTTTTCAGCTGCACATGGATTGCTGTACAAAATAGACCACATACTCACTTATAGGACATGTTTAAGTAAGAGCAAAGGGATTTAAGTTATCCCCTGTATATTATCAGACTATAGTGTGATGAAATTGGAGCACAATAGCAAAAGAAACACCAAGAATTTCATAAACACATGGAAATTGAGCAAGGCACTTCTGAATAATCAATGGGTCACAGAGGAAATTAAAGAAGAAATCAGACATTCAATCCTTGGTACCAAAAAAAAAATAAAAAAAAAAAAAAAAAAAAAAAAAAGAAGAAGAAGAACAAGAAGAAGAAATCAGACAGTTCCTATAATTCAATGACAATGACAATACAACATATCAGAATCTATGGGACCCAATGAAAGAAGTCTTTCGAGGGAAATTCATAGCAGTGAATATTCATTTTTAGGAAAATAGAGTGAGCTCAATTACACAACCTGACGCTGAACCTTAGGTTTCTACAAAGGAAGAGCAGGACAAATCCAAAGCTCATACAAGGGAAGAAATTATAAATATTGGGCAGAAATAAATGCAATGGAGACTAAGAGAACAACACAGAAAAATCAAAGAAGCCAAGAGTTGTTTCTTCTTAAGAACAAACAAATTGACAAACTATTAACCAACCTTATCAAAAAAGGAAAGAAAATGTCCAAATCCAGGCACTTAGGAACAAAAAGGGTGAAATTGCAATGGACCCAACAGAAATCTAGAGAATCATAAATACCTACTTTGAGAACATACATGCCAATAAGATGGAAAATACAGAAGAAATGGGCAGATCCCTAAATACATATGAATTACCAAAGTTGAACAGAGATGATCTAAAAATTTTAAATGACCTACTATCAATCAATGAAATGGAAAACACAATTAGAATCTTACAAAGAAAAATCATGGTCTTGATGGTTTCATTGCTGAATTCTACAAGACATTTAGAGAGGAACTACTGCCACTATGATTCACACTCTTTAATGAAATTGAAAGGAAAGCAATACTTCCTAATTCATTCCTGGAAGCAAACATCACTTTGATCCCCAAAGCAGAGAAACAACCAACTGAAATAGACAGCTATAGGTCATTCTCACTAATGAGCATAGATGCAAAAATCCTTAATAAGATACTCACAAATATAATACAGTAGATTTTTAAGAAGATCACATACCCTGACCAACTGGGATTCCTCCCAGGTATGCAGGGATGGTTCAACATACACAGATAAATAAATGTAATGCATTATGTTAATAGAGCCAAGGACAAAAACCATATGATCATCTCAATAGATTCAGAGAAAGCATTTGATAAAATCCAACACACATTTATGGTAAAATTCCTCCAAAGTATTGGAATAGATTGTCTCTACCTCAATCTGATAAAAGCCATCTTTGAAACACCAACCGCCAATATCATACTATATGGTCAAAAACTCAAATCCTTCACATTAAAATCAGGAAGAAGACAAGGATGTCCACTATCACCACTCCTGTTCAATATAATTTTGGAAACATTAGCTACAGCAATTAAACAAGAGAAAGCAATAGGGCTGGGGATTTGGCTCAGTGGTTCCGCTGCCTGCCTTGCAAGCGCAAGGACCCAAGTTCAATCCGTGGTACCAAAAATCAAAACAAAACAAAACAAAACAAAAAACAACAAAAACCAAATAAACAGAGAAAGAAATAAAAGGAATAAAGAAGAAGTCAAATTGTGTATATTTGCAGATGACATGATACTGTATTTAGAAGAGCCCAAGAACTCCACGAAAAGTCTTCTAGACTTAATAACCAAATTCAGCAAAGTAGCTGGATATAAGGTCAACACACACACACACACACACACACACACACACACACACACACAATAAGTTCCCTGTACATGAAAAATAGACTCACTGAGAGAGAATTGGGGCAAAGAATTCCTCTCACAATAGCACCAAAAAAATTGAAATACCTAGGAATCCACCTAACGAAAGAAATCAAAGACCTCTACTCTGAAAAATACAGCACTCTGAAAAAAGAGATAGGGAAGATTATCAGAAAATGGAAAGATATCCCTTGCTCCTTGATATGAAGAATCAACATAGTGAAAATGGCCATACTTCCAAAACTCCTATATAGATTCAGTGCAATCCCCACAGCATACTTCACAGCCCTTGAGAAAACAATCCAAAAATTCATTCAGAACAAGAGACCTAGAGTGGCAAAAGCAATTCTAGGCAATAAAGACAAAGCAGAGGTTATCACAATCCCCAACTTGAAAACTATACTACAAAGGTACTGTGATAAAACAGCATGGTACTGGCAAAGAAACAGACCTGAGGACTGGTGAATTTAAAGAATCATATCGCAGTGATATATGTGCACCCATGTTTATAGCATCACAATTCGTGATAGCTAAAATTCAGAAGCAGCTCCATTGCCCATCAACAGGACAGAAAACACACACACACACACACACACACACACACACACACATATATAGTGGAGTACTACTCATCATAAAAAATGAGATGAGAGACATTTATAGCTAAATGGATGCAGATTGAGGAGATACTCTTAAGTGAAATAAATAGAGAGTTCATGTGTAATACCAAATATTTTTTCTAGTGTGAGAAATTGAAAGTGTAGATAAGGACTAAAGGTATAATAGAAAATATGGAATAGCAAGAAAATGTTCAAAGGGGAAGGGGAACTGGGAGTGGTAGGGGAAAAGAAAGTGGGGAATGGAATTAATGTGAGAAGAAGAAAAAATGGAAACAAAGTCTTTGTAGATAGGGAGGGGTAGAGAGGTTGAAGTGAGGGCGGGAGAATGGGGAAAATATAAGACACTGGATGGATTTCATAAAGGTACAAATTTCTAATGTTAAGTGTCATTATATTGCATACCTTAAATGCTCTAAATTAATTAATTAATTAATTTAAAAAGATAAGTTTTGCTCCCGATAGCAATGTTTTGGGACCATAAGAAGTGCAAAATTTTCCTCTTAACATATATTGCATCGTGACCTTTAGAAACTTCATTACTTTAAGCAAGTAATTAAGTTTCCTAAGAGTTACATAGGAAAATATAGAAATTTCTTCAGAAGCTTATAGAGTGGAAATAATTAAATAGAATATAAATCTCACCAGAGAATTGAATCAATTCTCTTGTGAATTTCAGCAGATTTTTAATTTCTTGGGAGGTAGAATTTGCACTTTTCATCTATTAGGTTTTAAAATTTATTAGTTGGCATAATGGAATATCAACTAAGATCATTGTAAGGAAATATTCATTGAGTTTTCACATACACAAGCAAGCTGTAGAATATGAACCTGTAATTGAACAAAGGTTAAATGTCTAAAAAGTACACTAAAATACTACAAATAATCACTTTTATTGTTAAATGGTATATAGTGGTATTAAATACAATGAACAATTGAGGATTAAGTGTATCTATTTATTTGTCTGTAATTTTTAATTAAATAAATATTTAGGTAAGAGTTTAACCTTCTTTCATTTAGGTTGTGTTTTTTTGTTTGTTTGTTTTGTTTGGTTTCTTGTTTTAAGGCAGAATCTCACTCACTATGTAGCCCAGGAAAGTTTTGAAGAGTACTACGAGTACAGGCACACACTGCCATATCCTGCATTTCATTTAGTTCTTGACTTCTGATTATACACATGACTTAAAAAATAAGTTAGTAATAAATAATACCCAGAGGTTTATACAAAGTATAAGTGCTCAAATTTCAATCTAAATCAGTCATAAGGAAGAACCAGTAGGATGACAAACTGAATTGAAAAAGACAGTATCTGTACTCTTATCAGGCATTACTAGGATTTGGGGATTTCTTGATACAAACACTAAAGCAAATATCATAAAAATGTTTCAAGAGAAGCAAATGCAAATATACAAAGCTATAACTGGTAGAAGAACGATAGTACAAGAAAAATGTGAGAAAAGGGTAAATCAAACATAGAGGAGGACTCAGTAATACAATAACAGAAAAACAAGCAAAGTAGGGGAAAAGTTCAATGACAAAATACAAAGGACGGAAGAAAACCAGTGACCTTGAAGATAATACTGTACATTAAAAATTACCGCACCTAAACTATAGATAATGGACTAAAACATCAATGGAGGCTTGGTGACATGAGATAGTATATCAAAAGAATATTCACAAGTGTTCTTTTGTGGACCAAAGGTCATTGAAATGGTTTAAGGAAAGAATGAAAATTATGAGGCTAAATAACTCCCCATGGAAATTATGGCTGAAACATCCCCAAATGAGGTAAAAGATATAAAACCAAAGTTTTAAGAAATGTAATGAACAACAAAGGCATTCATGCCAAGACACAGTGTGATCAGGCTTCAGAAGACTGAAGACAGTGAATGGAAAACACTTGACCCACCATATGATGGGCACCGTGATGAGCTGCAGTGATACCTCCGTCCCTGTCCTCATGACATATGAGTAGTCTTGGTAGAGATGTAGTACAGTCTAAGAAATGCATAATTTCTTCAGATTTCCTGGATGTGTCCAACGTAACATCAACACATACAAGAGAGACAGAGCTGAATGTGGAAGAGCAGTGGTAGGGTAGTTGTGCCCTTTCCGAAAGGAGACCAGGAATAAAGATGGGTTGCTTTTGGAAGCTGGAAATGACTAATAAACAGATTCTCCCTAATAGCTCTTTCGGAAGCATCACAGATATGGCGACCTGTTTTGGAATTCTGATCTACAAGGCTGTAAAGTGCCAAATTTGCATTGCGCTCAGTCACTGAATGTGGGATTTTTTGTTACTATAACAATAGAAACTAGTACAATAGAGTGAAATATTTCCAGAGAACATAATTAACTCCATAGGAAATCCTAAGAAATGTACAAAGTTCTCTAAATTAGTTCGTATAAGTCAAATGTATTAGAACAGCTAGATTTTAAACTAAATAAAACTAACCAATATCAAAAGAAACTTGGCAATGTCATGTGCTAATCAATATGTAGAGAAATTGAATCTGTCATTCATATCTGAACAAAGTATAAAATGACACACTCTGAAAAATAATTTGGCAGTTCTTGAAATCTAAATATACAACTACCATATCACCAAATATAAGATGAAGTCTTGGGAATTTATCATAAGGAAAGTAAACAAATTCACAGAAAACCAAGACAGAAATATTTATAAGAGTTTTCTCTGTAAGAGTAAAAACTGATAATAAATTCAATGCTTTTCAATGGGTAATTGTTAAAATCTGTGATATGTCAATATTATGGAATATTAGTTAATAAGAAAGAGAAACAAATTATATATGCAGTAATCTTGAATCTCCAGAGAGTTATACTACACACTAAAAATGCAAAATTTTATATATTCTATAATTCAATTTATATAACGTTCTCAAAATGGTGCAATAGTGAGGGAGAAAAGTCAGCAGTTTCAAGGAGTTAAGAAGTGAATTGGGCAGAGACTAAAGGTATTTGGCCATGAATATAAAAGAGCAGAAAGAAGGATCCTTGTGGGGATAGAAATATTCTATATCTTGTCTATCTTATCTGAATGTACAGCAATGTCCTGATTGAAATATTTTACCAGGGCTTTTCTAGGCACAATCATCAGAGACTATGCCTGACAAATGCTCCATGGGATCTGTGTGTTAATTCCTAAAACTGCATGGGGATCAACAAATTCTTCAATATTGAAAAGCTTGATTAAAACTTTCAACTCTGTCATTTTTCTTTGGTGTTTATCTTTATTAATTTGTACTTTTGGCATTGGTTGACAACACTTCCTTACCTTGAGGGTTTACCTCCACTGTGGTACTTCTGCACATCAACACACACACACACACACACACACACACGTACTGGTCCTCTGCTTATTTTACTATAAATTCCAATAAAACAGTGTTTACTCATGACTGCCACTTATTATGAAAAAAGTTTCATAGAATAATTATGATTTCTATATACTAAAACTTTTTCTTTCCGCCTAAAGCTAATGTGTGACATTTGAATCTTTTATGACTGGGAATTAACATGTTTAGTTTCCTAAGAGGGAAGGATTTTGAAAACCAGGCATGCTAAAATATAGGATGAAAGCAACTAAATTATAAGGCTAGTAAATATGGAGAACAGTGGGATGATCTAGGATCTAAAGAAAGTAAAAAGTGATGAGATTGTGTGTGATGTTAATTTGCTATGATATGATCTAAAGTGATTATCCAGATGCCGCTTGCCAGGTATTTCTATTTCTGTATTATGTCAAAAGTGCATATGGAAGGCAATACTTACTGGTGAAAAAAATCAGAGGAAAGGCTTCTCATTGCCAATATTGGGTAAAAGCTCATTTTGCTAAATCACTATGTTAATATTGGTAACTAAGGTTATTGCAATAAAGACACAAAGCTCTTCTGAACTCATTTTCATGCTATATTACACAACATTTACCTTGGTATTTATTCTAGTTACATGGTGGGAGGCAAGGCTTTATACTAGACAGCCTTTTAAGTTAGAGATGATGAACTATATCAATAAATTATATTGCAAAAATTCACCAGGACCAAATGGCAGTCATTCAAACTTTCTGCAGAAACTTTGAAATTAACTCTCTGAGCTACGTACTAAAATATGTTTAATCTGCTATTAACAAAATATACTCTGCCTAAAAACTAAAACCCAGGCAATATAAGACTGATTATGCTACTCAAAAATATATATATATATGAAGCCCATTTTAAAATATACCTAGAGTATGGTTTCAATGTACTTAGCAAGTGAAATATGTTCTTTTAAAATCATGCTACACAATATATTTTTCATTGTTATACTCTACTTCTACTATAAAAAATAACTTTTTCATAGAATGGCTTTGATATCATCTTTATTAATATGTACTGGTATGCATTAAAATACAAATTTAAATATAAAAATATTTCAAGAGATTCTAAGATTGGATACAGTTTCTATCTGCTGAATTCCCTAAGAAAAGAAAGTGCATTTTCATTTTAATAATACAATTTATCTGTATTTTCTACAGAAAATACTCTATGCAGAAAATCATATACTGTGCATTGTAATGTGGCAAAATGAAGCTTCATTTAAATCCAAAAACATTGACTAGACTGATCATCCAGGCTATAGAGGACAGGTGTCCAATGGTACACTTGGTATGGTTTAGATAGCACCATGTGATGGTGGACTGGTCATGTCAATTTGAATAAGGGAAACTCAACTACACTGGCTCAGCCCAACCCTGGGGGGCTTGTTGCCTGGATGGTATAAGCAGAAATGAGAAGGACCCTCTGCTTCTGTTCCTTCAGAGGAGCTCCAGTCTTCTCTTCACCTTGAACGTCATTTCCTGGCTTCCAGGATAGACTGGTCAGCTTCCTGTGCAGATTTCAGCCTTCTGGTGTAGACTCCAGCCTTCCACTGCAGACCCATAGGCCTCCTGATACAGACTCCCCCGGAACACTGCAGTGAGCTCCAGACTTTGGCCTGGATCTTTCCATCTCCGTTGTGCAAGCAGACCCTCTGCGCTCTTCATCTGACTCTGGGCAGCCATTGTAAACCAATCTCGTAAATTCTGATAAACTTGTACATCTTTTGTTATATCTGTTTCTGTGGTGAGCACTGACTGATATACACCACAATGAGCAAACTTGTTAGCTGAGGAGGTTTGAAATTTTCTTATTTCTAATTATAAAACTAGAATGAGAGTATTCCTGGGAATGTTTATCAACAATCATGTGTGTGTGTGTGTGTGTGTGTGTGTGTGTGTGTGTGTAAAAGCTTTAAAACAGGAATAGACTTTAAAATAAAGGAAATGGTAGATATTCTCTAGCTTTTTTTTTTTTTGTACCAGGAATCGAGCTTGGATCCCTGCGCTTGCAAGGCTGAGCTAAGTCCCCAGCATTTTTCTTAAGAATAAATGTTAAAGACTGAATAGGTAGTTATTCAGTCAGGACTAACATTTTTATAAATACGAGAATTGCCTGAACTTGTGAAAATCTCGTTTGTCCTATAATAAATAATTGGGAATTTTTCTTCCCTTATGTCCACAGGTCTTGCTCATAATCAAGAGAAAGGGATTCTACGAGGGTATGAGAGAGAGATCAATTTAGCATTTTTCCCACCACACTTGTATTTGTACTCCAAAAAGAATAAGTTTACGTGATCATAAAACAAATCAAATCCTTCTTGATCCCTTGTTCAAATTTCAAATGTTAATAAAACATGTAACATTATAAAAGGAACTGAAACATAAAGTTGAGAGGAAACAAAACTATTTTTTTCTCATTGAGTGTATTGGTACTTTTAAAGTACACAGTACAGTTACATTCATCATTGGGATCTTGTAACTTTCTAGGACAGATCTTTGTTCTTATTTTTTCCCATTCCTCTGCCCTCCCTTCACCCCCACTCCCCTATTTACAAAGACTTTGTTTCCATGTTTTTGTTTTCTCATATTTTTTCTTTTCCCTGATTTCCTTTCCCCTACCCTTTCCATACTCTTACTGAAATAAATAAGACACGCATGCGTAAATACTGAAGAGTTTCCCAGGTGTGAAAAACTAAGTGTAAATAAGATTCAAATTGTATAATAGACAATGTGAAATAGGAAGAAAAGGACAAAACTACTTCTTAAGCTGTAATGCCAACTAACACATACAGAGGAAATACAGTTAAAATCTTTGTAGTAATATTTGACTTTAAAATATATCAATAGATTTTCCAATATTAGGTAAAAGTTTGTCAAGAATCTCCCCATATTTGATCCACAGTACCCAAATCAAAATAAAACAAAACAAAAAAGAAAATATCCCCATAAATTGCTCATTGATTCCTAAGGCAAGGCAGAATTCTTTATATGTAGAAATCTGGGAGACATCACCATATCAAAGTTCTCAGCATTAATAATGGCATGGACCTGTACCAGTTACACTCTGATGGAATACTCTAAAAAATACTAACCTTCAAATATGGGATACCTCTGCCAAAAATTCATTACCTCATTATGATGAACTATTCAAGCAAAAACAACTGTGGGGATTTTTATGAAACTCTTCAGTTTTAAAATCAATTTTTGGAAAGGCTGAAAAAGAGCTCCAGAAAGAAATGTACCTTAACTAGACAGCATAACCAAAGGAAAAACATATTCCTATACTGAAGTTTGGATTGAAGAAAAATGCTTAGAAGGCTTTCTTAAGGTAAGACTATTAACATGGATTAGCCTTATTGCATCCATATGTTTCCAGAATTTAAAAACTGATATTTATACTAAAGCATTTAGAGATGAAAGATTGAATTACCCATTAATTAATTTCAGGGTTTATAATATAATATAATTCAGAATAGCAATGTGTGCATATTTATTAAAAAATTGAAACCATTCAGAAAATTTTAGAAATCTGTAAATCTAAAAAGATTAATCTATTGTTTATTCTCCTAATGAATTATTTCAGTTTTGCTCTAGGTTTTAAAATGTTTAATATAAAAATTCAAGTAACATGTCTCTTTGTATGATTTAAAGTATTTTCAAAAGTTGGTTTGCGGATCTATCTAATTGAAAGGAGAACTTCCTAAGCCACTTTGGTATATTAAAAATAAAGGAAAATATTCTTATTCTGAATACCATGGAAAAATATTTATTACTGTATACAAAATACATTAAGAGAAAAGGGAAAAGCAAATTTTATTCAATTGCAGAAAAATTTAAATGGATACTATAATTATATGATTTGTGTATAAAACAGATTTATATTTCTAGTTACTAACTGCTATATAATCCATAAGCAGAGCGGTGAATATATTCAATTAGCAACACATATCTGTTTGTTGTGTGTATGATTTAGGCAAACTCTGCCCCAAAAGTAAAACACAGCATAAAAGAAATACAGAACCAGGCCAGGGATGTAGCTCAGTGGTTCCGCCACCTGCCTCTCAAATGCAAGGACCCGAGTTTGATCCCTGGTACCAAAACAAAAACAAAAACAATACAGAAAGCTTTTTATCCTACCAATCTATTCAGTTAACATGACTTTAGTTTTTAAAATTTTAATCAGTAGACCATTCAATGTAGATGTGATTTATATAAATTACATTTAATAATCATTTATATAAATATGCATTATGCTTATGTTTATGTATATATGCTTTATATTCATATTTATGTATAATCACCTGTTATATCAACTGCAATGTTACTATAAGGCAACATAAGTTGTTGATAGAAATATTAGAGAATTTGAAGTTAAAATAAATGCAAACCTCTGAGATGCCTTCATCAAAATTTTCAATAATTATTTTCATTGTTATTATAATCACAAATAGTAAGGAAGATTGTATTAATAATTTACATATTCTATTATATCAGATTTGTTTTCACTAGTGATATAACTAGCAATAACCACATCTAACATATGATCATGTTATACTACCAACAATAGAGTAAAATTTCCTTCTTCTGAATTCTAAAAATATCTATGATCTTATTTGGGTCAGTTCTCTATTGCATATATAAAAGTCACAGAAAACTTGGCAACATGTGAAGGTTCTTTCTACCACAGTGATGGTATTGTTTCAGGACAAACTTTGGTGCTATAGAATCTCTTTATTCCACAAAGTATACAGTATGGAAAGTAAAGCGAGAAATTAGAAGAAAGCATCTCAGAAATTTGGTAGGTGCTTTGGTCTGAACTTTATGTCCTGATTTATCTGAGTTACAGGAGTATTCTTTCACATAAATATTCTTATATTCTAGACAGATATTTAAGATTCCCTGGTCATAAATCAGCAGGATCAATCTTTTTTTTTCTATTGTATCTCATTATTTTGGTCCACGTCTGCCAGGTCCTAATGTTCTTTGGTATTTCCAAAGCTGTTTTTCTTTTTTTTTCAGTTGATTCAACTGGTTCATTCTAACACCAGTTTGAGTGAAGTTGAGGCATATTAGGACAATGCAAAATATCTTGTGAGACATAACCTTTATCTAAGGACTGTAGGAGATTTGTGTTCTAGCAAAACAAGAAGGATGTCTTTTGTAGCTCAGTTGCAGAGTTGTGCAAGCTGAGCATTAGCAATAAGAATCTCAGAGTGGTAAAGATCAATAAAAAATTCTCTGAGGGACCTAAGGTACATCCACTAAAATGCCACCTCCTAGGATCTTGACCTTCTAGAGAACATATGCAGGTGATACACGTTTATTCTTCCTTTTTGTAATACACTCAAACAATCAGGTCTGTGGTTCTTCTCAGGACATGTTGCTCTTGGCTCAGGAAGGTAAGCTTCTTTGCTTAGAGGTATCTGTATGTTCACACAAACCATGAGTCCTAGTGACCTAACCAAGCTTATCATTTGCTTCTGCCAGAGTACATATGCCATTTAGCAACAGCCACCAATCTTCACCATCTGTATCTGCTTTTCATGCATCTCAAGCCTACATATGCCAGTTCACACTTCGAAATGTACATTATGTCAATTCATGGTATGTAAATCAGAGGAATTGTAGTAGCACAGTGTACCAGCAGTACCACCATCTTACTTGAATCCACAGTAGGGTTTGCTAAATGTACAGCACAGCAGTCAATTCAACAATCCTATTCTGATCCTGAGTATCTACTTCCTAGAACAATATCTTTGCCAGCTGCTTTAATTTAGATTCCCTTACAGGACACCAATAAGCAAAGTTTTAAACAAGTAGTTCATTTAAAAGGTAATTACAGAAGACACTGATACAGACTCTGGATTTGAGGCAGAGACCAGAAGGAATTCACTAACTGGATTATCAATAAAGTAACTTTTCAAATATCAAGAGCTTAATTTTAGTAAAGAATTCTAAAAACCAGTATAGAAACGAGTGTCTAAGTATAATCACACCTGATACAGAATATTTATACATTAATTCCTGTTGGTCACTGAAGGATTTGAATGTAGAGTTTGGCTTGATGGTCATTATTTCTTTGGTATTACAAGACGATAAGGAAAAAATGGTATCCTCAAAGGTTGCATGTGAAGTTCTGATCTCCAAAGTTACTAAATCTGGAGATAGAGGTTTTAAGTAAATAAAGTTAAATGGAGCCATAAGAATGGAATTTATTATAATTTAGATAAAAAATATTTGCCAAAAGTCTCACGTGAAGAGGAATGGGACTGGTTGTGGGGACAGGTCACTGGGAACACGGCTTATGAGGGGTTTATTCTCAACTCCAGATCCTCACTTTTTCTCCGGCTTTCTCTCGGGCAGATTATGCACATTTTCCTTACACGCCCTTCCGCCATGCTGTCTGTGACTCACAACTGGCCAACTGTGAGCTTAAGTTATAGGTATTATTTTTCTCCACTATGGGGAAAGCTAATACAGAAAATTGGTACCAGGAATGAAATCTTTGCTGTGATTGTATGTATCCATGTAGTCAAGAAGCCTTTGAAACCAGTTTGCTGGAGGAGTTTGGAAAGTTTGGGGTATATTATGGCATTTGGAACAGACTAAGGCACAGTCTGAACAGGCATGAAGGCAAATCATGTAAGTTCACAGTGACAGTCCTTAAGCAAGGTTAAGAAGTTTTCTGTTGGGAATTGTGCAATGGTAACAGAAGGGTTAAGGGCAAATATATTAAAGCAAAAGGATAAAATGTGGTGCTGGTAGCCACTGGTACAACAAAAAATTGTGGAAAAATAGGCAGATTTAGAGATAATTTACTTTAAGCATCTTAGGTCTAGAAGAAAATGGAATTCACTAACCATACGTGTTCTGGAAATAGGACTTCATTATCTAAATTTTCAAAAAGTATAGAGAAGTCATGTTAGGGTGAGAAATAACTGAATCTTTTGTATAGGTTAATAAACAATTGGTGTTTTTAACAATTTGAACAAAGATCATTAGGACTTAGACTAAATTTATAGTAAGATAATACAATATATTGATGTTATGACTCAGTCAATGTTTGAAATTATAAAATCAGTGTTTTTTCATTTAAGACACTCCACTTTCCCATGGAGTAAATGTGAGTTATAATAGAGGAGAATCAAAATATTGATTATCATTGGTAGTCATTATATGTAATTCAAATCTACAAATTTTAAAAGGAGCCCAACTCATTGTGTCCCTTCTCTGCTTACAATTTTACTAATGCACAGGAGGACAAATGCAAAGAATCTATTCATTTGCTTTTTTCCTTCTACTGAGGATGTGATTTCATATTTGTAGCATGCATATATTTAGATTTTATATACATGTCCCTTCTATGTTCAGGTCACTTATAAAGTACTCAGGCCTTGGTTATACAGTACTCTGCTGATAATTACTAGCTAACAGCTGTGGCTTTTATGGCATGCATTACTCCAGGAAAACATATCTAAGAACCAGTATTTTGCTTTGTGTTTTACCTTTCCTTGACTAGAACTATTGGAAATTGTCATTTTCGTAATCATCATTAGGCATGTACCATGAGAAACAGAGATATCTTTGTCAATATGAGCCCAAGGCTAGTGCCATTTTTTAATTTGGTTTATTTTGTTTTACTTAACTTAGTCACCTCTATTGTAATATTTAACTGTCAAATGTTCCATAGTACATTAAAATTGAAGGTGGACTTTTATTTGAGTCCTCAATTTTTGAGGTATATAAAAAATTTCTAATAAGCTACTTTAATTCACATTTCTTTTCACACATTTATTTAGATTACAACTATAAATTATAAGGAAGATTATCAATTTTAGTTTTCTCCTTTCAAAATCTTGTGTATGAGGGGACTGGGAACACATCTTCAATATGTGATCAAACATTTGAAATTTTTTGTATTTAAAAATGAAAATTAATAACAACAACTATCATTAAAATATGACTATGAATTACTACATAAAATACACACCATTTCACCTACTTCCTTTGGATAGCACTTTTTTAAAAACTTAAAATGCATCCAATCATTAAATTTTATTTCTATTAAATTAAAAACCTAAGGGCAATTTATATCAGATGTAAAATTTCTATATTTTTAAATAAATAAATGTGTCTTCAACATGAAATCAAAAGTTTTCTAGCAATATATTTAAGCCATCATAGTCATTAACTCAGAAAAATTTACCTTGGTCACAAGACACCAAAATTATTACAGTTCCTGAAGTTAATCAGCATCATTAATGATCTAGAAAAGTCACCTTTCACAAGTCGGCAATAACTCCTTGTTCTTTTCTTCTGGCTGTTTTTAGCACCCGGTACCTGATCAATTTCTTGGGAAATTATTGGGGGAAACAATACTTCACACCTTACATCCAATCATGAAAGAGGAGGAATACATTTTCTTTGCTTCCATAATTATCTAGAAATTATTTCAAACTAAACTGTATGTCTCCAGATCTATTCACACCATAATTGTAGTTTCTCTATTTCTCAATTGATTGCAGGAATAATCTTGCCTCCAGCTGATGGAATACACCTGTATTAAGAGAATTGACCTTACATAAATAATGAGCCCTATTCAAATAGCGAAACCTATTGTATCTCATACCTAATTTCAGTTACTTCTATGCTATATGTGCTGATGTTATGGATGTGTGCACCTGTATGCTTACACCAGATGTGTGTGAAGTCAAGGGGATCAGACATATGTGGACTAATCAATTTATTAGCTTTCATTTCAGTAAAAACCAACTGGACAAAATTTTGATTCACCAAGTTGTAGATGGTATGTGCTTATAATAAAGTTTATATCCTATTATTCAATTACATCTCAAAAACATTCAAAAATCCTTTGACGTATTAATTTCCCAGCAGCTCTTCCACCTAAACAATAATGTCCTAGTTGTGTAGCCAGAGTTATCTTGGTCCTGGTGAATGAAATGATAATAATATGACATTTTCAACTTTCAAATGCAAAACACATATCAGATATTCAAAAGGCATTCTAAATAGTGTGTCAGTCAAACAAGTTAACAAAGTGTAAGAAAAAGTGTTAAAACACCAGTGTAAAAATATATTGGAGAAAGAAACTTATCCTGTTAATCATCTTTGAATTTTAAAATATATGCAGTATATTCATTTTTCAGTATCATAGATCTCAAAATACAGAAAGTTATCCTCTGAATTAACTGACTTTGCCTGCTGTGCCAAAACAATTTCAGGCACACTAGTGTAACGTCATGCACATTAAATCATATGTCAACTTTAAGTGACAACATAGTTTAAAAATCTCATGCTATACCAAATGCAAAATTAATAATTTTGAGATAAATATTTATGAGCAAATTACTTTGAAAAATAAAAATTATCATTTAATCCGACATATTTTGTCTACATATGAGTAAACTGTGTCACAGGGAATTTAAATTTAATTTTATCTCTCTAATGTACTCAAATGCAATCTTCTAAGAATTTGAACATACACAGTGCCTTTAAAGCCTATACACTTGGCTGGTTGATTTTTTCATGAACTGCTGTTGTTAGTTCTTTCTGTTTTCAACTGGTCAGTTCACCAAATATATTTTTGAAAATTGCTTCCAATAAACAATTAAGGTGTGGCTCACATTTTGGATTACATAGAGAAAAATGCACCATTATTGATTATTATACTGATAATAAGTAAAAACTTTAAGACCTTCTCTCTCATCTCACCTGCTTCATATGGTCCAATATACCCCGTAATTTCCAGATGGACAGATGCATATGGCAGAAATCTTACTTTTTGTAATATCGCCAAAAATAAAGTCTGTTTAATTGCTTTGTCTCATAATACCTGCATGTATTCTGGTTCCTTTGGTCTAGTTTCTCATTTTTATCACTCCTGCTATATTTTTCCCTATGCCAGTATCTCTTTACTTCACTCTTAATTTTCAAAGTATGTGAAGCTTGTTGCAAATTTGAGGTACTTAGTGGACAGAGGTGTTTGGCAGTAGGGCGGTAGGTGTCATAGCGTGGACACCTGGGACATTTCACACGTAGAGGGCTGACTTTCCGGTTTGGATTTCAGTGGGCTTTCTTAATAACACTTCATTTCTCTTTTTCTTTTCCGTTAGGTTTATTGGCACATTCTAGTCACACAACACAGCTAGTTCCATTCCTTGCTGAGAACTTGTACCTTTATATGACGTATATTGGTTCTTATTTGTCCCCCCATTCCCTGCCCTCTCTTCACGCCCTCCACCTTTCCCTATTTACAAATACTTTGTTTCCATTTTTTTCCTTTTCTTATATTTTCCCTTTCCTTTCCCCTACCCTTCCCACTTCCCCTACCCCATTAGACCTTTTCTTCCTATTTCACAGTATCAGTTATACATTTTGATTCTTATCTACACCTTCAGTTCCTCATGTCAGAGAAACTGTTCTGTGTTTACATATGTGTCCTATTTATTTCACTTAAGAGTATGGCCTGATGTCATTGTTTCTTCTCCTTATCCCTAGTTGGATCATGTTGCTAAGATTTTGCCATTTAAACTTAGAAATTCTTTATTTTCACTGGTAGATAGCCTCTGATTTTCAGTCTTTATAACACATTTTCTAATCTTTCTCCTGTACTCCAAAGAAATTATTTTTATTTGGTCATTATCTTTTCTCCAACCAGTATAAGTTCACAACTTATTGCATGTCTCTTTTGGACCTCGAAGGCTTTTTATTTGCTCTGTAATAAATTTTATATCTTTAATTTTTTAAAAATGTACACATAGGTATATGGCTTGGAGACAAAGGGAGGAAATACCACAGATATTTAACTGATGTGTGGCAGGCATATCTCATCTAGAGTGACCTACTCTTTCCTACCTGCCATAATTCCCCGAACTTTAATACAAATAGAAGGTGATGCAGTTGGTATCATTCATAGCACAAATTTGATTCGCAGTGGCTGAGTTTGGTTTATTTTAATTGATAAAATTCTCTTGCAACATGTTGAGATTTTCCATCTATTCACACATCTGAGTATTCTACAAATTTCTAGAAGCTAAACATAAATTTTCATTTGCAAAATTAAATGCTCTTTATACCGCATGAATAAAAATCACTATATTTCTATGTAAAATGTATAATCAATAAAGCACACAATAATCTGAACCTATTTGGAAAAGGTAACTACCACATTATAAAATTTCTTTTGATTGTATTCCTGTTCTTTTGGCAGTTTTATATAAACAAATGCACATATAGAGATTCATATGTGTTTGTTTACATGCATATGTGTGGTGTGTGTATTAGAAAAATAAAAATATCTGATCATACAGAATGAAGAAAGTATGCAAATAGATTATTTTTCTTTAAAATAATTTATCAATATCTATCATAGATTGTTTACCTTTACATAATGAATTAAAAACATGACCAATTTAGAATATTATTCTCTTTTTTTATAAAAATAATGATTTAGAGAAGTTATTCAGACAAAAGAAAGCAAATACTGAGGATTAATTAAGGCCTTTTGTATTTAATCATAATAATTACATTTTATATGAGTTAATTTTAACATATACACTTATAGATGAGTCCAAATCACAGATTAAATAATTATGCCCTAATCTAGGTTCCTTTCAATGTGGTATAAAAGAAGGACATCATTTGTAAACATAGGTGAAACTAGTGGGTACTTTCCTGGTGTTATGGAAAAGTTATGGGTAAGTAAATAATAAACACATAAATTTGTAATGGGTTCTAGTCAGATTCTATACTTTGTATGACTTCAATCATTTTCTGTTTACTTTCATTTGTTTTTGAGAGTAAGACATGCTTTGTATTTTTATTAAAGATCAGGCTTCTTGCATCATTTTAATTTTTCTTAATCAATTCATTTATATTACACAAAATAACTGATTGCTTTGTTACAGTCTTGGAGTTTGAGGAGTGTTTTACTGATCTAATTAATAAGACTGTCTACCTGCTCAAAAGTGAAATGCCAGGTACAACATAATACAATTGAGGACATAAATTTAAAAAATGCAACCAAAAGGCAGAAAGTGATATGCTCATGAAAGGCCCCAGTGGTAACATAACCACTGAAAGTGGTAGCAATTCTGGTTATAGTTAAGCTCTGGAAGGATTATTCCATAAGCAAAATTATTTCATGAACATCTACGCTGTATAAGCTCAGATAAAAATAGTTTTCAATGTAGAACTGTTACAACAAGATGACCTTTCAGAAAATGAGTTTGACTAGTTTACTCTGGGAAAGCCTAATGCTTTATTTCTTTATAATGTGCAACAATCTCATCACACGTTCAAAAAATCTTGTAATGGAAAATGCCATAGTGTCTTAGATAAATACTAATTCTCAAGTTATCTGAGACTATCAGCCACTTCAGTGTATGAAATTGCTAAGTTTCACTTTAAAATATAATATCTTTTTAGGCTCTTTAGAAAAACATGTTATTTTGCTGTAGTGACTAGCCTCTATAAATACTGACAATATAAAGAGTTGTTTCCCAATGAGTTTTAATTCTATAAGTGCAATATTTGAGGTTTAACATGAACCGTCTACATAGGAGTCCACATATCAAGTTGATAACTCATTTTTTTGTTGTTGTTGTTTTTTTTTTGGACCGGGGATGGAACTCAGGTCCTTGCTTTTGCAAGGCAGGCCACCAAACTGCTGAGCTAAATCCCCGGCCCACTCGTACTTTTCTTGTATTTACACAATACTCTGCTAGAGTCAAAACAGAAGACAACTGTCTTTCACTAACGTGAGCCCCACTCACAAATTTGGCTACTTAAAATTTGCACCAAAGAAACATAGGGTGAATTGGGAGAGATGTTTTATGAACAGCTTATTGTCATCTATTTTACAGAACCACCAATCTGGGCTTGTGTTTGCTCTAGTCCTCCAAAGGAGAACAGACACCCACTAAACAGAAAGTCAGGAAAGAAGATGTACTCTGAGGGCTGAATGTGTTCCCCCAAAATCACATGTTCAAAGCTTAACCTCCAATGTAGCAGTTCCAGGACGTTGGACTTAATGAAGTATGGTCAGACTTTGTAAGGGAAATGATTGATTATTGCTACCACTCTAGTGGTGGGCTCATTATAAAAGGCAGACTTCTAGCTCCTGCTTTACACGGGAACATGCTTGTCCTCTTCCTCTCTAGGTTTCTCTGTCTCTTGTACTCTCTGACCTGACAGCAAAAGGCCTTTGCCAGATATTGACTTCTGGAATCTGGGATCCTAACTACAATGCTGTAAAAATAATCCTCGGCCTTTTATAATGTACCCAGACCCAGGCACCTTTTACAGCAACGTAGAACAAATACCACTTGTGAAAAAGTGAAAGTCTCTGTAATATAAAAAATTTGAGCACATTAAAATAGCTTCTGGTATAATTTTAGTTTATCTTCTGATGCTTATACACAGAGAAGATTTCGTCCCATGCCACAAATGCAATTACAAAACAATGTGTGTGTCGTTTATGTTTTGCTCTTACTCTGCACCAATAGCATTTACCTGCCCCACTGCTGTGCTTAACTGTACGGCTCCATGGGGAGGTGGAATCATGCACTGCAAGACATGGGAACTGGAGACATTAACGAGCTCAGCTTGTGGACTTGCTTCCTGCCCTAAGAGCCTTCCTCAGAGAAGAACACCCAAGTTATTTGTAGCCTGAGCTTCTTCAATAAGAAAAATCACTGTATCCCCAATTTTTATATCCTAGTTTTTTTCAACGTATGTTCTTTTATGTAACCGTTGGGATTATGCAGATATGATGAAGTTGAGAACCTTGAGGTAGGAGAGTTAATCTTTGATTCTGCAGATGGATCCAATCCAATCATAAACTGTTACAAAAAGAAAATGGAGGGGGGGGAGTGAGAACACACTGGTTCATGACAGAAACAAAGATTACAGCTCCAGGGTGCCGCCTGCTACTAAAGACTGTGGGTGGACATTAAAAACCATGAAGAACAAGGCCAACCTATTCTGGAGTTAGGGCCATAGTGGGCTGGAGACAGGAGGTACTACAAACACCTCCAGGACATCCATCTAAAGCAATGTGCACACGGGTGAATGAGGAGATGGGGTATAGGAAACCGTGGGGTTGCAATTAGAGTCAGCAAGCAAAGGAGTAAAATCCAGGAAACACTGGTATTTCAGAAAGAGAACAGAAGCAATACTACACGTGGTTACTAAGCGAATGGCAGCTCAGTAAGGGAGAGGAACCTACTCCTTGGCAGGAAAATAAGAGCAAATCTCAGCCTACTGCTGTGAATGTGGACTTTGGGGCTGGACAGATACACAGCTTGAGCCGAAAGGGACTTGAATTTTACCAAATGACCAGGGGTAGTAGCAGTAATTGTCAGCATTTCCTTGTGGGAATAGACAGTGACAAGGTGGAGGGACGTCATAGTGGTCTCCTATGCCTGAGTAGACTGTACCAGAGATGTATTCTTACAACAGTGGGGTGGGAAGCCAGATCTTAAGTGACTCCCTTTGTTCCCACTGTTTTTATATCTCCAAGATGCAACAGCCATTTCTCTCCAGAGAGGGAGTGGACACACTTCCCAGGACTCAGCTTGGACCCAGGAGAATGGGTACTATGATACGGAAAAAAACAAACTAAAATCACAGGAAACGAGAAATGCTCCAGTGACCGAGTCACAGGATGCCTGATCCCAGCCTGAGAAGTCTTGACGAGACAGCCGCTTGGTGTGAAAGCCCATTGGGCTATGAGAAGATTCAGCTGGGTGGAGAGAAATGCTTTTTGAAAAGTCAGTTTGAACACTGTGCCAGAAAGAGCCGAGATACCTGAGGTCTACGATCAGAAGCACCAGGAAGTGCAGGAACCAACAAAGGGCTAGGGCTCCTGGCTTCTCGTCCCAGCACAGACCCTGGGCGCACCACTGCCTCTGCCCTACCTAGTGGCCTTCAGAATAAATATGGCCGCCCAGACACCGGCCGGCCACGCTTCCAAGAGCATGTTAGTGATTTCTAAGTCTTCAGCTCACAACCCAGACCTGTCCATAGCCTAGATAAGTGAGAGGTTTGGCAGCAAGCCCAATTCTTCTTCTGCCATCATCTCAGTGTGGGGGAAAAAAAAGAGATATGAAGTGTGCAACAGTCCCACTCCCGAAAATCTTGCCCTAGCGCTCATCATCATTTTGCCACAGAAGGGCGGAAAAACTCTGCCTTCGGACTGCCTTACATGGTTTCTCTTATTTGGAAGGAAAAAGTAGCCAAGAAGGAGAAATTTAGACAAAAATTGCCCCATACCTTTTTATATTAGGTAATAACCCATAATAGAACTCTTGCAGAATTATCTCCATTGTCAGTAATGCCAGAGGAAGGAATACTGAATTCTCTCTAAATTAATGAAATAAAAAAGTCACGCAACTTTTCAACAGTACGCTTATTGAAATAGAAGAATGAATCTCATGGCTTGACGTAAGTGTACATATAAGAATATTCATATAAAAATAATAATGAGCAGAATATTAGAGAGATTTTAGAAAAGTCTAAAATGGCAAATTTAGGAATCATTTGTTTTGAAGAGAATGAAGAAATACAGGCTAATGATTTAGAAAAACTCCTGAAATTATATTAGAAAAATATCTGAAATCTGGAAATCATATATATGAGAGGCATTTAGAGCCCAAATAAAACATGACCAAAAAACAATGCATCCATGATATATCATAGTAAAGTGGCCAAAAAATCAGAACAAAGAATATCAAAAGCTGTTAGAGAGAAACATCAAATTACTTAAAGTGGCAAAACCATCTGAACAACAGAAAAATTTTCAACTGAATGTCTACAGTCCAGAAGAGCTAAGAATGAGATATTTGAGGCCTGGAAAGAAAATAATTGCCAACCTACTACACTATGTCCTGAAAAACTTTCTTCCAGAATTCAAGGAGTAATAAAACAAAAATTCCAAGTTAAGTATAAAGTAAAGATATTCATGACCATTAAGCCAACATTGCAGAAAATACTTATGGGAATCCTAAATAGAAGCAGATAGTGACAGTTGTAAGAACAAGAGAAAGAATGAACTTCACTGGAAGAATAAATAAATGAATGAAAATCAGCAATAAGTCATCAAACACTAGGAAAAGGCAAAATGCTCTTTGTTGGTGGAACTTAGGAAGTTTACACATAATGCTCTAGCTATGAGCAATTCCAAACACAGACTTTGTCCACAGAGAGGAAGAGGATCACAGGCTAGAAACAAGCCAACAATATCTGGGGACAATAAGAGGTCACCATCCTTCCAGTGAAGTAAAAAGCAATAATATCATCAAATAAGGTCAAGCTACTAGCCGTTACTTTTCCCTTATTAATTTTAAGTGTAATTGCCAAAGAGATTTTTTTTTTCGTGAAGACATCTTGAATTCTTATTGTTATATTCATAAAGTGGGATTTGGGGAATAGAGCTTAGCATATTAAAAATTCAATATTGACCAGTAGGCTCAGATATTTGGTAAAAACTTCAACATCTGGTAGCAAATCCACGTAAAATAGAAATAGCCAGACATTTGGAGTTTCCACCAAATTTGAATGAAGGATATTTGTTATTCCTTTGTTTTGATTGTGCAATTAAACATTTTGTTCTCTTTCATGATAGGTCATTGATGGGCTGAGGATTTAGCTCAGGGGCATCGCCACTTGCCTCGCAAGTACAAGGTCCCGGGTTCGTTCTCTGGTACAGATATATATTATCTGATATTATAGTCCCTTAAGAATAGATGCAACTAAAATAAAATACAACTTGTTAATATTTTAAGTCCTTTAATGTTTAACTTAAATTTTGTGCATTTTAATCTTTTTAATAAAATAACTGACTAGTAACATGACATAATTTCCTAGCAGCACATTCACTAAACTAATTTATTGTACTTCTTTCTAATTCTTTGCTATTACTTAATCCTTTTCCTCTAGAGAATAGAAAATGTGCCCCATGGGTTCCTGCTCTTCAGTGATAATGAGATTTAAAAGTGTTTGTAGATGGGGAGGGGAGGAGGGGGTGAAGGGAGGGCAGAGGTAAGGGGAAAAAATGAGAATCAAGACTTGCCATGTAGAGGTACATGATCCCAACAATGAATGTAACTGTACTGTATCCCTAAAATGTACCAATAAACTCAATTAAAGCTGAAAAAATAAAGAAAAAAAAAAGAAAAGAACACACACACACACAAAAAAAATAACAGCTCATAAAAGAATGGTTTAGTCACATGAGCAGATAGTTCTCCTTTGAGGCCTGGAGCTGAGGGATAGTGCTATATTTTCCTGGGCTGTTCTGTCATTACCTGGAATACATTATGTGTTCATATCAGCTATTGAGAAATGGCAAATGGAGAGTTGCAGTCTCTGAGCCCATCTGTAAGATACATAATACCTATCAAAGCATATCACCAACAGAGTCAATGCTTGAGAAATACTGAAAATAACCCATAACAACAAAAAAGATGATCTAGGAAAGACAGTACTACAGAGAGGTGATCTCCATGTTCTTGATGATTCTGTGAATCGTTCTGTGCATTTTAACCTAATAAAACCTTTGCTGCTACTGGACTTTCAAGAGACATACTTGCAAAATTGGACTTGATCAATGAACTAGGCTCTGATCTGTCTGGTGGATACTTAATTATTTGCAACAGGGATGGAACTCAAGACCTCATACTTGCTGGGCAGGTGCTGTGCCACTGAGCTATATCCCCAGCCATAATTATAACAATTAATAACCAAGTAAGCAATATATTAACCATTTGTATTTGTGTATTATTGAGTTTCTGTCTTCCTGCCGCAATTCAATTACCAGAATAAATGTAAGGAATATATCAGTTGTACAGCATAAATCAAGCCCTAAGCCATAATGCTCTCTACTCTCTAATGCAGTACAGTAATTCATATTTAATGGCAAAAGACATAATTTATAAATTTATAATGAAAAAATAATATAGGTATCATTTTTTTTGTTCTAAACATCCAAGAATTGGAAAACATTTTTCCATAAAATGTAGAAAATACATATGGTAAATATTTCATTGTACCACAATTACCAATAATAGCATGGAGTGAGCTAAATGATATACAAATATTTAATGCTCAACTTTACAACTTCAAAATGTTTTTTCATGGATTTTTCTAACTCAATAGCCTAATATTTAGGTTTACTTTTAGGACTTTGAAAGCTAATATGATTTTAGTAAAGCTCAAATTCATTAATTTCCTTAAAATTTATTATTTGGCATCTAGGAAATGTTCTATTATCTCCCATGTCTGTACTAGAAGTGAATAAAACAATTAGTTTTGCAAGCTACAATTTCATATAGTGTAATTTTATCAAATGAATCCTTTATTTTATGAAAATAGTTTTTTCATATCTTTAAACTTTTTATTACAGGACCATTACTTTTATAGACATGACATTCCATTATATAGTTACATGCTCATTATATGGTGGCTTACCTTTTCATGACAGGTCACTTTGGGTAACTCACTGGTTTTGTATCTGCTAAGAAAATGACAGTTTCTTTTATTTTTTTTTTTTTTTAGTAGTGACTATCAGCGAAATTCTAACTATAAAAATCACTGAAGCTCAAGATATGAATTTGAATATAGTTTTATGTTGCACAAACCTCTGTTAAATAAACAAATTTGTTTACTATGAAAAGATTGGAAGAAATTGCTTCCCAAACACACTATACTATCTCTGACATAATTCTAAATTTCACAGGTAGTGGACACATTTAATGAAGACAATCAACTTTGTGGATACCCTCAGAACTTTTAAGAGCATACTCGGCTCCATATTAGAACTGATGATATTACATATGACTTAAGTATTTTCCTGTCCTCCCTTAATTGATTATCTGATATATAAATTGAAATAGCAGTGCAATAAGGAAAGCAAGAACTTGACCTGAATGGTTTCTGGCCTTACACTTTCAGTGCGTTGCTCTTAGGTGATACTAGGTAGGCATTTGGAACGGTAGGAGCTCCAGTATTCACAGTGGTTTCCCTTGAGCTTTCTTCCTTCCATGTTCTGTGAATTTCTGAAGCCTCAGTTCTGGACTTGCATGAACTTAGGTGATTAAAGAGATGAGATGAAATGCAATGAAACAGATGTGACTATGGACCAGCGTGGCACAAGACAGTTAAGGAACAAAATACTTCAGTGACCAGAAGCACGAGGACAACCGAGAGTAATTGCATTGATCTGAATTGCCTTGAGAAAAATTAAAGACAGACGGAATCATTATGTCAGTAATTATTTTTCTTGTTGGATCCACCATGCACAGAAAAAGCGGCCCATGAATATGTAGCTTTGGAAAAAGACATCATCTGAGGACTGCATGGGTGAAGGCCAGCTCTTCTCAGATGCCATTTGAGTAATTCCTGCTTTACTGACTTTGGCCCTTGTTCACACACTGAAAGACTGAGTAAAAATGGGGAATTGCAACAGTCCTGTGTGAGTTAATGTTCTCAGCCATACGACTTTCACGTCTTTGGTTACAATTATCTCCTGAAATTTCTTTTCTTTATCACTTAACTGTCAACTTCTGAAATTTGCTCTTTAATTTCTCTGTTAGCTCCTAGAATTCCAACACTTGGCCTCAATATTTAACACGCTAACTACACACTACTTAAAAAGTCAAAGATATATAAAAATTCTGTCCTTTTCCCCATTCAATTTCAGGCTAATCTATAATATTCTAAAGCACGACCTCATGATTTGGTTAAGTAAGACCATTCACAAAGTCCAGTGGATAATCAAGGAAAGTAATTAATAGTCTTGTTGCTATGGGAAATCCATGACAAAGAAGATGTTCACATGAGTGTACTTTTATTTATTCCTTTAAATTAAATTTTACCTGACACATAAACATAAAACTGTACACAATAATGGGCATAATGTTGTTTTAGTAATTTATATGTTGTGTGATGTTTACATCAGGTCAAATATTAATTCCTTTTGGTGAAAATATTCAAAATCTTTTCTTCCTAATTTTGAAATACACAGTAAGTTATATAGTCACATTTCTCCCAGTAGCTCATTGAACTTTTTATCTCATCTGCAACTTATTACCTGTCTTTTATACCATCCCATATCCCTAGCTTCTGGTAACTATCATTCTTTCAACTTCTACAGGAAGACATACAAATGGCAACAGGTGTATACAAATTATTTAACATAACTCTTTTTCAAGGAAATGTGTCTCAAAACCAAATAAAATATCACCTCAATTCAGTACAAGTGCTTATTACCAAAGAGACAAAAGTAAACAAGTGCAGTTAGGACGTGAGGTGAAGGAAACCTGGCCCCTAGATAGTGGGAATGTGAGTTTGCACAGGCATTATGGATTTCAGAATGGGAGTGATTGCAAAATTCTCTTTTATCAGACTGAACTTCAGGGAGATAAAACCTACTAGAGAGTGTGACCTATGACTTCTAAAATTTGTCCTTTTTTATGTTTCTTATCAATTAACTTCCATTAGTATATTGATCTATTTTTTCTGGTTTTTTTTTCTTTTTTTTTTTTTGTGGGCAGGGAGTTGTAAGGATTGAATCCAACACCTTCTGCAAGCTTGACAAGTTGACTGCTCAACTACATTCCTAGGCCTCTTTTTGAAAGTTGTAAAGTTGCATATTTTTAAAGGCAAGAAAAAGTTTTGTAATTTCTATATTGGGATTTTCTGAGGGTGATTAATGAATTAAAAAATAATAATTGGGTTACCGATTTACACATACAGAAGACTTTTGGCTTCAACTGAATTAATAAATAACAAGCTCCGTGTATATTGTCTATCTGTTTGCTTTTCAACATCATTAACTTTTTCTACCAACATCAACCCCTTAATGCACTGTGATATGAATATATTTTTAATTTGAAAAAAACATATAATTTGAATACATATAATTGCTACTGACTAAATATTTGTGTGCTCCCCAAAATTCATGTAATCCACTCTTTCAAATCTAACCCCCAACTTCATTGTATTGTCTTTGGGCTGTAGGTGGGATGGGAATGTGGAAAAGTCAAAGATGTAATGAATGTCCTTATAAGTGAAGACCCAGGACATGCTATAATTCTCCACCAATGAGGACACTATGAGAAGATGGTTGTCTGAAACTCCTGAGAGCCTTCACCAAGAACATGACTATGTAAATACCCTGATATTAGGCTTCTTTTGACAGCCCCATAACTATTAGAAATAAATATTTGTTCTTTAACATACCTAGTCTACATTATTCCGTTATAGTGGTTCTAACTAAGACAATGATTTACTACTAAGTATTGTATTAGTCCATGTTTTGGTTTCTATAACAGAACTACCCACTGGAGTACTTTGTAAAGAAAAGATATTATTAGGTTTCTAATTTTGGAGACTCCACAGCAGGCACCAATCTTCATCCAGCTCTTATGATGGCTCCTTTGTTGTGCCACAATTTGGTAAATCAAGTCACAGTGACTGTGTACAGATGAAATGAAGAGATCACATGGCAAGACAAAAAGCAAGAGCAATTCAGTTTCTAGGCTCAAAATACTCTCACAGGCTAAGAAGAGTGTCTGCAAAACTGTGTAATCCCATTTGAATGTTTTCTCTGAGGGATCCTACCTGCTTCCTCTCAGTAGGCTGAAGCTCCTAACATTGTCACTCTGAGACCAAATTTCCAACACAAAGCCATGGGACAACATACCACAAATTATGTTTAACACTGGCATATGTTTCACTCCAGTTAGCAAGATACTATCTCAAAATTTAAAAAATAAAACAAAACGAACTGGATATGCAGCTCAGTGTATACCCTGAGTTCAATCATTAGTACTGCAAAAATAAATAAGCAAATAAATAAAAAATCAAACCAAAACTAACAAACCATCACAGATAAGGATGTCATTACAATGCATGGATTCCTGGAATCCATGGAATCCACTGTTGTATGTTGCTAATTCATAAACCATGTTATTTTTTTAATTAATTTTACTGGTGCACTTAAGGTATACAATGTAATATATATGTATACAATGACATTTACCATCGTAAATTTGCACCTTTACATAATCCATCGTGATTCCTCTGCTCCCCCCCCAACTTTTTATTTTTTGGTACCAGTGATGAGGCAGGCAGCAGAACCGCTGAGCTAAATCCCTGGCCCCACTCAGCCCATTTCTTTTAAATGCAAGTTGCTAAGTTCTTGGGATTTGGAGACAAATTGTTTAGGACCCTATTTAAAAAGTTACTAATGATAACATGTTTCAATGTACTTAGCTGTAAAAGAATGATAACAGTGCTTAACTTTTAGCTGTAACTTAAAAGAAATTCTAGTAGACAATATTTCTCCATTTCCTACCTTTAGCCCTGTAACAAAGGGGAAGTAGCATTTATTTCCCAAGTGAGAAAAGTTTGAATCAATTTTATAGAGTTTTCTCCCCATTCGTTCAAACATAAATTTGACCATATTTATAAAGCTTCCCTAGAAAAATGTATAAACTCAACTTCAATAATGATTACATTATCTCCTATCTTCTTTCTCTTTCATATCTTTCAGGGCTCAATTTACAACAGTGCTCTAAAATTAAAGGC
Source organism: Fukomys damarensis (assembly GCF_012274545.1). Taxonomy (NCBI): domain Eukaryota; kingdom Metazoa; phylum Chordata; class Mammalia; order Rodentia; family Bathyergidae; genus Fukomys; species Fukomys damarensis. The sequence continues at coordinate 9,259,685 of NW_022900913.1, forward strand.
AAAATTGTTGCATTATATGAAAATATTTGTATTTCTATTTAAGCATTAGATAGTATTTTAATGAATTATATCACATTTTATTTTCTCAGGCTTTAGAAATAAGCACTATAGATTAAACAGCCTTATGTAATATCTGTTAGATTTGACATCAACATTAACGTGAAGAGAAGCAATTTCAACTCTATGGACTTCCTCCTATCAAACCTAAACTCAAGACATACAATGAAGTCAACATCAAACCCACATTATGGGGCAATCTGTAAAATGACAGACCAATGCTCTCTAAAATGACACCCTCAAGAACGAGGAAAATCTGGAAGAAATGTCACAGACAATAGGAAGCTAAGAAGACCTGATGCTTACCTGTGAAGGTCAATCCTGTGGGAATCCTGGAAAAGTGACATTAGAAAAGATAGAATGAACTCTAGTTAATCTGTAGAATTCGCCTCACAATAATCCACCAGTATCTGTTTCATTTATTGTACAAATACCATAGCAGTGTAGAAGTTAACAATAACAGCTAATGAGTATGCATATATGTGGATTGTTACGGGTTAAATTGTAAATGTCCCCCTCAAATCTCATTTGTTTATAGGTGGGACTTTGGGAAAGGGGGTGGATCATAGGGTCCTACATTCTCCTGCGGATTCATGTATTCATGAATTCACAGATAAATATAAGGTTAGGAAATGGGACGTGGAAGGAGGTTTGTCACTGGAGGCGTGGCCTAGAAGGGTGTATTCTTCCTCTCTCTCTTTCCATCCAGGCATCCATGGGGTGAGCAGCTGTCCTTGACCATTCCCTTACGCCAAAGTCAGTACTGCCAGGCAACCATGGACTGAACCCATTACAACTTTCGGACAAATTGCACCTCTCCTCTTTTAAGTTGAGCATCATATTCAGCAACAGGTATAAAACTAATTAAGGGATTCACTATATGCAGTTTTCAATTTTATAAAAACTACAAATATTTTGTAAGCATCTTTATTGGCATAAAGTATATCATTTAGGGAAAAGTTAATAGAATATATGCGTAAAACCATAAGGAAATCTTAATTATCTCATATAATTCACTTTTATCCACTGTATCTTGTAGCATAAACATTCAGAGTATGGTAAAAATGTAAGAGACATGAGAAAGAAAGATCACATCCTTTCTAGGTAGAATTAAGATAAGGATATAGGAAATAGACAATTCACACATATAATTAGGACTTAGAAAGGTAGAGCTGTGTGTACTGTAATAAAAATGGCTTCTGTCTCCCCATGTGGAAATATTGCAAATTAAATGAAACTGTTGACCAGAAGACAATATAAATATCTATTCTAAATTTAACTTTCAAGTAATTGTTGTTGCCCAGATTCCTAGCAAAATTTACAACACCCCAATTAGATTTTAATTAGATGTTCTAAAAGCAATAAGTACAACTGGGATACCTAAAAGGTGAAAAGATCTTCAATCTCCTCCTAGTCCGGCCAATCTTCTTCCCATGTTAGTGGTGACTAATCCATCACATGGCCTCCTGAGATCAGTCAGGCAGCCACTGTCTGGGGAAGCAGACAATATCAACAACTTCAGTAGAACTACTTTGGTCATTTAATGTAAGAATGAAAAATAAAGTAAAGGACAATTTGGCATTGTTCTCCTTCAGAATAATCTGCCTCAAACTTTTATCTAAATTCATGCATGTTTGCAGCACAGAATGTTTACGTTCATCGTGGGGAGCTGATACGTGTATGTAACACCTGATATTCTTTTCTTCCTTCCTTTTCCCCCCTCTTCTGCCTTTCCTTCCATCCCTTCATGCCCTTCACATCTGCAAAAGATCTACCTCTCTACTTCCTATTATCTATTTTTGATTTGATTCTTTCTTTATCATTTCAGTTTCTCATATACTGCGAGAGAAACCATGAGGTATTTGAGCTTGTGTGTCCCATTTACTTTAATATGATGGCTTCGTGGTGCATCCTTTTTTCCACAAATCATTCAAGTTTATCTTTATTGCAGGATAGTATTTCATTGTGTGTGACTGAATCTTCTTTTGGCAGTTATCTGTTGATGTGCATACGGACCTTCTCTAATCTTTAGCTATTGCAAAGTGTGCTGCTAAAAACATAGGAATGCAGGAATCACTGTAATATGTCTTCAAGTCCTTGGGGAAGTTACTTAGAACGGTAATGACTGGGTCAATGGAATGGAAATTTTAGTTTTTTGAACACTGCATACTGATTTCCATAGTGCTTGTACTATTTTGCACTCCAACTGTGCAGAAGGATTCCTTTTAAAAACCAGCAACCTCGTCAGGATTTGTTATTATTTGATTTCTTGATGATAGCCATTCTCTCTGAGGTAAGATGACACCTCTATTTTTTCTTCTCATTAAATTTATCGGTACTTTTAGGTATACAGTACAGTTATATTCATCATTGGGATCCTGTACCTTTACATGATGTATCCTGGTTCTTATTTTTCCCCTTACCCCTGCCCTCCCTTCACCCTATCCACCCCTTCCTATTTACAAAGACTTTGTTTCCATTTTTTCTTTTCTCAGATTTTTTTCTTTTCCCTTCTTTTCTTTCCCCTACCCTTCCCACTTCCCCTACTCCTTTAGCCCTTTTCTTCCTATTTCACATTATCAATTATGCAATTTGAACCTTATTTACACTTTTGGTTTTTCATACCAGAAAAACTATTAGGTATTTACATATGTGTGTCCTATTTATTTCACGTAAGAGTATGCTCTTAATATGTATCCATTTTCTTATAAATGACTAGTTTCTCATTCTTTACAGCTGAGCAGTACTCCATTTTATTTTATTTATTTTTTATTTTTGGTACCAGGGATCAAACTCAGATCCTTGCTCTTGCAAGGCAGGTGGCAGAACCACTGAGCTAAATCCCCGACCCTCCACTTTATAGAAAAACCACATCTTCTTTATTTTAGTTCGCATTTCTCTAAAGACCATATATGTTGAACATTTCTTCATTTATTTTTTGCCATTTGCATTTCTTCTTAAAGGACACTATAACATAGTTACACCTGTATGTTTAAGCCTCACTGAGAAACTAAAGATTTTATTTACATGATTTATATAAAATAATATAGTTGCATTTGCAGCAGGAGAAAATCTGATTTATACCCAGAACATATACCAGCATAACTCTTTTTTTTTTTTGTACTGGGAATTGAACTCAGCATCTTGTGCTTGTGAGGCAGACAACAGCAACACTGAGCTAAATCTCTAGCCCATCATCTTAACTTTTAAAAAGATGAAAAGTAGTATCTTTCTCACATTTAGACAAAAGCAAAAATGCATATTGATAGTAAGGTTTATATGCAATTTTTCAGAGCAGCTTCCATGACAATACTCTTGTTCATACAATTTAGTGAGGGAGAGGAAGAGGAAGATAAAGGTTATTGCCTTGTGACCAGATATTGTATCCATCCTCTAGTTCTCCAGAAGATAGAAACACTCTAACATTTCTTTTCTCCCATTGAATCATAAGTACTCTCTGGTTCTACATGAACACTTCATTCAACACCATGCAGGGATCATTCAGGATTCACATGAAAGAACTTGGGTGCCAACTAGATACTATTTCAAAATGATTCCAACTCTGTATACCCACAAGATATTAGGGCAGGTAAACCGTGTATTACTGAAGCGGAAGACCCCTGTAATAGGTTATAAATAATGATGTAGTGGGAGTAGTTCATCCATAAATGTATTGTAGAATTCACCAATGAAGCCATCAGGAAACAGACTTTTCATAGTTGGTAAGTTTTTAATTATATTTTCAATTCCATTGATTGATATTGGTCATTAGAATTTTTAGGTCATCTCGGTTCAACTTTGGTAATTAATATGTACCTAGGAAGCTGTCAATTTCTTCTATATTTTCCATTTCTTTGGAGTATAGGTTCTTACAGTAGGTGCTAATAATCCTCTGGATTTCTGCAGGTCTGTTGCAATTTCACCCATTTTTCCCCTAATTCCATGGATTTGGCCATTTTGTTTGTTTCTTTTTTTTTCTTTTTAATAAGGTCTGCTGATGGTTTGTCTGTTTTGTTTATTCTTAAGAATACCAACTCTTAGCTCCATTGATTTTTGGCATTGTTCCCAGTCTCCATTGCATTAATTTCTGCCTGGTATTTATAATTTCCTCCCTTATATGAGCTTTGGGTTTGTCCTGCTCTTCTTTTCTAGAAGCTTGAGGTTCAGCATCAGGTTGTTTAATTGAGCTCACTCTGCTTTCCTAATTTAAATTTTCACTACTATGAATTTTCCTCATAAGACAGCTTTCATTGAGTCCCATAGATTCCAATATGTTGTATTGTCATTGCCATTGAATTATAGGAACTGTCTGATTTCTTTAATTTCCTCTGTGACTCATTGGTTATTAAGAAGTGTGTTGTTCAATTTCCATGTGTATACAAAATTTTTGCAGTTGCCTTTGGTATTGATCTCCAATTTTATTGCATTATGGTCTGATAATATACAGGGAATAACTTCAATTCCATTGTATTTACTTAAATGTGTTCTGTGAACAAGTATGTGATCCACTTTGGAGAATCACCCATGTGCAGCTGAAAAGAATGTGTATTCTGATTTTGTGGGGTGGAACACTCTGTAAACATCTGTTTAATTTATTTGTTCCAGAGTTTGAATGAGTTCTAGCATTTCATTGTATAATTTTGTCTGGTTGATTTATTTATTTGTGACAGTGAGGTATTGGGGTTCCCCGCTTCTATTGTATTAGTGCTTATATGATGTTTGTTAGTATTTGGTTAATACCATTGGGCGTAGTTGTGTTTGGTGCATATATATTTATTATTTTCATCTGTTTCTCTTGGATTGTTCCCTTTACAAGGATGTAGTGTCCTTTTTTGTCTCTCTTAACCAGTGCTGGTTTGAAATCCACTTGATCTTCAAGAAGGATAGCTACTCCTGCTTTTTTCAGGGGTTCCTATAGCATGGAGTATTGTTTTCCACCTTTTAACTTTCAGTCTATGATTTTCTTTTTGAATTAAGTGTGCTTCTTATATGAAGAATATTTTTGGATCTTGCTTTTTTTTTTTTGGTACCAGGGATTGAACTCATGTCCTTGCACTTGCAAGGCAGTCCACCAAACGGCTGAGCTAAATCCCTGGCCCTGAATCTTGCTTCTTGACTTATTCTGCCAGTGTATTTCTTTTAATTGGTGAATTGAGACAATTAACATTGATGATTATAACTGATATGTATTGGCTTATCCTTGTCATGACTTTTTCATTTTACTGGATTCTCTCCCTTTGCATTTAATTTCTTGTGCCTAATGGATTCATTCTGCTGGGCTTCCTGGGGTTGTGATCCTCATTGTCTTTTTCTAGGATGTTGTTTAAAAATTTCTGGAGTCCTGGTTTGGTATTCATGAAGTTCCTAATGAGCTCTTTGTCAAGAAAGTATCTTATTTCTCTATCAATTTTGAAAGATAGTTTTTCAGGGTACATCAATCCTGGTTGAAGGTTGTTTTACTTTAGGGCTTGAAATAACTCACTCCATGCTCTTCTTGCCTTCTGGGTTTGTGTTGAGAAGTCTCTTGTGATACTGATGGGCTTTCCTCTTTGTGTGTGATTTGTTTTTCTCTAACTGCTTGTAGAATTTTGTTTTTCTGTTGGGTTTCTGCAATCGTAAATATTATATGCTTATGTAGATTTTTTTTATTCCAGGTAGTTGGAGTCCTATATGCCTCATTTATCTTTACGTCATGTTCTTTCTCCATATTTGGAAATTTTTCTGCTATTATTTTTATTAACAGTGTTTTTTATGTCATCTGTACTCTTTCCTGTTTCATCATTGACTCTGATCAGTCTTATGTCACTCTTCCTTAAGTCATCTAGCAGCTGCTCACTTGATTTCTCATGGTCCCTTACTTTTTTGAAGAAATTTTTCTTTTTCTTGGTCACTGATTGAAATCCTATTTTTTATGTCTGAAATTCTGTCTTTGAATTAGCTCATTCTGCTTTGTAAACTTTCACTGGAATTTTTACTCTCCTGAAAATATGTTTGCATGTGCTTTTACGGATTCCATTTGTTTCCTATGTTGGGATTCCATCATGTTTCTCAGGGTCTCTCTTTTTTTTTTTTTAATGTGTGTGCTCTAGATTTATTAATCATGTCTTGCACTATGAGCACAATCTCTGCTGTTATCTGAGAAATTGTTTCTGATTTCAGTTTTTCCAGGTCCTCTTACATTGCCAGTTCAGGGAGTCCAGGTGGTTGAATACCAGATTGTTCCATCTTGTTTCCCTTTGGAGTTGCATTAGGTGATCTGGAAGTCTGGTTTTGAGACTTATTTGTGTTTTCTCATTTCAAAGATGTAGCCTACTGTGGCTTTGTTGAGACAACTTTTTGCTCACCCAATGGTCTTCAATTCTTAGCAAGTCACCAAGGAGCCTTAATTCTGCTGCTCCCCAGTACACCAATTCCTGGGTTCAGAACGGTGGCCTTCTGGATGCCTGAGCTGACCTGTGTCTGGGCGGGCTTCTGGCTGGGGGCTGTGCACACTAGGGATGGTATCTAGGTGTGCCTCTCGTTGGGACCCCTCTGTAGCTGTTTGGGAGGGTCTTTGGTTGGGGGCTGTGTGCCCTAATTCCTGTTGTCATTATAGTCTTCTGGATAAGGTCTCAATGCACTTATCACTGGTATCTAGGAGGGACTCTGACTGTTGCTTGTGCATCTGTGTAGTTCTTTTCTAGACATGCACTTGGCTGTGGCTGATGCTGTGGTGGGTCTCTGGACGAAGCTTATGTGCCTGTGCTGCTCTTTTCAAGCAGGGCTTTGGCTTTGGTGGGTGAGCCCATGCCTCTGAGGTTGGTGTGGGGCCCTTGCTGGCATCGACCTGAAGTTATGCCACTCTGATCCACACAGCTTGTCCCTGGGATCCATGCAGTTACTGACCATGACACAATTAATTTAATAAAGACAATAACTTAGAGTGAGTAAATCTAAGTATCTTCTTATTAGATATTATGTATATTTTAAGAAGTCTCTTTTGGAATTTTAGCCAGCATCTTTGTTTTGGTTTAAAGTGTTATTGATGAAAAGTGGACTGAAGCATATTGAAAACGTAGAGATTCCTATCTGGCATTATAAGTGTCTCTTTGCTGAAAAAATGTTATATATTGGAAATTTTGTATGTAATTAAAATTCCTTCTGGGTAGATTCTCTAGAAATAAAATGTGTAGGGCAATTAAAATCTGCCCACTTTCTCCACATAACTAGCCATTTATTACTTCCATTTATCACAACTTTTTATAGACTAAAATTTATGTGAGTTATTTATAAGTCACATAGCACTGCTGTTAGAAAATAAGAATTTAGAGAATAAATTTTTAATATTTAAGAAAGTGAACATACAGTAGCTGATTGTTTTATTATCAACATAAATAATGCTTTATATTAAAAATAAATACAGTCTATATGAAAAGGAATTAAAACTATGTTATTCTATCTGATTTTACTTGACACTTATTGTACCACTATGTATTTTTGTAGGAATTAATTTCCTTGATGCCATTTTTCTTTTCAGAATCTGTGTCATGCTTTCTTAAAATTGATCAATAAAAACTTTATATATTTATTGTGTAACATGTGTAACATGCTTTGGTATGTGTACAGTTTGAAATGGTAAGATCAAGAATATATATATATATTTATATATATATGTGTGTGTGTGTGTGTGTGTGTGTATTACCTTGCATACTTATCATTTTTTGTGTTTATAATGAGAACCCTTACAACCTCCATAATTGTTCAGTTCCAACATTTTTAAACTATTTAGGTTATATTGAATTTTAACCACTGAAATAGATAACATACTTAAGGCTTTTTTGTGAGTATTTTTGGTGTTTTTTTTTTTTTTTTGGATGAGCATGACAAACAATTGAATGTTGCCATAGTGTGTCATGATTTCCAAATACAGATAGAGGTCCATGTGACATGACCCCGGACAGGTGACTACTTTGCAGTAAAAATAGATGGAACCACCAATGCAGCAAAGAATAAATTAGTCATCAGTTTTCATGTGTCTTTCACACTGAACTCTTCTCTTTTGCTGGAATGTTAAGATAATAATTTGGTGCATGTTTTTCATTTATTTGTATTATTAACCAAGTATGCATTCTTTAACATAAACACACTCTAAATCAGTTTTAGAGATCTATAACAAATGGGAATATGTAAAATGTATATTTTTTGTCTTGCATGTATTTCTAAAGGTCATATTTATGAGACTATAGTTTAATTTGTGTGTGTGTTTGTGTGTATTATATTGTAGAAATATACAGTGATTTTTTTTTGTATAGTCTGAAGTGATAGCCAACTTGGTTATCTTCAAGATTTTTTAATATTAAAATAATGTGTATTAATATTCCTGAGTATATCCTGTGTTGGAATTATGCACACAAGATACTCTAAAATTTTCATGTTAACTTGCTCTCCAATGGGGATTTACAATTTACATTGCTAAGAAAATGAGAATTCCTTAATACACATTTTGGCCATCCGTTTAGTGATTATGATAGCTCTGTCATTTATTTGCTATTTAGTTCCCTAACAGCTAATAAGACTGAATGAATTTTGATCTTTATTCAAGTCTATTCTAAGTTTAGGTACTTTTGAATGTGAGTATGCTCAATTAATATACACATTTCTGTCTAGACATTTCATTTTATTTGTAAAATTATGCTATATATTCCTTTTTCACAATTTTTATGTAATGATATATTTATATACTTTATACCAATATTCTAATAATATATACATTTACATTACTCCTTCCTTAGACAAAATACCTGATATCTTCCACTTAAAGGAAGAAATGTTTATTTTGGCTTATGGACTGTAGAGTATTCAGTCCATATTCTGCTGGTTCCAAGGCAGGGCAGCATGGCAGAGGTTAATAAAGAAAACAATTCTCCACACAACCAGAGCTAGAAAGCAAGAGAAATAACTATCTTATTCCTGCACATATGACTTCAAGCCAACACTGGTCAAAGAGACAAAGATGGCAGGTACTTTAGGCTAACAGACACCAGCTTAGTTTCGTGGAATGTTTATTCCATGATACTTTAATTATTGTACTTTTTTGTTGTTAATTTGGTCTGAGTGTTTCTGGTCCTGCTGCACTGTCAGGTGAAATAAAAGGAATTCTTTCAATCCAGCACTGGGCAGCTCTTGGCGTGGCTGAGACATCCTTCCACCCTAGAAAAATCGTGCAGCCTGGCTGGATGCTTGTTATGGAAGGACATTATTCCACCACCAGTGCCTCTGGCCATTCTAGCTTAGTTTCTCTGGCCTCTGGGGAAGCCTCAGGTGACTGTGAGACCTCCTATAGGTACTATCCTTTCACAGTTAATTTTTACGAACACAAGTCAGAAAAATGGTAAGATTTCTATTTAGCTACTTAGTTACCATTACCATTTCTCATTTTTCTTTTTCCTTTCTATAGGGTGAGCTTCTTTTTTCTTCTGCCAGAGAATTCCTTTAAATATTTATTCTATGTAGGCCTCCTGGTAAAAATTTGTCTCTGCTTCTATATATCTGAAATCATTTGTATGTATGTATATTTTTAAACGATGTTTTCACTAGCAATAGGCATCTTTATCTGTTTAAAAATTATGATCCATAGTATTCTCACATGTAGTTTTCATAAAAAGAAGTCATTTGTCGCTGTTTTCTGTGGTACTCTTTATATAAGATGCTATAATTATCTTGATATTTTAAATATTTTCCTTTATTATTTCTCTTTACTGAATAATTTAATTATAAATGGATATTGTAGATTTTCCTAGCTTTTTGCTGTTTTTTTGTTTGAAATTTGTTGAGCTTTTTAGATTTATATCTTCCTCATTTCATTCAAGGGCAACAACTTGATATTTTCACAGATAGATTTTCCCCCCAATCTTTTCTGCTATGATTTTCATTTTAAGCATAGTCTATTGCTGTTGATACTTATTATTTTTTTCTTTTCCAATTAATTTTGTTTTGTGTGTGTGTGTGTGTGTGTGTGTGTTTGGTACTAGGAATTGAATTTGAGTCCTTGAGCTTGCAAGTAGGTAGTGGAACCACTGAGCCAAATCTCTGGCCCATCCTTTTTTCATTTTGAACCATGAAATCTCCATCTCAAATATACAAGGATCAACCAGAATCATTGTGGGTGTTTTGCCTTTTTGTCTTCTGTGTCTCAACATATTAGTCTTCTTTAAGTTTACTAAACATATAAAATAAAATTATATAAGTAGAAGCATGTATATCCTTTCTAATTCCATAATTTGTGCTACATTGGAGTCAGCTTTAGATAATTGATTTATCTCCACTTAATTCATTACTTCTTCTAGCTTCTTTACTCTGAATTTTAACTTTTGAAATGATAGAGATTTTGATACTTATACATATTCCTGAATTACTTTGGATAATAGTTAGGTTAATTGGAAACGTTATCATCTTTTTTACCAGTACATGTGTGCAGTACATAATGTTTACGTTCATTGTAAAGAGCTGGTACATATATGTAACACATCCCAATTCCTCTTTTCCATTACATGATCCTTTCCTCCCTCTTCACTTCATCTTTTGATCACCTTCCCATTTCAGAAAGATTATTTTCCCTACTTCCCATTTTCATATCTTGATTTTAAACTGTAAGTGGAAAGAAATTATTATATAGGCTACAGGTCATTTTTCCCACACTCCAGGCAAAGACTTCAGTATTTTAACCAACATCCAAGAAAAGAAATTTTTACTTTAATTTTACAAATTTTATTATTTAATTTAATTTTTAAAATTCACTTTCTTTAGAAATATACCTAAATAGAAGTATGAAATTATACTAGATATTAATTTAATCTTTCATTTTAGTTCATATAATATGTTTATATGTATTATTTTGACAGTATAATTTCAGAATTTATTCTATAACATTACTATTTCTTTTATAAAGGTAGAAATGCACTGCTTTTTACAAGGTATTTAAAATATCTCTTACTGTGCATATATCAAAATACAGCTGCATTATTCTAATCTGCTTTTTGGAAGTGATCAAAAAATCATATGTTGGTGTGAAGCACTGTAAAGATTTCTCATAAGTCTACACTGGTTCATAAACTCGATACATTTACCCTTTTAATTTGCTCAAAAGAAAACATTTTGAAGCATTCTTGCTGCTTTTTACAAAGCTGATTTAAAGACTTTAATATTATACTCTGGAAGAGAAAATGTATACAATGAATAATTCAGATTATTTTCAACTATTAATATTAATGTAAAATCTTGAATAAATCAGTATATTTACTCAAGTACTGTTTGAATAGCATGATAGATCAGGAAGATGTGTCATTTATTCTGTGTATGCAAATATGATTCAAAATTAGGAGATTTATTAATCTAATTTGTAACATTTATAAATCTAGATATAAAAAGATATCTGATCATCTCAGTACAATTTAAATTGGCAGTAATTATAATTAATATACAAACCAAATTGAAGCATAAATAAATGTTTTCTAATGAGAAAATACATTGCACTAGCTCTGTGGTTAATAAGTCTGAAAATCTACTTTATTTAGTGGTAAAATAGAAGAAATATACAAATGAGAGAGAAATATTATAAAATATTTAATTTATTTTAAAATGAATTATCTCTTCTGATGGAATTATCTATTTGAAGCAGTAAGCCTAGTACATTGCATGTAAATTTTTAGAACAATTAAAAGTATAATTGTTTTTCATTAAGTATTTATCAATAGGAAGCTGAAATAAACTAAGATAAATTCTAACAGGAAGATTCACAAAATTATCTGACTTTGTGAGATTTGCATTGTCTTTTACTATCCCTGTTATGGAAGTAATTGGCAAGTGACACACACATAGAGACAAGCTGAGTGGAAGTAAAATAGTAAAAAGTTTATTTTGTCAACAAAAGGTCAATCACACTAAGAGCAGTGCCAGTGCTCGACCACCTACTGGGTTGCAGCTTCTTCTTTTATAGGTTTTACAGCTAAGATCTCATTCAGGTGGTTACATTTCATTTCCTCAGTTCACATTAACCATGTACAAATTACAGTATCAAGACAGTTAACTTTAACCCAGATGTAACAATTCCTTGTAGTTAGGGAGTCTACCTTAAGATTCGTCTAGCTGTCTATTCTAGTGCACAGCAAGGGGGTGTTCAAGGTCAGGGATGAGGCCCGATGTCCCACTTCGTGGTCAGTGCCTCTAGTGTCTGTTAATTTTGAACTAAACAAAGCAGATTGCTGTTAGAAGTCATTTCACATTTTCCTAACATTTTTTAGGCTTTTAGATTATTTACAAAAGTTCTCTGTTTTACACAAGACATATATAATTAATGCAAAAAGATCTTGACACAGTAACTGTACAGTGGATCCTTGACTTACGAACTCAGTTCATTCGAGAGGGCTGGTTGTTAACTCAAGTTGGTCAGTTGAAGGCTCAGGCTCCTCTACACAGCCTTCAATGTCTCGCTCCTCTGTATAAGCAGACCTCAGTGCTCTTAGAGAAGCATCAGCCCAGGATTTCTCAGTTAATTCCACACAGGAAAGAATGCTGTCACGTTCCTTCCAGAAGTCTTCAAGTGTTAAATCTGTATCTGAGACCATCTGGAAGTACAAGGGGCCAGCATTTGGTCATCACTCAAGATTGAGTTATAAGTTAAAGCCAAAATTCTGATTGTAGCCCAAGTTGTTTATATGTCAGGTCAGTTGTAACTTAAGGGTCCACTATCTATTGTCTATACATTAATTTCTTTAAAATGTATTGCACAGTATGGAGAATATAGGATTAAGATATTATATTATGAATAAACATACTATAAATAAACTGAAAATAAAATTTAGCGGTTATTCCTAACTAGTTTATAATTTACAAATAAAATACATAGACAATTACATAACTAGCTATATTTATTTTTGAGCATATTTAAGTTGTCATTGAAATAAAAAAATTACATGAAAATAAAGTAATGGAAATTGTGATACAATGCAATTTGCAGTACCTTCAATGGATAAAGCATAGAAAACATTTACAACAATTAATGTGCTGTGGCTTTACAGAGAAATTTTAAACAGATAAAGTTATTATTAGGAGATGAATATATATGTATATATATATATGTATATATAAATACATACCTATATCATTAATCCATGAGCAATATTGTATTTCTGCACGTGTTTAATTTAGATGCATGTTTTAGCCAGCTTATTTACACACAGTAAGTTGTCTTCCTGTCAAGTGCTGAATAATAATCACATTCTGAGCCACCCTGACTTGGCCTCTGCATCTGCACATGCAGTCATGGCTAGAAACATGAAGAAAGTCACTCAGCAATGAAGAAATCTTCATAGATTAGAGAAGCTCTAACTTATTAACTATCTCCATTTGAATTTCAGACAGTTGCAAATCATATGTGAAATGTTCCTGGGTCAAAGGTAGCCATGGCCTGGCTTGGATATGTGCTTCTCTATGCCCAGTCTTCTGGGTTAGAAACCCCTCATCTTCACTGATGATCATACTAAGTGCAACAGCTCTGGGTTGCTCTGTGCTCGATTGAAGTAACATGTCACTCACATTCTCCTGAGTCATAGGAAAATTTATCAGCATGGCAAAATATCCTTCAAACTGTGGCTTGACTGGTATCTGGAATAGACTAGAGAACTGTAATTAGGAAAGTTCTTATCTCTATTTCCTGAGTAGTATGTAAATAGAGAACTAAGACTGAGCTGAAAGCCAGACATCCAATTTTATCTTGTCACCAGAAAATGAGTCTGTATTTTTTTTTTTTTTTCATCTTCTGGCAGTAGTCATGGCTAGATCTGAGGAGGAAATCTAAAAAGGTTAAAAGTCCCAAAAATGTCCCAAAGCATTTGTGTGAACATTTGACAAGTGCATTACTCTGTTGATAAAAGGTTGCCACTTGTTTGTTCTCCTTCTGTGCATCTGTATTATCTGTCTTTTTTATTTTTCAAATGATTTTTATTGGTACATCTAATGTATACAACACAATGACATTCACTGTTGGAAATTCGTACCTTTACATAATCATCTTGGTTCTTATTTTTTTCTCATTCCCTTTTCCTCCCTCCAACCCCTCCTTCCCTCTCTACAAAGTCTTTGTTTCCATTCTTTTTCATATTCTCATGTTAATTTCATTCCCTTCTTTCCTTTTCCCTACCCTCTCTCTTCCCCTTCCCCTTTGCCCCTTTTCTTCCTATTTCATATTATCTGTTACACCTTTTAGTCCTTATTTACACTTTCAGTTTCTAACACTAGAGAAGCTATTTGGTATTTATCCAAGTCCTTCCCATTACTGGAGAGCTGGAACTAGCTAATCCCTCAAAAGGATTTTTTTTTGTATGCAAAATGAGTAAAAACTTCAATCTCACTATCGCTTCTACAATATCTCTAAAGAAACTACATGGGATAATTTACCCAAAGTAAATTACGGCCATGCATTAATAAATTGAATTCTATTGTGTATGTTCAGATTTCAGTGTATGGACTATATCAATTATGGCACAATTTCAGGATGAGATTGTTAAAACCGACTGCCTCTAAAACTATCTAACATTCAGCCAACTCAAAGATGTGTAAGAGAATTATTCTAGGACCGGTTCAGTGTACTGTGGGAGACAAGCTAGAGCTATGAAATCCGTAGGTGTGTAAGAAAACACAAACTACTGAGGCTGTATATCAGTAATGTTCTGTTACATAAAAAAAGCAAACATGTTTAGCATGATTTAGATTGTGTGCATTGACCAGCTACTTGTATGTACATGCTTACCCCCGTCCTTCATGTGTTTAGAGATCCATCCACAGATAATTTTAGGGTAAAGAACAGCCTTCCCTACTGGCTCAGAAATGTGAGTCATTTTATAATATAACTAATTTTATTAAATATTTTTCTTTGTGGAAATTTTGACAACATCTTTGTCCAATTTTGTGGTGTGAGATAACTCACACATATGTGCCTTTCTTCAAGTGTCTTCTTACTTTTCAATTGCAGAGCAGATAGAAACATTTTCATAAGTACTTATTTAAAGCAGCAAGTACGGATTCTTTCCTTTGATTATAATTGACCTCTGAATCTTCCTTCTAACTTGGTTTCAACAGCTTGAAAGAATTTTCACAAAGTTCCTACTTCGTTTTTCTTCCTATTTAAAAATTTTATTAATCTACTTTGGCACTACATAGCAATTATACTTATCATGGGGATTCGGTTTATGTATATAACGTGTCTCAATTCTTTCTTTTCCCGCATCCCTACCATTGCTCCTTGTTCCTTCCATCTCTCAAGTTTCCTACCCATGTGCAAAAGCTCTATTTCCACTCTCTGCCTGCATTGCTTTCCCATCCTCTTTTCCTCCTCTTGCATTCCCTTGCCTCCATCTTTAATCCCTACTTGGTACTATCTTCCATTTTGCTCTCTATTAATAATTTGGGGTTCTCGTTTAAAAGAAACTATAAGATGGGTCTGATATATTTTGTTTTACATTATGGTCTCTAGGTGCATCCACTTACCTACTAATACCTCAAGTTTATCCTTCTTTGTGGCAGATTAATACTCTATTGTACACAAATACATTTTCTTTTTTTCATTCATTTGTTGATGGAGATATATGCTATGTACCTGTGTGGTGGTCTATTTTCCTGATGTTTTGCAATAACTTTCAATATATATTTTTAGAGATCAATGAATAACATTTTGTTATATTATAGCAATACTATAGTCAATGAATCAATTATGTATGTGCTTCTCTTTTAAATATAAAGAAGTATGTATTTCCCCTCCCTTCTATCTGTTGATATACTTCCCATTCGAGAAAGCTCTATCCCTATACTACATGTAATTTATCTTTTATTTTGCTCTTTATTTATAATTTTGCTTGCTGTTAAGTAAAACCATGCAATATGTAAGCTTCTTGGTCTCAAGGTGCATCTATTTTTCTACAAATGACTTGTTTATCTTTGTTATGGTGGATAGTGCTCGATTGTGAGTAAAAAACACGTCTTCTTTATCCATTTATCTGTTGATGGACATATAGGCTGCTTCCAAGTTTTAGCTATTATGACTTGTGCTGCTATACACATGGGTATGTGTGAGTCACTGTCACATGATGTCTTTAACTCTTTTGTGAAGATACCTAGAAGAGGAATATCTAAGTCAAATGGAATCTCTGCTTTTAACATTTTGAGGAATTTTTATACTAATTTCCATAGTGGTTGTCCAGTTTGCATTGTAACCAATAATGTAGAAGGGTTTTGCTTTCCTTGCAGCCTCAAGAACATTGTTATTGGTTGATTTTGATGACAGTCATTCTTTCTGGGATAAGATTGAATCTCAGTATGAGATGATGAATCTCATTTTCATTTCCATTTCTCAAATGGCCAGCAACTTTGAGCATTACTTCATGTATTTATGGGTCAGTTGTACTTGTCTAATCTTTTCCATTTCTTGTTTTTTAATTGGTTCTTTATTTTTTAGACTCTATATTTTTAGTCTTTTAATTTTAGACCTTCTAAATATTAGTGTTTTATCTGAGAAATAGCTGGAAAACATTTTTCCAATTGTATAGGCTTCTGTTCACTCTGGTTGTTATTTCTTTTGCTATACAAATTATATATGAAATATATACAAATTAGTGATCCAATTAACCGATTCATGATACTATACTAATTCCTGTGTAAACATGGTTCTTTTCAATGCTCACAGTTATGGCCATAGAGTTTTATCTAATTTTTCTGTGAGTAGGTTGTTTCTGTTTTAATGTTTAGTTCTTCAATCCATTTTGATTTTAATTTAGTACATGATGAGAGATAGGAGTCTATTCAGTCTTCTGCATGTGGATAGCTGATTGTGTTAACCTAAGGTATAACTCTTTTCCCTTTAAGATGCTTTACATCTAGTTAAAAGTTTTGTAAAATGCAAGCGAATAAGATTTATATCAAAACTATGGTGACTAGAAGGATTGATTTATATTGACTCTATATCACAGAATCCTTTTAGCATTACTTATTGGAGTTGTTTATTGTAAATATAAATATAAATATAAATATATTTATGTTTGTACAGACTAAGAGAATTCACTACATAGTCACACACAATTAACACTCTTCAATAACTCTAATATTAAGATGTGATTGATGTGTTAGTCTCTGCACACTGATCTTACTTGTGCCATAATTTCTTTGTTTTATGTATTTTGAAATGAATACTGGAGTTGAGTATTGAGCAAGACTTATACCCAATGGACGATGCATGTAGTCCCAGCACTGAGGAGGCTGAGACAAGAGGGTTTCTATGAGTTTGAGGCCAAGCTGGGACATCTAGTAATTTCAAGGCCAAACTGGTCTATGTAGTGAGATACTGTCTGAAAACACTCCTCCCCCCAAATAAACAAACATTAAAAATTACTGACCAATGTTGATTCTTATGAATACAACTGGCTATTAGTTCTTCGTGTTCTTCCAAGGAGGGAAAGAAATGTTAAAACATTAATGAGATACAAAATTTATTCTAAATGAATAAATTTAAACCAACTAATAAGTTTAAACCAACTAAGAATACATTGGGAAGAAAAAATATGATCAGAATAAGAACAGATTTTAATGAATTGCAAAATGTAAAAAAACGAATAGCTATAATTGATACAATCAGGTAGATAAACCACACAGTATTAAACTGAGATGAATTTGTGCATTTGTTACATCCATGAAAATAGAAAGAAGAAAGCAAGCAAGCAAGCAAGAGTGAAAGAAAGAAAAAGAAAGAAAGAAAGAAAGAAAGAAAGAAAGAAAGAAAGAAAGAAAGAAAGAAAGGAAGGAAGAAAGAAAGGATAAAGGGGGAGGGAAGGAAGAAGAGGGGGAGGAATGGAGAAAGAATGAAAGGAAAAAGAGAAGGCAATCAATTAGCATAAACACTGCACTCAAACAAAAATAGACAGATTTAGCTATATATAAAGAAAATTAAAATATTACAAATAACCATGATAAAAATACTGTAATTTTGTTGAATAAGAAAGTTTTTAGAGCTAAATTACAAATACAAGCCCTGTAATTAAAAGTGTACAAATATTCAAATTCACCAATTTTTACAAATATCTTACTTCAAAAGCTCATGCTAGAGTAATTGAGTTATAGTAGCATTTAAGAAAGGACATCATCCAGAAACAAACGTCTTCTGGTCCCCGAGATAACATTAGTCAGAGAATGAATGACACTAAAGATAGAGAGTCACAGTGCAATCTCAACAAATGTAAATGTTTTTAAAAAATTGGTCATATATGTAAATTCATGACAAGACGTTAATTTACAGTTAAGTTGAATCTGTAGGACAATTAGATTTTGATTTAAAGTATTCATGCAAATCTACTGCACAAACAGACTAAGGAATGAAAATGCAGCTTTACTAATGTAATGTAGTTTGACATCAATCAATGTTGAAGAGACGAAAATGGGATCAAAAATATATTTCTTACCCTAATGAAAAGGCTCTATATAAGAATACAATAACCAATATACTTAGAAACACACCGATTCCCCAGCTTTGATAACATAATAAATACAAGGCCAGCCATCGCATGTCATTTGCCATTGCAATAGTGAGTCTATGCTGACTGCAAGTGGCGACTTGTAATAAAAATGTGTACACCCCTCACAAGTGAAAGTAGTGAAGGAAGAAGACTCAGACCACCTCACAGATGGTTTAATCAGGCATACAAATACAGAAATGATACATAAATTAATTAGGAGAGATTTTAAACATTCTAGAGATATTTTCAGATATAAAATGAATATTTAAAACATTTTAATTTTTGTGCATCAGGGAAAAAATAATTGACAATAAGAGGAGATAGAATTTAGCATAGGAGCATAAAAAAAGCTACATGTAACTACAAGATGCCTCATTGCAATATGTTATATTGAATTATTAAAACTTAATGAGTGAATCTTAAATTAACTAGCAAATATTTTAATATCTTGTAAAGAAAGATTAGATGCTCTAATTGAGGTGTTCCAATGAACTGACCCACTTGGTACTAAAATCTGAAAGATTTTTTAATTTAATAATTATATTTACAAAGATGATGCAAAACGGAAACAAAATAAATGAACACGGTTTTTAAAACAAATGATCAGGGCTGGTGATCTTGCTCCACTAGTTAACAAAAGATTCTGTACAGAAAAGAAGGGATGGAATTAATATGAGAAAATGAAAAATAATGGAAATACAGTCTTTGTAGATAGGGAGGGAGGAGGGGTTGAGGGAGGGCAGAGGAATGGGGAAAAGATAAGAATCAAGACTGATTATGAAAAGGTATAAACTTCTAACCATGAATGTCGTTATATTGTATACATTAAATGTACCAATAAAATTAATTTTAGAAAAGAAACCATAATTAAAACAGGATGGTGCTTTCTCAGCGACTAAGAAAAAATCCACCAAAGAGAATAGAGAATTCAGAGACCAAAGCTCCTGTCAAACTTGCTGCATAACACAGTGACCATCGTGGAAAGTGGGAAATATAGATAACTTGGTAGATGGTGCTCATTAAGGGATTATCGATATTGTAAAAAATAGTTTCAATCTAGCTCATTCGGTTTCAAATCCCCTGTACACGCTTCTAGATATCTGTGTGCATATATATATACGTATATATTATATATATTATACACACACAAACATATATACACACACACACACACACACACACACATATATATATACACACACACACACATTTGCACTTATATAAATGTATTTATCCTGTGTTTCTCACTGATTACCTTGTTACCTTTTGCTCTGGAAGCATGTAGTAATACTTCATGTGTACATTTAGTTCAAAATGGCTCTTTTCAATTATTCCTCGGGACGTGAAAAGAAAAATGCAATTTCAATTATATTTACTTTTTTATGATAAATATTTCAAGTATTCTAAAATTTAAATAGCACATATGAATGGAAGGATAATAAATGCAGTAAAATGCATCAAGATTCATTCCTAGCCCTCCAAATACAATATTTAATATTTTAATCTCAGTGAATATGCTCTAGCAGAAGTTAAAATGTAGTACTTAATTTTATCATTTACTGCACTTCTTTACCTGACAACTACCTTCCTCGTCTCTTGCATTGTTCACTTTTTGAACTTTATAATTGATTTGGTGCTCTGTCTTATACTTTGAGGTATAGGAAGCAAATCTATCTTCTAGACATTAGTGCAGTAAATCTGCCCTCTACACATCAGCAACACATCACATAGCATCACAGAGTAAAAATCAAGTATTGAACAGTTTTCAATTCTTCCCTGGGGTGGAGGGCAAAATTTACTAGAGCTAAAATCCATTGTTTTTGCACAAATGACAGCCAATCAAGGGAAGAGAGATATCAATAGCAAATCCACATATATGAAACTTGCATTTTTCTTTAAAATCCATACTTGTAGGATCCCCATCAATTAATGGCAATACCTCGCTTTCACTGTTTTATAACATAACATTATATGAATTAATTCTATTGACTTTATCTTTCCATCAGAATTGTACATCTGACATCTTAATTACTGTTTCATGGTTGGGACAAAATACGTGCCACCCACAAGCTGAAGGAGGAAAGATTTATTTCGATCACAGTGTTTAGAGATTTCCATCCATAGGTGGCTGGCTCCAAGGCAGGGCGTCAGGGCAGAGGGACATCGCAGAGGAGAAACAGTTCATGGCAGGGCAGGCAGGAGACAGCAAGCCGTAAGCAGAAAGCTTGTCTTCTTTCTGTCCCTTTATATTCCATCTGAGCTAGAATCGTATTGGTTGGTGCCACTCACACCCGAGCAGGAGTTTCCATTATCCGCGCCCAGAACTCTGGTAAGCTAATTTAGGCATCACACCCCGTAATTGCAGTGTCACAGTCTCTAATCCACGTCACCCACCCATGATCCAGTCGCCTCCCAAAAGCCACCTCTGAGCACTGAGGTTTTGTGGGGATACATGCCATGAAGTCTGGTTTATTTTATCTCTGGTTAATTTTGTTTTATTACAACTGGTGTCACTGTAGCTTTCAGTTGTGTGACTTTGATACACACGAATAACATTTCTCATGTATATCGTCAGGGTAGACTTGCTGAGTCAGAAATTGTACTGTTGACTTCCTTGCAAATATCAAATGAAAGATAAATAGCTATTACTGGCACCACTTGTTGATTTATGGGACACTTAATTATCTATTTGCAGTACATATTAAGATATATTACACCGTGCCAGTTATTTAGTTCAGTGGTGCTGCCGACTGCCTTGCAAACTCAAGGACCTGAGTTCTATCCCTAGTACCAAAAAAGAAAAAAAAAGTGTGTATACACACACACACACACACACAAAATTTTATTTGTACTAGAAAAATTAAACAACTATAATGAAATATAAATTGAATATATGTATATATTTTAAATATATGTCACTAATTTCACAAATTCAAATAGTGAAATCAATGTGATAATAGAATAACTATAATATTTTAAATTAATATAAAATATTACAGAACCAAGAATTTTCCACCAACTAGATTAAAATGTCACACAGAAAAATACTTCAGAATAGTGAACTATTCTTTGTTCAAGGTCTAATTATTGTAGTTTTTTACTAAGCTCTTTGTGAAATACAATTAAATTACTTAAATAACAGAAAAGATATAAATGTGAATTTTTATGAAAATCCCACTTCTATAAAATAGATACACTTCACTTAGAGCTATGTACTTACATTTCGTAAACAGACAAATCTGTTAGAAAATACCACAAGTACATACAAAAAGTGAAAGCTAGCTATGTGTATGGAGTCTACATCTCTTTTCTATATCTCGCAAAGATTTCTAGTACTAGCATGAGTATTTCTTCCTCCCTCTCATCATTATTAAATTACAGGGAAAAACACTGTACTGTAAGACCTATGGTGACATGGCAATGATTACATGACACTGTAATTACATGCAGCATGTGTGTGCGACATATAGTAAGCCCTGGGGTGTATGTTCATACTTTTATTGCCAGTTAGACTTCACTAGTCCCAGTGAAAATATTTCTTGTCTAACTGTTTAAAAGATTCGGTAACCACAGTTGTTGTAAATGTTTGCTAACACAACAAGGAAAAGTAAGATTTGGCTGTTCATTTATAACATTCATAAAAATTTACAAAGTAGAAAAGCAATATTTGTAAAATTACAAGTTAGAGTAGGTTTTATTTACTGTTTATTAGCCACTTATTTTTACTTAGCGTTAATATAAATGTATAATCTATTTTATTTTTGGTCTTTGTGTTTTTATGAAATGTTTCTCTGGTATTAAATGCATTAACACTGCTGACCTCATATTGTTTCTAATGTCATGTCAGCTTTAATTGTCCTTACAATTTTTGTTCTGACTTTAATGACTATTTATTCATTTCCATTTTCACTATAATAAATCACATGTCCTTATACATAGCTCTTTCATTGATCTACATATTCCTTATAGTTTATATTTACAGTTAAATATTTAATCAGTTCATATTTATTTTCAGTTATGTGACATGATATAAACAAGGGAACTCTCAATGAAGTAGCTACCAAATAACCCTACTGACAATTACTTAACTCTCTTTTCATGGTTAATTTGAAAACCTCCACGAATATCATTGAAAATCTAAATTTCTCCTATTCACACTTTTATTTCAATTGTATTTAATAAAATCAAACTTTTATCTTCATGAAATTACTCTGTTACATGTATGTGTATGCACATATGTGATTGCAAGATAATAGGGTTAAATCTCAAGAAGTGTGGACTATTGTGTAGCACCTTGCTACAGAGGAATGCTATAAAATGGAAAGGGGATGGTTAAGAATTATATTAGGTGAACAGGGTACGAAATTCAAACTAAAAACTAAAATGTGTCTTTATACACAGGCTTACGTTTCACAGTAGTTTAGCTGTGGATGACAATCAAAAGCCCGTTCTCTCTGTATGTTGCTTTTCTGAAGGAACACATTTTCTTTGCATTTGCAGAACTCTTAATTCTTCTGAAATTATAGGGGAAAGGTAAAAAGGAAACAGAATAGGAAAAAAATGGAAACAAAGTCTTTGTAAACGGGGAAGGGTGGAAGGGGGAAGGGGGAAAAAATAAGAAGCAATGCTGAATGTAGCTGTATTGTATACCTAAAATGCACCTATAAAGATTCAGTTTGTGATTTTTACAAATGCTACTTTCTGAAATCTCTCTGAAGAATATCAAATATATTTTTTCAGGAAAAATATATTTTTCTACTTGCAATTATGTCAAAACTTGTCATAGACTTATTTTTAATGGTTAGATGGTAAAATAAATTAATATACATTCAAGAGAAAATTGTTACTATTTCCCCAAAAGAAAGACATTAATTTTTTTTCCTCATTGAGTTTATTGGCACATTTTAGGTATACAGTACAGTTACAGTCATCATTGGCATTTGTACCTTTACATGACAGGTCTTGGTTTTCATTTTTTCCCTTATCCCTGCCCTCCCTTAACCACCTCCACCCTTCCCTAATTACCAATCATTTATTTCCATTTTTTTTTCATTTTCTCATTTTTTAAAATTTTCCCTTATTACCTTTCCCCTACCCTTCCCACTTCCCCTACACCTTTAGCCCTTTTCTTCCTACTTCACATTGTCAATTATATTGTTAGGATCTTATGTACCATTATAGTTTTTCACACCAGAGAAACTATTTGGTATTTATACATGTGTGGCTTATGTATTTCACTTAGGAGTATATCCTCAATATGTATCCATTTTCTTATGAATGACTCTAATTTCTCATTCTTCATGGCTGAGTAGTATTCCATTTTATAGAAAACCACATTTAAATTTACAGAAGGATATGTTTATATTTGCATGATCCAGATAAAATTGTTTCACTTTTTTTTATTTGAAGAAAGCCTTTAAAGAGTTTGATCTTGCTTCTCTAGTGCTTTTTTGCATTAAACTTGCCTTTCCCCAATTTCAGCTATCGTAAATAAGAAGAAAAATAATATGGTAAAGTTTTGATGCACCTTCTCTTGGGTAAATGTTAGTAAAGAAGTGGCTGTTGTCAAAATAGGTCAGATCATGGACAGGAAGTACTGACAGACATGAGACTTTGCTGTACTTTTTAATCCAGTTCAAAACCTAAAGGACAAGATATATCCTCAAAGAAGAAAAGTTCTTAATAGAGACTTTCGTGTGCATTGGTGATGTAGGGCTGGTTTCTGGACGTGGGGCTAAGAATAGGAGTTGGAACAAAATTCAAGGGTGTCTTCAAGTCTCTTGTGTGCATTAGTTTGCTTCTTCAGAGAAATACCACCAGGAAATTTTAATTTATTTATTTCATTGAGCACATGAGTCCTCTGGGAATCCTTCTAGATTTAAACCATAATTCATGTTCTACACTCAGGCACCTATTAAACTACTCCAGCATAATCACTGAGGAACAGGGCTCACATATGTTTCTCTTAGTCATTTGGGAAATAAAGCATCCTGCATAGTCTTAGAATAGAAGCAGATACAGGTAAAGACCAAGCACTTTATTGCATACTTTTTAAAAACATGATATCTACTTAAATGTTATCACATGGTTATCTGTAAATGGAAGAGATGGAGAACACAAAAGGGTAAACTTGGTGTTAAACTTTCGACACCAGTACATAACAAATAGGCAAGACTTTTACAAAATTATCCCCAAATGCGATTCTTAGTAAACCACTAATTTGCTTTCACTGAGGAACAAGCATTTGTTTTAGCGATTGGACAGCTGCTGACCACAATTTTAGCATGATCTAGGTTGTTTTCAGTGGAATTTCAGGTTCACTTCCTTTTTCTAGTTGCCACCTCTTGACCAATATATCTTAAAGCATGTGATCTGTAGAGATTCCAATATCCCTTCTGCATTCTGAAACTAGGATTTCTAAATCTATATATAACTTTCCTATTTTTGGCTCTTGCTTCTAATATCCTGCTGTTTGTGTTATACTGCTTTTCAGTGAACTGTATCATTTTATATTTACATATTCTGGAGTTGTACTTGATAGCCAGATAAGAATTATTTTGTAGGTTACAGTGAGGGAAGCTCACAACTCTCTCCTCACAGAGAATTTTATTTTGCCTGGATCACTGTGGCAGGAATGAATCTCTAATCATCTACTGTTTTTTGGTTAATTGCAACTATAGATCATCTAAGGTAATCATAATTGCAAGTTCTACAGTCTCGGGTTAAGTAAAGTCTTGCCTTAGGCAGCACATCTTCCCACAACCTCTTCAGGGGTTGGCTGTGGGACCTTCACAATTTCGGGAAAAAGAACCTGCATTTGGCCAAGAAGAAATAAAATTCTCTATTGTTCTATGATGATGCTCTTCCTATACTTCTAAGTTATATTTTGTTTTCTTCTAACTAGCAAAATTAAAAAAATAGAAGGCTCAATGCTTTCTTTGCATAAGTGACTTAAATTTCTGGCCATAGATACTCTATGAAGTGAAATATTTTTCAATAATAAGACATTAAATTTCAAAGATGTTTTCTTTCCCACAGTGTTAGTATATGGAGAGATATATAAACATAGGAAGTTCCTACTTAGGAAAAATTAGTGATAGACACTTACTCATATTGCGAAATGTAAAAAAGTATCTTTCCTGCACACTGAATCCACAAGAGTGATATGATTTAATTTAATTAAAATGATTACATAAAGTCATGCTTATTAGAAATGTTAAAATAATTGTCCAGAGGCAAAAGGAAAATCATACTTAATTTATTGTTATGCAATTAGCATCATAAATTCATGGACTGCTCTCTTTCAGAATTCATAATATGTAATTCTGTATGTGTTATGAAGAATTTTAATACATCTTGATTTCTTCATGGGAAAGGAGTTAGATAACAGGGGAATCAGGCTTGGGGACAAAGGTATATTTAATAATTATTGTGGTAATGATGGTATTCTGCAGCTTACATTTATTGAAATTTATAAGAAAGTTCCATGCCTCCTATAATTGGATTCCAGCTCAATTATTATGCTGTGTTGGATGGTAGTTCAGATGATACCTAAGGTCATTCATTACACACAAAAACCAAACTCAAAGGAAACTTCGAGTCATTAGAAAAGTAGCCCAAATCAGTTACTGGGAGACCAGAAAACTAAACTACTTTTCACCTGAGAATACTTTAAAGATTCAAATCTGGTGGCCTCAGCTATGTCAGGAGAGTTGTACATAACATGACGAAGATTTTTTAAAAATAACTAAATCCCCTGATTTCATTGTCATCGCAACTGTCCTCCTTCTTCAAAAATCAAGAGTCCTGTTTATCATGGGTAGACAGTAAACCAGTCTCTGACATGAAGAACTTGAGTAGAAATTGAGTTGGGGATGCTACGCATAAAATATGGAAATTAAGTTAATTATCACATATGAAATGATGAATTCTTAATCTACCTCAGCACAATTCCCCAAAGTCTGGGAGGTATAACTATCAAAATTGGCATCAAGAGTTCTAAAACCCAGTGACTCCCCTGATCACTAACATACACTGTGTTAACATCACCGATACTGTGAGATAATTCAAATCAAAGATTTCAATCCTCAGACTTAAAAATTGAATGAAATACTTCAGTTTACATGTTAGGAAAATTGATAATATAAAGAAGACAAAGCAAGCCAAAAACTATAGAATATGCTAAAATTGAGATGGAACTACAAAAATCCAAATACTAAAGCAATTTTGAAGAAAAAGAACAAAACAAGATAGTAGAGTGCCTTTGCTTCAAAACATGAAGCAAAGCTATATTAAAAAACCAACACAATATTGACATAAAAATCTGCACATTGATCATTGAAAAAGAATAGAGATCGTAGAAGTGTTGAGGACTATAATACTGATTATCCCCAAAGCAGGCTGAGAAGAGTGAACCCCACAATTGGTTTGCTTATAGAAGTGAGTCTGGCTGAAGCCAATGCGCTGAGGTCAGAGCAACTTGTACCCAAATTCTGTTTCCACAATTAAAACCTTCAGACTAGAAGGACAATGTTCTAATTACAGCCATATATTCTGTCTATTCTGTACCTAATTTGAGAACCTTTGTCTTGTCTTTTCTGAGCCTTCTTTATATTAATTTCCATAGAACCTACACATTGCCTTTACCCCAAATGATTGCCAATAAAAGTCAGTTCCCTGGACTTGCCAGGGCCTTTGCTGGTTACACTGGCATTGGTTGTCCTGGGACCCCGCTTTCTCTCTCATTAGTTCTGTCTCTTAGTGTATCTTCTTCTCAGGCCTGTGACGCACACTGGGCAGGTAAAGATTGGAACCTGACTACAGGGGTCTCTGTCACAGAAGTAAACCCACACATCCTCAGCCAGTTGATATTTGACAATGGGATTAAGAAGAGTACATATGGGAAGAGGACAGTGTATTCATTAAATGGTACTGAGATAATTGGATATCCACAGGCAGAAGAATTGGGCACCTATCTCTCAGCAATTACAAAATGCAGCTCAAAATGCATCAAATATCTAAATGTATGACCTGAAATTGTGCCACCAGCAGGATAAAACATTTGAGGACACTGTAATGGACATTTATTTTATGGACAAGACCTCAAGGCACATGAAATGAAAGGAAATAGACAATTGATATTATACAAAAATCAAAGGCTTTAACACATCCAAGGAAACAATTAACAGAGTAAAGAGACAATCTGGAAGAAAAGTGTATAAACTGTATATCTGACAAAAGATTGGTACTCAGAATTTGTAAAGGGTGTCAAGAATTCAACAACAACAACAGAATGATCAATTTAAAAATGGGAAATTGGGCTGGGGATTTAGCTCAGGATTTGCAAGTGCAAGGACCCAAGTTCAATCCCCAATACCACCAAAACATTTTTTTAAAAAGGGTAATAGTCATACATAAATATTTTTAAAAAACCAAAATGGCCAAGAAGTATATGGAAGAGTGTTCTGCATCATTGATGATCAGAAATAATTCCAATCCAAATCACAGAGCATAACTGTTACCAAGTAAGAATGACTGCACACAAAGACTAAAGGCTACATATTCTACAGGGTATGAAACAAGGGTAAGCCTGCACATCGTTGGTGGAAATGTTAATTAGTATGGTCATTATGGAAAAAAGTATGGAGGTTTTTCAAAAAATTTAAAGTACAAGTACCATATGATATAGCAATCATACCACTGGATACACACTCAAAGGAAATAAAACCTGTATTTCAAAGAGTCGCCTAATTTTCATATTCATTGCAGTTCTGTTCACAGAGGTCAGGAAGTGATAAGAGTTGCCCATCAGTTAATGAATGGATAAAGAAATGTGATACATATGCTCATCATCAATAAATCAAATAATAACAAATGCTGGTGAGGCTGCTGGGAAAAAAAGGAAAACTTCAACAATTGGTGGAGATGTAAATTAGTACAACCACTACTGAAATCAGTACGGATATTCTACAGAAAACTAAAACTAGAAATTCCATTTGACTTAGCAATTGTCCTCTTTGATATCTTTGCAAAAGAGATAAAGACATCATATTACAGAGATCCATACCTACTTGAGTTTATAGCAGTACTTCTCATAATAGCTGTCTTTGAAAGTGGCCTATGTGTTCATCAACAGTTGAAAGTTTACACATAATGGAGAACTACTCTTCCATAAAGAAAGACAAATGAGTCATTTGTAGGAAAACGCATGCAACTTGAGACTAAAAGGTTAATTGAAAAACATCAGACTCAAAAGCTTAAATATCACCTGATTTCTCTTATATCCAAATTATAAAGAAATCCAAATTATAAATAAAGAAAAAAATAAAAATAAATAATAGGAAGTAGGAAGATAGATCTTTCTCAAATTAAAAGGGGATCAAGAGATGGGGGAAAGAGATGGGAGGAAATGAATTAAATATAATTCAGATGAGTTCTACGAATATACCAATTCTACATAAGGAATATAAACATTATCTACCACAATCACGTGCTCATAAAGAGAATAAAAGAATAAAATCTTGGTGTTGCAACAAATGGAAATGAAGATCATTATGTTCAGTGCAATAACCACTATCTCACTCATGAAGAGTGTGAAAGAGCTGATCTCATACGAGTTAAAAATGGAATCGTGGCTAACGGATTCTGGAGAGAGTAGCAGGGAAGGGAGATGAAGAAAGCCTGGTGGACGAGTAGCAATTTATATTTACAAAAAACATCTGGTGTGATTTCCTCAGCAGGATGACTATAGTTATTATGCATTTCTCAAAACTAGAAGGATTTTGAAAGATTTCACCATAAAAATTGATAAATATTTGAGGAGATAGATATTTTTACCTTGACTTTATACAGTGTGTCCTCATACCTAAAATCTCATTAGTATGTATAATTTTTGTGTTGAAATGTACCATCCAGATTAATTTAATTTAAATAATTAATAATTGTCTATCATGTATAATGTACAGAGTGATGCATTGAACTGTGTATGCACAGCAGACTTCATCAAACAGATTAATGCATCAATCACCTTTCCAATTTATCCGATGTAACCAGTGAGAATATTAAAATGTATTCTTTTAGCAAATTAAAATTATACCATACATTGTTTCCTACTGTGGTGCAAGAGATCAGGAAACTCCTTCCTCCAGTGTGATCTCAATGCTACTGCATTAATATCTGACTTTCTCTTTTGAGTCTCAATTAAACCTCTTTTTTTGACTTCTGTTAACTTTAATGAACATAATTAAATGACATATAGAAAATTATGGGTGTTCCACAGCGTTTTACAACATTCTGCTAAATGAAACCCCATGATTAACAAAAATATTTTGAGTTAATGACTGGTAATAGTTTTAATTGCCTAGATGTTGAAAAGTCATTTAAATAACTGTTTTGCTTTAAAAAATGGCCAACACCGAATTACTTTACTTCTTTTGTAATATCTCTTTGGAATGATAATGTATTTAAATGTGGTTTAGCAGTGTTGTATTTATCACTGGCTCATTGGTATCTGATTACTTCTAGAAAGTTAATGAAATAGCCTTTTTGAATAATTAAAAGATACTTTTTTTCTAATATTCAGTCAATAGAATATATTTTCCTCTTTTTAATGTTTTAATTAATAAGAGATGTGAAAACTGTAAGTAATTTAAACGGCAAAGTAAGAGCTATATTAAAAAACAGAAAATTAGACTCTGTCGAGGCATGACAGGAGACAGAGACGACGGTGGGAGAGGACATAAAATTTTCAGAATGCAGTAGGCAGGCTACCAAGAGCACACACTGAATGCAGTCGCCATGTGTGAGGAGCATGCTAGCAAAATATTTTAAGAATATAGCAAAGGTCTTTACTGTTATAAGAATTTTTCCTGGTGTATTATTTTAAGTTAAACTGTGAGCCACGCTTTGTTCTTTTCCAATATACCAAATTTTTCGTGGCTGGAACATTCTTATTTTTGCCATCATTTTCCCAAAGTAAAATGTTTACACTTGATCTTAGCCAAAAGGCCGAGAAGCGATCCAAAGTAAAATGTTTAACAAGGTAAATACTGGCTCGATAAGGCTGTAGACACTTTAATTAATTAATTAATTAATTAATTATATTTTTTCAGTACCTGCAATTGAACTCAGGACCTTGTCCTTGCGAGGCCAACATGATGCCACTGAGCTACATCCCTGGCCTTGGACCCTTAAATTTAAATGATTTAAATTAATATAAATTTGAAAAGTAGTTCTTCGTTGCTGTGGCTATATTTCAGGTGCTCAGTAGTCATAGATGTTACTTGAATTTATAACTTTGGCCTATAAACCTTTCCAGAATTGCAGAAATTTATACAGTATAACACTGTTCTAAAAAATATTTTCAAAGTGAATAAGCACTTTTTAAATCCCCATGTGAAAATCTGGGTTCCTCGGCACAATTGTACATCTTTGTATTTAGAGATTTGAAGTATTTTAACATAAAATAAAATAGTTCACATTTTACATTATGTAAAGATGGATACATCACTTAGACCGGTGAACAAATAAAAATATTTTAGATAATTTTTTTAAAACTCTGATCCATATTGAATGTTACTTGGAATTGAAACTTTTAAAAAAATTGTATGCCTATTTGTTCCACATGAAATTATTTGTAATTCAATTAACTTTACTTACCAACATGGATTTAGTAATGTGCAAGTGTTAAACGAATAAAACAGAGCATAAATTAAGGAATTTGTCTCTAAATTCATTTTGGAGAGACTCTGACAAGACACTGAGACAGTTTGACGCTGCAGGAGCTGAAGGAAAAGAGCCACATCTAAATCAGTGCTTAACATGGACCCGGATTGTGGAGCTCAAAGAGACCAAGCCCGCAGCTCTAGGAATCATTTCGTATGTTATTTTGCTCTCACGTTATTTCAAATTTGTACCTGAATGACAAGACTAAGGGTCAGAAATGCATCCTTGAAGGGTAAACTTAAACTAGGTAACTTAGATGGGCTTTAAAAAATATGGCTCAGAACAACACCAAGTCTTTTGCCAAAGACGCTGGATGGAAACTAAGTTCTTAACATTTTTCTCTTGTAGGAGAATGTAACGACATATTTTCAAGGTAGTCTGCTTGGCCAGAAGCTCTTAGCCCTTATGTTCTATTTTAAGGTTGGATGAGCAACGTTATCTTTATTCATACAGATTTACTGGCCATGAATTGACTGCAGGTGACTGGTAATGAGTCTATAAGGAAAGGGTGGAGATAAAACAAAGTAAATTTACAGGGTTTGGGCTAGAGAGACAGATACACCAAGAGCAAGAGAGGAAATTGCCAGGTGGGAGTTTAGAATAGAAGAGCAGTACAGTGTGTGTAATGGTATATTGCTTGGAATCTAAAGGCAAGACTTATGCATATTTTATGATGCTTCTATTTCAGGGCCCTGTTAAAATCAGTAGGAAAATTTGTTTGTCTTCTTTAACTGGAAATTATTTTATCAAGTAGATATCCCCATGTGCATCATAATGACAGAAATGAATATTTTGTTCTGATGATAATAAGGTTGCTGATATGTATGATAGCCTTTCATTTGTGTGTCTGCTAGATGAAGTCCTAATAGAGCCTGAGAATATATTTTTACTGAATAAAATACAAAACTTAAGTAAGAAATGGATCACAGTACACCATCAGTATTGCAGACAATTTGAAAAATAAAAAATAATAGTTTTGATACTAAAATATTCACATTTTAACACTCAGTACTTTTAAGTATATATCAATGAATTTTTTTGATGCAATAACAAGCAGTTGTTTATTGGAATAAGTCTAGACTGCTATATATTTACTAGCTTATTTTTAAACTGAACCACAAGTATTCTTGCTAGACTAATAATGATATGCATTTTGTTTTTCAGACCATTTTGGTTAACTGTTTTCAATATCTATATGACAGGAAAAAACACTCAATGTTTATTTTTAAAAAGGCCTCCCAATAAATATGCACACATGCATACCAATTTATTATTTGTGTTACTCTTTGATATGTGGAATGAATTAGCCAGCAGCTTGTTCATTTTTTGGAAAGAAAACATCAGTTTGTCAGGTTTTCCTTGGCTAAAAAATGAAGACAGTTGTAAAAATGCCTTTAAAATTTATAAAAACCTATCATGGAAAGTTAAAAACTCAATCTTTGGGAGCTCTGAATTGATCATCAATCAGTTTGAGTGACCTACTGTGTCCTAGAGCACTCAGTTCAAAATTTTACATATTTTAAGAGCACTGTTTTGTTCCTCCACAGCCCTAAAATTGTATCAATTTAGAGTTCAATATTTGCCAATGGATTAAAATAGATACTTCCTTAGACTCAAAATCTGAGCTAGAATGGCATGTGCTCTGGGAAATACATGAACATAATTAAAAACAGAAATGCTGGATTAAAAGATATACACACATAAATTTCATTTAGAAAAGCACTTTCTCAAAGGATCCCAACAATGAATGTAACTGTACTGTATCCCTAAAATGTACCAATAAACTCAATTAAAGCTGAAAAAAAAAAGAAAAGAAAAGCACTTTCTCACATAAGTATGGTGGATAATAAAATGTTTTATAAAATATGAACATGTGATTGATAGTACTTATTTTATTTGAAATTTTAAAATTTACTTTAACTTACACATAAAAGCATAAAATTGTGCAGATTTATGTAATAAACTCTGATGCTTTAATACACGTACACATGGTGCAATGTTTAAATCAGGTTAACTTATCTACACCTTCAAATACTTATAGTATAAACTTTTGAAAAATATAATATGTTATCATGAACCATGGTCTCTCTTTGGTGCAGTGGTGTACCACACTATCTAACACTTGCTTAATGATAATTTAGTACTGATCGGCCCATCCTTTCCTCCCTTCCTACACACCTCGGCCTCTGATAACAGCCATTCAACTCCCAACTTCTATAGGATGATTTTCTGTATATCCTTTATTTAAGAGAGATCATGCGGTACTTGTCCTTCTGTGAGGGGCTTATTTGATACTACACAATGATCTCCAGTCTATTCACATTGCCACACATATCAGGATTCCATTGATTTTAAGTGCTGAGTGTATTTCACTGTGTATATAGACCGTACTTCATAAGCTGATGGAAACTAAAACTGATTCCATTTCTTCCCTACTGTTAATAGTGCTTCAATGATCCAGAGAGGAGAGATGTTTCTTTGACAGACTGATTTCATTTCCTTCCTATATGTGTGCCTGGCAGGACTACTGCTGGATCATGTGGTAGTTCTATTTTTTTAATATTTGAGAATCCTGTACACTGTTCCGCATAATTGCTGTACCAGTTTACACTGTCACAAGACATGGCTACCTCCTTGGGCTCCCACTTTTACTTACTTTTCTGCCTTTTCTGTCCATCCAGCTCAACTTTTCAGCCAATGAAAAAGGCAACAGTAGCATAAGGTGATAACTAAGTGATCTGCTGTGCTTTTACCCAGAAAAAAAATCTTGCAAAGGAATTTACAACCCTCTTCACAAGAATATTTCTTTGACTTCCAGATACACTTAGTCAAGTGTACTTCACAGGACTTGCAGTACAGGAGCTAAAGAAATGAAAATCTAGCAGCTCTCTCTGTACTTTAAAAAAGTCCATTACATATAATGCTGAAAATGACTCCTTTTGATGGGCAACCTATGTAAAAACACTGTATGAGTGAAAGTTCATCATTATCTGCCTCCTTATGCTCAATTTTTATAATGCAAAACATGAAAGAGAGAACAATTTTGCATTGGTTTAAGACTAGAAAAGCTTCTTGCCAAAGTGCAATTCTGAAAGATTTTATTCAGCCTAAGTAGATAATCCAAGCTTAGTTGAAGCATAGGAACAATGAATATTTATAATTATTCCTGAACTTTTCAGACTTTGCAGAGTATTTCTAGAAGATGTTTCCAGACTTTTTAGTAATAATCTTTTCTATTCTGTGAGTATAAGAATTATACCCATGGGATCTGTGAGGGAACAGAGTCTACAGGGACAGTCAGCCTTCATTCTGAATCAAAATTAAACTAGATATTACTGCTTTTGAGCCACGGAAAGCCACTGATCTCCTAGTCTTTGAAACAGAATACATCCTATATATCCTTTGTGCTCCACCTCACCTGCTTTTCTTAAATACTATACTCAGTTGTGAAAAAAGATATTTGGTATGGAGCACTAGGTTCCCTGATGGGAACATAAAGTATGTTTTATGATAAATTTAATCAGACATGACAAAAACACAATACACAGGAGTGGGAGTTTTGGACTACAATCCTTACCTCCTTAGTGGAAAAATAAGTGTGGAGTTGAGTGAGAGTTCAAGGAAGAAGCACAGGCAATAGCTTGAAATATTGTGCTAAACATCCCTTCATCAAAATGTGAAGCCAGAACACCCAGACCAGGGTATGAAAGACTGGAGAACAAACTCCTAAAAGGAATCATGATAGATTTATGATGAGGAAGACTCTGTCTCCAAGGGGTACTAGCAACAGCAATTCCCACATGAAGAGAGTAAATACTTCATTACATATTTGGTTTATTTATCTCGCATTTGAGATAGAATATGCAGGTTCATTACTCTCAGAGGACATTCCAGAGAAGACACTTGATGTTTAAAATACAATTTGTACTTTGCCCTGTTCTGCGAGGAGCAGGAAGGGAGAATTTGGAGGACAGATTCTGTTTTCAGGAATGGAAAATACTTCCCCAGAGAGAAAGAGAAGTGGGTGCAGCAATAATTTTAACAACATCTGGCCCATTAGTCTTGTTAAAGAGCAAAGCATCTCGGCTTCATGCAGTATTCTGAAACCTTCATATAGAAGGGGAGTCAAACTTTCTGTAAAAAAGAGACACAGCACATATTTTACATAAAGTCTGTTACAAATACTTGAGTCTGTTTTTAGGACAAAAGCAGACATGGACGATGTATAACTACAAATATTCTATGCACAGAGTATACATAAGCAAAAATAAAAACTATATGCATACAGATTCGGATCTATACATGTCCTAGGGCCTGTAGATCATTCAGTTTTAATTTAAAAACTAAAGTGATAAAAGCAAGGTGTTAGAGTAAGACTATGAAGCAGAAATAAGAATTTCGTCACTATGGTCTGACAGGTCAAGGGGTCTGGGCATTGGGGAGAGACGTCATGAAATGCTAAGCAATGCACGAGAAGGCTGAAGATGATGTCAAAATGCAGTAATAAAAACTTGTGCCGCTTGATGCATAGCAACCACAGCACTAACTATTATCTAATTTTATGCAACTTACATAGGAGCAGTAGGGTTTGTTCTATAGGCCAGTAGAGTATAAAAGAAAAGCTTGATTAATTTATGTTTGTTTATTGACTTACATGGAGCCAATTAAAGCATGGCAATTGATTTACATACATTGTTGAAGGAGATGAAAGAGATGAAGTGTGTTAGGCAGACTGTGAGAGAGTTACACTGAGTCCCATGGACATTAACCAGGATCCAGTGACCTCGTCAAATGAAGGTCAACTGAAGACTTCAATATGTAGAGAATCCCAAGAAGATAGGATTCCCAGTTGGCCCTAAATAACACCTGGACATATGCGAAGCTGAAATCTAGTGAAGTTTACATATTACACCACTGGAGAATCTATGCATAGGTTGATTCGCTATATAACACTCTCACATGTTAATAGAGTCGGTTTCAAGGCAACGTATTTTATTTCATTTTTTGTCTTATCACATATTACAATCTAAATTTCATATTTAATGAGTCTGGTGCAAATCGTTTTGAAGGAGTTTACTGCTGTTGTTTTTTTTTCCCCTTATTATGAGATTTCAAGACTCCACTCTTGAAATTTCAATTTAGTAAGTCTAGGTGGGTCTATGGATTGTTTATAAAATGCCCTCAGAGCTTTCCCTTACGTAAGTCTGGAAACCATTGGATATGACTGAACATAAATTGAACTAAGAAAGAATGACCTATGTGTGTAATGATTAATTTCACACCAAGGGAAGATTTCAAGTTATCTGTATCACCAAAGCACAGAATGCCAACGGGGGCACAGAAGAGAAAAAAAATCCTTATTAGAAAGACAGAGAACTGCAGGGCCACTAATTAGAAAGTCAAAATTTTAGATCAAGCTGGAAGTTTTTAGTATAATTGGATTAATTGTTGTACTCTGTCACCCTGGCATACTGGATGACACAGATCTTAACAAAAGACCACTGCCAGAGACTGACTAAAGCCCTAAGAAGACTAATTAAAGGTGATCCAAGCTAAGTAGCACACTTTATTTTTATTATTGGAGAACATCTCTGTGAAAAGGCCCATGTTAACCATGCCTGATCAATGTAAAGCATTGTAGATTCAAAATAAATGTCTAGAATAAAATCTAAGTGTCAATGTGGATGATATCGTGGGTGGAAGTTTCTGGAAATGAATAGAAAAGATTTCTTACTGACACCCTCTGTGTCATCAGCACCCACCCCACATCTTATTAACTAGTGTTTCCATCATTATTGGAACATTATTCGTGAAACCAGCAAGTATTTATGGGAAAAAAATGTATGTAGAAACTTTGTACAACATCAGTGATGTATCTAAAAGAAATGTAAACTAATCCCTTATCTCTAAAACCATATTTCTGGGTTGAATATTAAAATAGGCTTTGACAAATAAATGCTTTATATATATGATGCCAGATTTTATAAAGCCAAATGAAGAAAAATAGTGCAATGATGTGATACAGAGTAGTCCATAAGACAGTTCTGCATGGTGCAAATGAGGAAGATAGAGAGGGGCCTCCTGATCATAGATGAGGAGGAATCTGAAGATCATGAGATTACAAGCACTACTATGCCTGGCTTCTAGATTATATAGAACTTTTAGTCCAAATGCATAACTTGTACCCTGTACTGTTAGCTCCCTAAAGATGTTTAAACCATTTGAGCATATGCAAGTCAATAGGGGTGAATGGCACTGAGAAGGAAGACTTGTCATTACATGAGTGATTCACATCTTGAAGAAGGAAGAACTGAGGACCCTGTGATGTTGCGAAGGATGCAATGGTGTTGGAGAAGACAGAAGAGAAGATGAACATCGTGTACTTCAGTTAGCAGTAGGGTCATTTTTAGGTCATGTCTTCTGTGCTGAGATATCCTGTATACCATTGCATAGTTATGACTGGAATGTCAGGACAGGAAG
This sequence comes from Fukomys damarensis, assembly GCF_012274545.1. Lineage (NCBI taxonomy): Eukaryota > Metazoa > Chordata > Mammalia > Rodentia > Bathyergidae > Fukomys > Fukomys damarensis. The sequence goes on from NW_022900913.1 coordinate 9,297,478, forward strand.
TATGAGGGTGTCCTGTTTGAGTATATTCATTGAATTAATGAAGGTGATGAGCTCCAAATTCAAATACAAAAGCAATAGAGATGGTAAATGGAGAAAAGTAAATTTAAAGGAAGAGGTGAGTGAGTGTAATGATGATCATCAATTTTAAATATTGGGTTATGTGAACTATTTAATGTAAAATATTTAGATGTTAGTATAAATACACAAAAATGCGTTTATCTATTTATCACTCTTCTCTAAAGTTAATGCAATTCGCATTTATATTACTGATCATGCAGTCATGAAAAATTTTAAATTTTGAAAGGTATATTTACAGCAGAAAATTACTTTTTAATTATTGTGTATCAGTTTTAAGATTCATTTGTTTCTTACATTTATATTTAAATATACCTATTGAATGCCGGGCATGGTGGCACACTCCTGTAATCCCAGTACTCAGGAGGCTGAGGCAAGAAGACTGCTGTGAGTTCGAGACCAGCCTGAGCTACACAGTGAGTTCCAGGTCACTTTCAACTACATAGTGAGACCCTGACTCAAAAAAACAAAAAACAAGCAAACAAACAAACAACAAAAACCAAACAACAAAAAACCAAACATTAAATATACCTATTGGAACATATTATGTATACAATTAGCTTGCAACATATAAATAATAAGAGATTATGAATGTAAAGAACATAATGGTATAGCATTGATGGCAAGAATAATTATAATAATAAAATAACTAATATTATATCACAACCACTTTTAAAACAAGTTTCTGACATTTCCATTAAACATTACTACATTTCTATGTAAAATAACATAATATGATTCATTCATATTCAATAAACATTACATGTAAAGGAAGAATACCTTTAATTTGCTGAAGCAGACTTATGAAATATGTATGTATCAGTATGGAAAATAATGATCTTTGGCATGGATTTTGAGACAGCATAGAATTTGAAGTTGTCGCAAGCATTGAAGTGTAAGGCAGTAAATCCCTGGAGCAAGTAAGCTCAAGCTATACCATTTTAATAAGTCAACTCCTCTTCATTTTTACATGACTTCATTTAGTTTCCTTCAAAACAAGTGTTTATTTTATTAGAATCACTGACGTTATCATAGTACAAACTTAAAGTGCAAACAATATCAACTGAAAATTATACTGTAATCAAAAGTAGCACCATAATCCACAGGCAAAGCAAGGATAGAAAGCTCTCTGAATGCCTTAGATAGTGACACAGGTTCACATCCACAGCTCAGCTCTGTTTCCCCTCCAGGCTTTTAAAGATTATTGAACAGTCTAGTTCGTACACACCGAAATAGTGTAATATTCTGTGTGGTGTTTTTTATCTGGGAAATAAATCATTAAGTTAATGGCCGGTAATAATTCCATTTCAAGAGAATTTTCTTAATATCAAACAACAAAATCTTAATTGAAAATGTCTTTTGAAGCATAAAACTGAACTTTTGTAATTCAACTGATAACCCAAATGGAAAACATATAAACTAATAACCCTTAGAAAAGTAGAAAATCTACAACTGACATTGTAAAGCATCTCCCTAACTTCAAGGAATTATATCAACTTTTTCACTTAGGAAATAATACATTGAATTTGTGTAATTTAACTCAATAACTCTTATTTTTAATAAAAATACCTTGCCAATACATCTGTTAATAAAAACATAATCAGGGTTTATTTCCAAAACACCATCTTAAATACCACATACAAAAAGTTTTCTTGCATGAAAGTTTTTATGATTTGCAAAAGATAAGAAAATAGCACCTTAGAAAACTATACTTCCAACTCTATCATTTTTAAAGTACTTAAAGAAAATGGGTGGTTTGCCATGAAGATAATTGTAGTTTAACTACTTTTTAGTAATGGCCTTACTATAGTCAATATTCTTCTTATTAGAAGCATTACATTTGTTACATTCTTTCTAAATTATATAGAGAATGTTATAGATATGAATGCATATATTTTAAATATAATTAATGCAAAAATAGCTCGAAAACGCGTGGGGGAGTCTGTACTCTTTATATGATACACTGTTAATCTACAAACTGATTTATATTCTGCTATAAGATTTAAGCTCTCTTAAACCTATGCATATATTTTGTTAATGATTTTCACATATTCCTGATATCATAGCCTTACTCTTGCCCTGCCTCTTTTTTTTCATAATGCACTTGAACTTTTGCTGATCACCTGTCATTTCCTCATTATTTACATACTTGTGTTCTTATATATTTCCATACTTTAGATTGGGTCGTTTCCACAAACAGTCACAAATAGCAGAGGTTCACTTTTGAACTTGGTCATGTTAGACCCTAGTCACATGAGACTCATAGACTTGTAGCTGAAGTCCAGTAAATTGACTCAGCTCTTGAGGAATGTCTCATTGAAAGTATGTAAGTCTAAGATCAGACTTTAACCTAAAATTTTGCCTTCCTGAAATTTCAAAAATTTATTAACACAAAAGAAACTACATTCTTCAAAATGAATTTATAGCAAGACTCTTAATCATCCTCTGCTAAAAGGAGCTTTAATTTATGGGAACAATATTTCCAAAAATTCAAAGAAAAAGTGCAAGTGATAGGCCACTATTGTAGGTGGGCAAATGCTGCCTCCAAGGACACACACAACTTTGTCCCTTGAATCTGCATATTTTCCTTTGGCTGGAGTAAGGGACTTCTCAGGTGAGATTAAATATATGAACCTTGTGTGATGAACTTGTCCAGTTTATCCAAATAGACCCGATATGCTCACCAGTTCTTTAACAGCAGAGAATGTTTCATGACTTCTTCAAAGAAATATGGTGTAAGAAGAGCACAAATGATTAGATTTGAGGACAAAGCAAGAGGTCTAGGCTGGAGAAGTGCAGCAAATTTTTGAGGAGAAGTGCTGTCCTCCAGCTGAAAGAACACAGTGACCCAGGGACCTTAGTGGCTACAGCCAAAATAATTAAATACTATTAACAGTCACTGTGAGCAGGACCAGGGACTTCCTACTGAGACTTCTGGAAAGGAACATAACCTACAGAAAGAAACTTCGATCCTAGTCATGGAAATTCTTAGCACACATTACCTTTGAATATATATAAGAATGAATCTGTGTGTTCTAAGTCATTAAATATGTGCTTTTTAAAAATATGTTTTTATTGGTGTATTTTAGGTATACAATACAGTTACATTCGTCATTGGGATCTTGTGCCTTTACATGAAAGATCTTGGTTCTTATTTTTTCCTAATTTCCCTGGCCTCCTTTTATCCCCTGCACCTTTAAAACTAATACAACATTCTCAAGCTTCACCTCTCTCCTGACCACTTTGTTTACTTCCTAAGAGCTAAATACTATGAGTAAACACAGAAAGGGCAGATATAGTCCAGGTTATTTAATAAGAAAACTGCAGAGAATACATATAAGAATCAATTCAAGGATGATAATGTGATATGATTGGATTAGACTTTGAACAACCAAAGACAAAGATTTGATGGAGGTGAGTGGTTAATATAAAATAAAGTCAGTCTGGGCCAGAGATTTAACTCAGTGGTTCTGTGGCCTGCCTTGCAAGCACAAGGACCTGAGTTCAATCCCTGGTACAAAAAAACAAAACAAAACAAACCAAAAACACCACAAAAAACAAAAACAAACAAAAATGAAGTCAGTATAATCAACCTTGAAACTTAGGGAATAAAAAAATTCCTATAGATCTGTAAGTTGTTCAGTGAAATTCACTTATAAATGCAATGACAAACTTTGGCTTAAACACTCAATCAAGGCTAAAACCAACAATGATATTATAGTTTTGATCATTGATCTACACTGAATATGACTTTTTATTCTCACAAAATCATAATCCTGTCTAATCATGAGAAAAGATTAGTTCACTATAGGAATAATCTGCAAAATATCTGAGTAGAGTTCCTTTAAACTGTCAAAGTCATAAAAACAAAAAGATTTGGGAAATTTTCCCAGGCATGAGGAGGCTGAGACAAATAAATGTAATTTGTTACCTTGGATTCATTTTACAACAGAAAAGAGTCATTGTGTAAAAACAAAGTGAATATGAAAGTGTCATAAATTTTAATTAAAAATATGAATCTATGTTTGTTATCATACTAATGTAAGACATTAATAAAAGGAAAATTGGATATATGATATAAAGTATTTTTGATACTGTATTTGTGACATTTTTCTGCGAAACTCAAAATGTTCCCTTTTTTAAATTTGAGAATATAGTGGTATAATTATTCTCACTTCTGTTTAATATAGTTCTAGTAACATTAGCCACAGCAATTAGACAAGAGAAAGAAATTAAAGGAGTAAAGATAGGAAAGGAAGAAGTTAAACTGTCATTGTCTTTGACAATATAATACTCTACATAGAAGACACAGAAAACTCTGCCAAAAGACTTCCAGACTTAATTGACACTTTCAACAGAGTAGCAGGATACAAGGTCAGCACTCAAAAATCAATAGCCTTCTTGTATTCAAATAACAGACTCACTGAGAGAGAAATTAGGGAAATAATCCCTTTTGCAATAGCATAAGAAAATGAAGTATCTAGGAATTAATCTAATGAAAGAAGCAAAAGACCTCTACACTGAAAACTACAGCACTCTGAAAAAAAGAGATCAAGAAAATGGAAAGATATTCCTTGCTCCTGGGTAGGAAGAATCAATATAGTGAAAATAGCCATACCTCCAAAACTGCTTTACAGCAATCCCAATTGAAATTCCAAAAATATATTTCACAAAACTAGAGAATATAATCCAAATTTGGAGCCAGAAGAGATCTAGAATAGCAAAAGCAATTCTAGGCAACAGAGACATGGCAGGGGTATCACAATCCCTAACTTGAAACTATACTACAAAGCCACTGTCATAAAAACAGCATGGTATTGACAAAGAAAATTAACTGAGGATCAGTGGAATAGATTAGAAGGTACAGAAACAACTCCGGATCTACTCAGCCACCTCATCTTTGACAAAGGAGCCAACTATCCTCAGTGGAGGAAAGATAGCCTCTTTAATGAATGATGTCAGAAAAACTGGATTTCAAACCTGCCAAAAATTAAACTTAGAACCTTATCTTTCATCATGCACTAAACTAAAATCCAAGTGAATTAAAAATCTGAATATTAAAAAAGAAACACTAAACTTGCTGGATGATAAGTTAGGCAGAACGCTCAAAGATATTGCCATAGGAAAAGACTTAATGAACAATCCTTAGTAGCATGGGAACTAGCAGAGAATCAACAACTGGAATCTTATCTTATTAAAATGCTTCTACACTGCAAAAGAAACCACCAACAGCACTAAGAGACAACTTACAAAATGGGAAAATAATTTTACCAGGTGTTCCTCAGACAAAGGACTATTATCTAAAATATATAAAGAACTCAAAAAAATCAGGCCCCCCACATAGAAAGACCCAATTCAAAAATGGGCATCTGAAATGAACAGACATTTCTCAGACAAAGAAGTAAAAGCAGCAAGTAAATATATGAAAAAATGCTCCACATCACTGGTCATTCGAGAGACGCAGATGAACACAACAGTGAAATTCTACCTCACCCCAAAAAGAATGGTTGCTTTCAAGAAATCAACCATCAACAAAGGTTGGCATTGTTTGGGGGAGAAAGGAACCCTTCTCCATTGTTTGCAGACTGGTGCAACGTGTGAAAATCAATAAGGAGATACCTCAAAGAATTAGAACTAGAGGTTCCATTTGACCCAGCTATCTCTCTGCTGGGTAGCTTTCCAAAGGATTCAAAAGAATCACACCACAGTGATATATGTGCACCCATGTTTATAGCGGCACAGTTTCTAATATCTAAAGCTTGGATACAGCCCAATTGCCCATCAGTTGGAGACTGGATAAAGAAGATGTGTTTTTTCTATGAAATGGGAGTACTAATCATCCACAAAGAATGAGAAACTAGTCATTCATAGGAAAATGGATGCATATTGAGGCCATACTCTTAAGTGAAATAAATAAGATGCACATGTGTAAATACCAAATACTTTCTCTGGTGTGAAAATCTAAAAGGGTAAATAAGATCCAAATTGTATAACTGACCATGTGAAATAGGAAGAAAAGGGCTAAACATGTAGGGAAAGTGGGAAGGGTAGGGGAAAGGTAATAAGGGAAAAGAAAAAACTATGAGAAAAGTTAAAATTGAAACAAAGAATTTGTAAATAGGGGAGATGGGAGGGGGTGAAGGAAAGGCAGGGCTATGGGGAAAAAGTGAGAACAAAGATCTGTCCTGTAAAGGCACAAGATTCCAGTGATGAATGTAACTGTATTGTATACTTAAAGAGTGCCAATAAACTCAATGAAAAATATTTAAAAAATGAAACAAATGGAGATGCAGGATTGTTTAAAATGTCTCATTTGAATAAACATGAAATCCAGAAAAAAAAAGAATGTAGTGGTATGTATTTATGGAGTACAATGTTAAGTTTGAGATATAAAACTAGTATTTAAGAAGAGCTTCCTAAAATGCATCTTTTTTAGGCTGGAATTTTTCTTCAATGTGGGAATTTTGTTTTAGAGTCTGGTAATGCATTTTCAAAATCAGATTTTAATGCGTTAGCAAGCTTTTCCCACTTGTTTAATTATTCACTGATATTTTACAGGGATATTATTTTTCTATTTAAGTAGAAAAAGTCAACTATTCAAGATGACATCTCAAAAGAAAAATAGTAAATCTCATTTGAAGTTTTGTAGCACCTCAAAAATTCAGACCATTTTTTAATTACTGGGGATTTAACCAAGGGACACTGTACCATAGATCTATATAGTAGACCTTTTAAACATTTTTTATTTTGGCAAGGTTTTGCAAATCTGCCAAAGCTGGCCTCAAACTCATGAAAATCTACCCCAACCTCTAGTTAGCTAGGATTAAGGACATACATTACACCCAATTTATTTTTTTTTATATTCTATTGCCTTTGTTTTGTATAGCAAAGTAGTTTTACTTTTCCAAGTATTTAATGTTTCCTATTATCTTTATTTATCCTAAATGTTAATGTTCATTTGTATTATATCCCTCTTTAGAATATGCACTTTGTATTTATTTTGTATAGTTATGATTCATAAGAATATTGAACTCTACACTACACTGTGGTACATTAGGACATCCTGATTGAATATAAAATGCTGTGTACATATAAAAAGAATTTGGTAGTGAAAATTAATATTTAAGTACTCTATCAAGCCCAGTTAATAGCCTTACTTTTTTTTTTTTTTTTTTTTTTTTTTTTGAGACAGGGTCTCACTATGTAGTTGAGTCTGACCTGGAATTCACTATGGAGCCCAGGCTGGTCTGGAACTCACAGTGATCCTCCTGCCTCAGCCTCCCGAGTGCTGGGATTTTAGGTGTGTGGCACCACACCCAGCTATCCCATTAATAGGATACAATGTTTTCGTTTAGTATCAATATATTGATTTTAGACAATTTAGACACTTAAGGAAGGTGTTGTTTTTGGAGAAAGAGAAATGTATCTTAAGAAAAGATAAAATTCCTTTAAGCATAGACATCCAAAACTGGATTTCAAGTGAAGTAAAACTGATAAATCTAGGATAGATTTCAATTAAAAGAGCAAATTTTATGTGATTTTAGTCCACAAGCATCACCTAAGAATATATTTGTATTATGTGCCATGAGAAAATATAGGTAATCCTTGAAATAATTTCTAAACCTTGGTGAGAAAAGGAAAAGGAAAGCAAAATTATGTAACCTGTTATTTTGATATTGCTTTAATAAATAGCTTTATGGTCTGCTTTTAACTAAAATACCGGACAATATACAGCTTAGAGCTAATCCCAAATTAATTTAAAAGTAAAGTACAGAATATGATTACTCCTTACTTTATTTTTTATGACCAATGTTTAAAATTTCATATCAGCAGGATAAAACAACATTTCATGCCTGCGGTCATATTGTAAATTATTAGTGTGTGCTGTGCTCAGGACACAGAAAAAAGTTTTGACAAAGAGTCTAATGATATATCTGATGAAAAAAATGTAGCATGCCTTCAAAGATTATAGAAAGTGAGACAAGAATTATTTGTGATATTTTACTTTTCCCAGTATTTCTGCAGAAATAAAACAAAGAGAAAATATTTGATTCCAAATATTTTCTCTGTCTGATAAACATATGAACAGTTTAATAAATATGATTATTCATAGTAGATATGAAAATATTCATCCAGTTTATATGTCTTTTAAAATATATACACCTTAATATTTATGATAACATGGAATATTCTATGCCAAATATGTACAGGAATGCTTTTTCATAAAGACTCTCTTTCAAGCTTGACTTTCAAGTGTTGTCATTTTCCCGAAGCTTTACAGTTAAATTCCACTCTACCTCCTTAACTCCCCAAGCCCCATTCTTACTATTGCATTGACAGTTTTGTTTTCTTCAGAGCCTTAAGAAAAAAGCAGAAGGAGATCTCCAAAACCTTGGGTCTACAGAGAAGACCCCATATATAACTATGAACCAGAAATTACTTGAAGGGAAATAGCAGTAACTGAGATGAAAGGTTGAATAAAATCTTCTATTATTAATTCATACATGGATTTGTGTTGCTATCATTATTTCCTTGTAATTGTTAATGAGTTGCTTTTCTTTTCAGTCTCCCAGACTGCTGGGCTAGTATCACCCTCAGTTAACTAAGATACTCATTGACACTGGTAATAGATCAAGGACATAAGACAATAACAATTAAGCCAATTCATACTCAATACCAACTGAAAATTTAATACAGAGAGTGATTTTAACTTAATTTGTAAAGTAATGAGTACCACATAACTCATATACCTACAAGTGATATTGATATAATTATAAATATTTATATAGACATGAACCACATCTGTGGGTAGAGAAAATACAATAACGTTAAAGACAAATATTCATGCATCTTTCCATCTTTTGGAGTTAAATAATATAGTATAATATGAATGATGTTTTAAGTTGAATTCCTGAAAATAATTTATGCTCTCTCTCTCTCTCTCTCTTTTATTTATTTATTTATTTATTTTTGGTACCGGGGATTGAATCCCAGTCCTTGCACTTGCAAGGAAGGCTACCAAACCACTGAGCTAAATCTCCGGCCCTATGCTCTCTCTTGATGGTAAATATCAACAGGGTAATTCATTATAGAATGCAGATGTATTTAAAATTACTCATAAGATTTACTTAGAAAATAATTCATACTATGTGTGAATGTTTTCAGTTTGTGTCAAAAGTGTGATGGCCTTATCCTTTTAATAATTTTAAATCTTACAATATGGGTAATGTATAAGGAATTATGCCACATTTGTTAATATGATATACTCCTCATTTGTATCTATTTAGAAAAACAACTCTATGTATATTGAATATACTAAAAACAACTCATAAAATAATTATATTACATTAATTTTCAGGAAACCTTTTCACACTATAAAATTTGAGAAATGTTGAAAATTGTATTTTAATTTTTTATGAAATATAATAATTTATCACACAATTATTAAATAAAGAGCCTTCAGGATGTACTGAGCTCTGGAAACACAACTATCTTCAGGATGTATGAGAATGAAGAGTTAAATATATGATACAACTTCTAGGAAACTTATAACCTCTAAATGAAAAGAGATATGTACATTTAGATAGGAGAGAACTGTAACAGATATATTAAAAGGAGTGTGACCAGAATTTAAAATAGTACAGCTACTTTGGCATTAGCTCTGTCAGTTTCTCAAATGCCTAAACAGGCAAATACTAAATGTTACCACAACTGAGCTCCTTGGTATTTACTCAAATGAGTGGAAAAGTTATGTTCGTACAGAAATCTCTACTTGTGTTTATAAAAGTTCTATTAATAATTGCCACAAATCTTGAAGTAACCTAGGTGTCCTTCAGTACACAAATGAATACATGAATTAGTACAAAGAGACAAAGAAGTATTTTTGACACTAAAAATAAATAAGCTACCAGGCCAAGGAAATGATGGAAAAATTTTAAGATACCTGCATCTAGGAGAAAGAAGTCTGTCAGCCAAAGCTACATGTGGTGAGATTTCAAGTTCATAATATTCCGGAAGTGGCAAAACTGTGAACATACCACTCAGATCAGTAGTCGTCATGGGCTGAAGAGAGGAATAAATGGCTAGATCAGGGAGTACTGTCGCGGGGGTGAGTCTACCCTACAGTACTAAATGGGGAGCACGCATCATCATTAATCCTTCAAGGCAGAGTACTGCCATCAAAAGTGTTCCTTTGTATAGAATACGATCCTTGAGTGATAACGTGTGTCCTCATAAGTCCATGCATCGCCACAGATCCGTCACTCTGGTACAGGATACTGAGAATGGGTACGCTGTGGTAGGGACAGGGGCTGGGTGGGAAATCTGTACATCTTAACTTTGCTTAACTTTGCAGGGAACGTGAGAAGTCATGCTGGGATATGTTTTCCGCAGGGCCTGCAACAGACTGGAGAAGATAAAAATAGAGATGATATGTACAGCATGTAGGATTTCCTAGAGTATATATCAAGTGTGGAAGGGATCAAAAATCAGAGCAGCTCCTGTGACACAGAATACTGCCTGGAATCAAAGGAGTATGGCAAGCCAAGATTATAAGGCACTGATAGCTGTAAGAAAGATAGAGGCAGAAAAGAAAACAGTAATTCGATCACAGTCTTAGTTAGGCTAGCATGTCCTTTTCTGCAATGGAAAGATTGTGACAGGGCCATGGAGCTAATGCTAAAGGCAAACACAAGACAAAGTCCTGGGACAGAGGGTGCCAGGAAGAAAGGAAGTAATTTCTCCTCCTGCTCTCCATCTGCTATGGCTACAATGAGGAGGGTTACAAGCATTTATAAGCATGTAGCCTACTCACTGTGCGTATGTCATGGGAATATATATGCAATATAGCTTCCTCTGCCCCCATAATATTTTCCTGGCAGCTCTTCCTAGGAAGAGAAGAAAATAATAGGTTTCCAGTTTTCCAAATCCAGGCATAGTTATGGTAGTCTAAAATACATGGGCTTCCATCCTAATATTGATGGCTTCTTTGACACAATGTTTGCTAGACCAGCTTTTAAAGAAAACACTCCAAAAGCACAACACACATGATAAACCATTTCATCCCAGTATGATCATGATGGACACAATAAACTGATAAGATAGATAATTTTTTGAGACAATTGTCTTTGCATATTCATGGCTGGTCTTGAATTCCCTATACTGCCCAGGCTGGACTCAAAGTCACAGCAAGTCTCTTGCGAGATACTCAACTCCTACAGCCAAGATAGAGGAAGCCTGGCTATACTGCTCCAGCTGGCAGAAAACCTCATGTCATTACACATGTGGTGTGAGTTTTAGATGAATGCAGTGCAACAGTTGTAGGGTCAGGAAGGCCTCCACCCAGATTTCAGAAGGCCAGGAATCCAGGCAGGGCGCCCCGTTTAGGGCAGTGTGTGAAGCTGTGAGTGTGAAGCCAAAGGTGCAGTGGAGACCCCAGAAGTTCGGAGAAGCCAGGAGCACGGGTCATCTGAGGAAAACTGCAAGGAGGGAACAGAGCTGACCCAGAGAGAAGCCATGGGAGCTACCACCACAGGCAGTGCCATGGGGGCAGGGCCTCCCGAGCCCTTCGGAGCTCACATCTTGCCCCAGACTGCACATGGAACTACAGCATTTAATGTTTGCCCTGCTGCATTTTGGACTTGGTCTGTTCCCGTTCCCTTGTATCCCTCTACTTGTACCTTTTGGAATGGTAATGTTTATCATATGTCTTGTACTTCAACTTTCCTTTCATTTGTAGAGGGGCTCACAGCTAAGTTTGCCTTAAAGCTCAGAGGAGAATTAGGATTTGAACTTTTCAGCAATGCTGAAATGGTTGGTCTTTGGCAACTCGTAGACATGGACTAAATGCCTTTCGGTTCATTGGTAGCCAGGGGTGGAATGTTACTATTTTGGGTTTTGGTCTAGGTGTCCCTGAGAGCCTCATTCAGTCATAGGTGGCCTTTCCAGAGGTGGCTGAGCCTAGAGTGTGTGGTGCTGGGATTAAGAAACTGTGGTTACTAATCCAGTGTGTAGATTGCTTTGGCGTTACCATGATCTGGTAGTCTGGATGAGATAAAAGGGGCAGAAAGATGCTGCCTCGTTGCTTTTGCTACGGTGTGTGTGCCAGGAACTGTTTATCCTCTGTGGATTCCCTTTGCTGTGTGTGGTCCACCTGCCTTGGAGGCAGCTGACTATGGACTGAAATGTCTATACACTGTGAGCTAAACGTACTTTTCTCCCTTTTACCTTTGGGTGTCAGGTATTTTGTCTCAGCAACAAGGGAAAAGTAACTAAAATAGTACTTGTTCACATGATGTTAAGGTATTTGAACAAACCATAATTTTATATCTTAAGAACATTGCACATTTATTTTATTCTAAAGCCAAAAAAGACATTTCTGTATTCTGATTGGTATAGAGATTTCCATTTTCATTTCTATTAATATAAATTCATAACTGCGAATAATGCATTATCTTTCAGAAATGCTTGTAAATGACTTTCTAAAATGGGTCATTAAATATTTACTTTTACCAGAATACATTTAATTTACTCACTTATAACACTGAACTAGAAAAAATATATAGGAAATTGGTGATGTTTTAATGTGAGAGAACTAGCTACACAACTCCGCCCCTTCTAGGTACCAAATAGAATTTAAATGAATACCAAAATATTATTTAAAACAGACACAAGATTGTCATTTCACTCTTTCTATGGAGACACAGTTAACTGACCATGTAATGAGTAGGTCTTTACTACTATACTATTCTATACAGGCCAGCTTGGTTAGTCCAATTTCCTCTTAGGTTTACCATGTGTTTGGCTTTAGAGTACATTTTACACCTATTCTTAAAAAGTTTACAGATTGCACAGTACATTTTGATGAATTTTAAATCTACATAATGGCAAAAAGTAGCGACAGAACATTATCAGGACCAAAAATCTCTCCTTTCTCCCCTTACTCTAAGAGTTCCAGTAAATACCATGTGTTTGCTTCCAGTGCTGCGGTTACTTTTGCCTGTTTATGAATTTTACCTACATGGAAGCTCACAGAGCCTTGCATTTTCTGCGTGCTTGTTTTCTTTCTTTTTTCTCTGTTTCCTTCGTAGATTTACTCATAGTCTTGTGTGTTACGATATCCAAAACAATCCCGTTTTACTCTTGCATTCTCTATCCAAGCATACTCACATTTCCTGACCAATTGCACTCCTGGAGGGCCTTTAGACATTTATTTTTCAGGACAAATTTTGTATAACGCTGTTAGGAACATACTTTCATTTGATTCTTCTGAACACATGAATATCCTTCTCATGAGAGAAGCAAGCAGAAGAGTGGTGCATTCAAAATTATGAATAATGCAGCTTTTGTAGAGATTTCAGACAGCTTTCAAAGAACTGTTATCTCCTGATATCTTCTACAGCTAAGCGTGTGGATTCTGGTGGTTTTACTTTGGAATAAACAGGTGGCATTGTCTACAATTTCCATTATGATATCTGCAAAGATTTTTTTGCACTGTCATTCTAATTTTTATTTCCATGATGAATAACAAATACGAATAATGTGGCATGTAGCTATTGACCTTTCATACACTGATTTTGCAAGAACTTTGTTCAAATTCTATAGGGCTCTCTGGTTTCCTCATTGATTGCAATTGTGTTTTTATATTATTTGCATGCAAGTTCCTAGATATTTGTGCTGAAAATATTTTTTCCCACTGAGATGTCTTTTACTCTTTACTTTTCTTCTCAATAGAATTTTTTCACAAAATGTAATTTTTCACCTTAGTGTGAGCCCAATACTAAAGCTTTGTGGCATGCACATGCAAAATCCTTTTGTTTAACTATTTTGATTAAATGTTTGAGGTGATGATTATGATACTTAACTCAAGACCATTATACATTGTATACGTGTATGGTATCATACTAATAAATGTGTATAATTTTATGTGTTATTTGGCTATTTTAAAACATGATCTTACTTTTGGGGGAGTCCTCTCTTACATACTATTTTTAAATCAAGAAATTAAAAATATTCTCTTATGGACTTTTCTAAAGTCTCCATGGTTTAAGTCTTTCTATTTAACTATGAAATTCATCTAGGTTGATTATTTTTGCATAGTGTGAAAGAACGGCTGTTAAGTCTTTGTATACTTAATTGTTTCATCATGATTGATCAGAAAGCTCATCTGCTGCCATTTCTAACTTTAATTTGTTCTGATTCTGCTTTTGCACTGTAATTGGATAAGATGTCCATTGGCGTTGACATTTCTGAGCGTCTTTCACATTTATATTTGCCTGTGTGAGAATAATAAGACAAATCTGTTCCTGTAATTTTGTTAGCTTTATTGCTGTATTTATATAAATTTGTTTTAATTTCTAGACTTCTTTATTTGTAAATTTTATGTACAGATGTAAATTGTCATCATATTAACTAGATTTTCAAGATTATTTGTGTATATTTTAGTTGCATTTTGGTGGTGTATTTTTATTTTAAAATTTTTTAGTACATATTATTTGCATATGATCATATTGCATAATGATCGTACTCATCTGGAGAGTTGACATACCTACTACATCTTGGTTTTTTAAAATGCCCTCCCTCCATCTCTTAGTTGCTTTCTCTTTGCAAACATTCTATTATCCTATTTCCTATTATCTGTTATTATCATTACCTACCACTCTAAATTTTGCTGTAAAGGTGGTTACACTATATGAGCTTTTTTACTTAAGTATATCATTCCATCCCTACATTTCAATGCAAGGATTTCTTTTTACATTCATTATAAAGAATTTGTACATGCACATTGCACATCTTAATTGTTTTTCCACTCCCTCACCTCTTTCTTACCCCATCCTCCAGATTCTGATTTATTTCTATTATCACACAAAGAAATAAAAAAACTAAAACTAAAAGGTAACCAAGCTTGAAAAAAATAAAGTATAAATTGGAAAGATGCAATTAAATAAATTTTGAAATGTATAGTTGCATACATTTGTATTTATACATGTATATGATGTATATATATTTGTATATGAAATGCATTATGAAAATTTTACATGGATTAAAATATAAAAAGTAATACAGAAAAAAAGGTAATATGCATAAAAGCATATAACAGGAGAAGTGAAGAAAAATAAAGAAATGCAAATACAAATATCTCATAGTTATTTGGTTAGTATTGTAAATATGAAGTAATACATTAATTATGACTGAATTTGAGTCTTCATTGTTGCAAATTTGAATGTATTTCTCCATTTATAAAATATATATGTATGTGGTACCAGGGATTGAACTCGGAATCTTGTGCTCAAGGATATTTAAAACAGAAAACATTTAAATATATGTTCCATTAGAACACAAGGTGTTCTTGATGTTTTAAGGAAAAATGGATTTATCTAGATATCGTCTTGGATGGTGTGGTGGTTTAGAGCTAAAATGCCACCCTGAAGTCTCTTGATCAGAGCTGGGATCTGTTTTGAGGTGGCCCCTGGGGAAGATGACCCAAAGGGCATCTTCTCATCCACACCTGCTTCCTTCTTCTCTGCTTCCTGGCCTGCTTGGGGTGAGCAACTTGCCTCCAATTTACATTTTCTCCATGCCTTTCCTACCTCAGAACTATCAAGCTATGGAAGGAAACCACAGAAATTATCTTGCTTGGGGTGAGCAACTTGCCTCCAATTTACATTTTCTCCATGCCTTTCCTACCTCAGAACTAGCAAGCTATGGAAGGAAACCACAGAAATTAGCCAAAATAAGCCTCTCCTCCTTTAATTTGCAGGTGTTGGGTGTTTTGTCTCAGTAAAGGAAAGTGACTAATACAGGTGGTTAAATGGAAATAAATAAATATAAATAAATGGATAAGCAGATAGATAGACACAATTACCAGAATATCGATTTCCAATATTTATTTTGGTGTCTACCCTGCACTATTCCAAATATACTACCATGTTAGATTTGAGAACTAGTAGGATTAGAGAGTGTAGATATTGTGCTTCATCACTGACAGATGCCTGCCCTGGGTTACACAGATTGTTCTATCTTTGGAAGGATAGAAAGTTTGTTTGTTTGTTTGTTTATTTATTGGTACCGGGGATTGAACTCGGGTCCTTGCACTTGCTAGGCAGGCCACCGAACTGCTGAGCTAAATCCCCGACCTGGAAGGATGGAAAGTTTAAAGAAAAAAAGTCAATGTAATAATGCATCTGAATGAGAGTTAAAGTTTTTCCCAGATTTTACAATATTCTGGGTTGATCCTAAGGAAGATCCTCTGTGTGAAGAGAGCAGAAGGGAAAGACACGAGCACAAGAGGAAGACTCATGTCCAATATGCAGCCAGGCTTTTTATTCGCCCTCGTGTTAACATTAGAACAACAGTATTTTAAAATAAAATTTTGTTATTCCCATATATGAACTATATCATGTATTTTATGCGCTGTCAAGAAAAGTGCTTTTCACTCCAATTAAATAAGCAAGGAAAGGTTGGACGGATGGAGATAGGTGTGAGTGAAGACTGGAGAAAAAGATGTCTATAAGACTCGTGAGAAAGAAGCAATTGTGGACAGTCAAAACTGAAAGCAAAAGGGCAAACACACAGATTTTAACATTGGTTAGAATACGGGATCTTTTGTAGATTTGAATGCCCTTCCATATGGAAAACAATATGTGACTAATATTTTTGTTTCCAGACTATTCAGTACTTTAAAAATGTCTTTGGGAGTTTAAAGAATTGAATAAAATCTAAAGGTAATCACAGTCTACTGAAAACATATCTATGTTTCCTCTAAGACTTCAGATACCCAAGTTTTCAGTCTAACAATTTTATAATGGATGATGGACAGGATGTTTTAAAAGATATCTTCTCTGGCCACAAGTCTGACATCGGATGTAGCTGTGGAAAAAAAAATTGAGATCCTTAATATACTTATTGTTCCACAAGATTTTCAATAAAATCAGGTTTTACATTTCTTATAGGAAAAGACACACACAGTCAATTTCAAAACTGATAGAAATAACTTTTCACACCAGAGATAATGGAGATAACCTTGTATCTTCAGTTGCAGATAAATTGATAAGGCAAAAAAATATTTTTTATCATTTCTTTTTCCTGGGAATCTGAGCCCAATTTTTCAATTAAATTATCTTACAGAGCATTTTTAAACAAATGTAACTTACATAGAATGTGAAAAATATAAGTAAATTAAATTGGCCTCATTTATTTAATCCACACATACTTTTGTACAGGGTCTTGTTATGTAGCTAGGACTCAAATTTGCTGTCTTCCTTCTCAGCTTCCAGACTTCAGGTATTGGAACCATTAACCACCATGTGCAGCTTTTTCCATTTTCTTTATTTTATTTTATTTATTTTTGGGGGGTACCGGGGATCAAACTCAGGTCCTTGTGCTTGCGAGGCAGACCACCGAACCGCTGAGCTATATCCCTGGCCCTCTTATATTTTAAATGTAAATAAAATAAAGTATGTATTTGCAGATGCACTTGTTCACCTGTATCAATTAAATTTTGGTGGTCAATTACCATATTTTCTTCTGGATTTTATTTTCAGGTTTCTAAAATATTTATGAAATATAACTTATAAAGGTTATTCATTTTACAATTCAGAAAATGGCAATAAAGTTGAGTGCTATACAGTACCTACCCTCATACTAGATTTAAGCTAAACTTATCCTAAAGAAAATCAGAGTAAAAGCTGTAAATCTCACAGAATTTAGGGGAAGTAAATTGTAGGCAGAGTTTATTAAGTCTTAATGTTTAACTCTTATAATCATACCTTCTTGTTTACAGATTAGAGCAAAATTTAAAACAATATATGTGATCAGCGTAATCTAAAATGCCTATAATATATGGAGATGCAGACAGAACGTGGGTCCAAACTAACCTTTCTCTCTTTAAAAGCACTCCTTAGTAAAAGATAACGTTATGTGGAAAATATGACAATAAGTAAAATATTTTCTTTTAGAAAATGGAAAGATAGGAGGAACAACTTGCAAAAAGAAAGCCAGATACTTGTGCACAAGAAATACTCTTCCCAGTGAAAATAAATCAATAGTGCACTATGAGATCTTTTATAATAAAGTAGCCACTGGGAGGCTGGCTAGTCTTCCTCAGAAGTGTTGCTTAATTAGCATATCGGATTCTGCAATGGCTGGACAGGTCAGATATCACAGAAACCTTCTGGCCTCACAACTCTATCCGTCCTTCTGCCCACGTCATTCATGTGGGCATAGGTGACAATAGAAGACTGAGAAAGGGCCTCACTGTCACCACCCAAGCACAATGTTATCTCGAACTGCTAATTATGGGGAGAATCCTTGGCGATGAACGCCTGAGTGAGCACGAGCACAGGATCAGAAAACCCTTTCACCCTCGCTCATTTCACGTGTCCATCGACAAGTCTGTTTCCCAGTCTTTCATGTCCCCCACTTTCTAAACTGATCTTGCAAGATCATCAATTAATTGGACAAATGTCTAGAGTCTGTCAGAAATAATTGTTGGCTCGTAGCCTTGGTCATTTCTACTTTAAACAGATGTGATTAAACAGATGCCCCCTCACAAGTACGGCTGTTGAACTCCTTTCCCCTGTGCATCCTCCCATAGGAAAATGCTCAAGGGGAGCCACAAAGCAGCCTGCCCCTGCCGGGTGATATTTCCACACGTACAGTGTCATCCGGAAGTGCCCTTGTGAGAGAACAGAAGAACACTAGAAGAACAGAATCAACATAAAAGGATTCACTCACTAGGCCCTCAGCATCGGGGATGGAAGGATCGCAGTGCTCATCTACAGGATCAGAGGCGAAAGAATCCAAAACGGGACACTGCATGCTGGAGATCCAGAGGATCCAGGAGAAGGCGCAGGGTGAGGACCCGGAAGCTCACCGGAGAGGTACCGGGAGGGATCTCTGTTGGAAGACTTGAAGAGTCTGAACCGAAACATTGAAGGAATTTGGACCGATGTTCAAATCGAAAGGTTGGAGCTCTTCTTATCAAACAAGAATTTCCTTCTTCTTTTCCCTTTTTATTCTGTCCAAGCAACAAGCCTATGGGTTGCTGTCATCTTCGTATATGGTTGTTTCTCCTTCCTCAGTTTGCTGATCTGTGTTTCAGACATCTGCAGACAATCTGAGAATTTACTGATCTGCTAGGGGAGCCAGGCTTACTTCCAGCTGACATATCATAATTAATGATCACATGCACCTTTCTATCTTTTATTTATTTCATCTACTTTCAACAGAAATCCCTACTGTCATGAATAAAGATCCAGGGATTTATGTCAATATAGCAGAAATAGATGTACTGGGAGCCTATTTTTGTCTTATTATTTCTACTTGGTTTTATCATTAGTACTGACTTCAGTCCTATGTGTTAATGATAAAACCATCTAAAGTTGGACTATATCTGTGCATGGACAACTTTCTAGTTTGACTGGCTAAATAATCTCCACATATTGATATAGATATCAGGCTATCTGATTTTTTATCAAGCATTAAATCTGCCTCTTAAATGGTAAAAAGAGGCTGCTTTTTTTTCCTCAAAATATAAGAGTAAAATCTGAAGTGGCCATCTATTTTCTCCAAAATTGTGAGACTCTTGGCCATTATTCTCTTACTTGAGGCTTCCGTAGCTTTTTATTTTCATGCAACCTGTATCTCTTTGATAACTTTCTCGGATTCTAGGTACCACTCAACACAGAAAGTATTACAAATAATTTAAAAAATAGATAGAGGAATGAAAACCTTAAAGTGTGCCCAAGTGAGGATTCTTTTAAAATTCAGAATCACATCAAATATTGTTCTTCCTTTAGTGGAAGAAAAGTATATCTAATTCACTTTGAATTCTTGATACATTTCAGCCTTCATGATCCTAGCAAACATTACCAGATGGTGGGTTTTTTAATTTCATATTTATTGGTTATCTCCTGGCATATATTTTGCAAAATACTTAGAATATTTTTAATTCTTATTCCACAAATTCAACAGAATTATACTATCAGTATAGAAGACCAGCCTATTATGTACATAGGGAAATGATAAAAGTTCTTGAAGGCTATAGTTTTAGAGACAATTTGAGAGCTGGTTTATCCTTGATCCAAAAATATAATCTGCTATCTCAGTGAGTCTAAACCAAATGCTTTTTTGTGGTTTTAACAGAGGTATAGAAAAATAATATACCTATAATCCATCCAAATATCAAAATCTCTTTTAATTTGGCTTAATGAGAAGATAACATGCAGGACGATAGTTAAATTTGGAATCAAAACTAAAGTGATAAGTAGTAACTCATGGTAATTTCCAAAACTTTATCAAATACACTACTTTCATTTTGATGTGAGAGTAATTCACATTTCTCCAACTTTTCAAGTACTTAATATGGTGAAAACTTTGTAATTCTCCCCAAAATAGGATACTGTTTTGGGTTTGCTATTTTGAAAAGATCCTGTATGCTACCCCTCCTCCCACACACACTTTTTGTGATTTCTCTAGCTCAGTGAGTCAAAAATCAACATGGTCTTTCTGCCATAGACCTGAGAATATGTTTTATGATGCATTCAAAAATTGAGGTAATGAACAAGCTTGGATTCTCTGAATGTAATCATATATTTTTAATTAATTAGGATAAAAGTTTAAATGACTAATGGTGCAATGAAAATTTAGAATTCAAACAAGAACAAAAAAGAGAGGGCGAGGAAGGTGGTGGAACCACTGAGCTAAATCTCCAGCCCTAAAAAAATGGTTGAAATAGTCATAGATTTCCAAGGCTGCCAAAAGGTCCAAAACTTCACTACGTACAGTTTAGATTGAGGCGCTCTTGAATTTCTCAAAAAACAAAAACAAAAACAAAAAAAAACAGATCATTGACTAAATCAGGAAGAGCAAAGTGCTAACCTCTTAAGAAAGTTAAGAATAATTCTAGGTCAGAATTACATTTTCTGTGAAAATATGTAGCATTTTGTATGTAGTGTGCTATAGAGAATTATAGAATTTACTTTTAATTACATAAAATTTCAATTTTCTGATAACTTTTTTTGAGATGTAGCAAGAACAATAAGACCATGATCTGGAGATATGGTTTTATATGGTTGATCTTAAGCAAGATGAATGGAAGAAGATTAAATTTTATACTTCTTTAACAAAACAATGACATTGATAAAAAAATCATTCTACCTCTGAGTCTTATTTTTTAAAGGAAATTTACATAAAAACACTTAACAAATACTATCATCTATTTTTTTCAGCTTTAATTGAGTTTATTGGTACATTTTAGGGATACAGTACAGTTACATTCATTGTTGGGATCTTGTACCTCTACATGACAAGTCTTGATTCTCATTGTTTCCCCTTACCCCTGCCCTCCCTTCACCCCCTCCTCCCCTCCCCATCTACAAACACTTTATTTTCATCTTTTCATTCTCTCACATTTTTTTCTTTTCCCTTATTACCCTTCCCCTACCCATCCCATGTTCCCTACACCTTTAGCTCCTTTGTTCCCATTTCTAAACTATCATCTATTTTATTTCTTTTTAAAATTAACCATCAGCAGGCTAGCATGTTTTAACAGTTCATCATTTATGCACAAAATCAAAACTGTGTGATGATATATCCTACATTGTAATTTATGTCTCTTTATCCCATCTGTACAAAACTCCATTAGGGTTATTCCTCAAAATGGAACAATAATTTTTTTAAATGTTTTCCATTTCTGTATCTGGATAAATATGTGTTCTCTGAGACTATTTTTAAATTTAAACTTATTTTTAAACTTAAAATAATAGATGAACAATTAGGCACTGAGTTGCTGATCCCGGTGGAAAGCATTTTATAGCTCAAAAATTAGACTTTATACTAGAGAAATTTCCTACAATTTTGAACTTTAGAAGTTCAAATGGGATATTTTAAATTAAAAAAGTAAAACTTGTAATACAATTAAATTCTTTGTTTTCATTGTCAGTATGCAAGATCGAATGTTTTAATTGTGATTTAAAATTAAAATACTTACATTTAGAAATTTGAAGAAAGGAGCTAAAGGTGTAGGGAAGGTGTGATGCGTAGGGGAAGAACAAAAAGGGAAAAGAAAAAAATGTGAGAGAATGAAAAGATGAAAATAAAGTGTTTGTAGATGGGGAGGGGAGGAGGGGGTGAAGGGAGGGCAGAGGTAAGGGGAAAAAATGAGAATCAAGACTTGCCATGTAAAGGTACATGATCCCAACAATGAATGTAACTGTACTGTATCCCTAAAATGTACCAATAAACTCAATAAAATTTTTTTTAAAAAATTAAAATACTTATTTTATTTTTTTCTGGTATAGTTATTTGTCATATATATATATAACACAAAATGTAATACTGTTTCGTTTCCTGTGTGTCCTCACTGTTTTAGATTTTTATAAGAGTGGTGTAGCATAAAGTTAAGGCCAGCTCTTATGGAGTGAACATTTTCATGTTTAGCTTAATTCAACAGATGTTAGGTCTAAAAACACTTAAAAATCTATGAATTAAAAAAACCCAAAATAGAAAATACTCTTAATATAATTACAAAATAACTGCAACTGTCACTCTCTTGATTTTCTCTATTCCAGAGTTCAACAAAATTAAGCATACTACAGGGGGGTCTTTCTAAAGCAAAATTTAAACAGTATAGTCAGGGACTAAAATATTCAAGCAAATAGTTTTCTCATATTAACCCATCAAGCCCCTCACTGTGGTATGCACATAATCTGGGATACATTTCCCCAATCAAACTTTATCAATAATCTCTGAGTTTTCTGTCCATCTTCCTCAGGATGTTTGGTGAACCAGCTTGACCAGCTCTGTAACTGTGTATTAAATACTGTAATTATGTCCAGACCAGAGATAAAGAATTTTAGGTGCAAGCTTGAATGCTATGCCCAGGCCATAGACTCTAGCATTATATTCCTGCTTTTGTGGCCACTAAAGGTGCAGTTCCTTACTTTCTGGCAACCAAGGAAAGTCTTCTCTCAGAACCCAGCATAACAAACAGTCAGTGCCCCCAGGATTTCCTTAGTCCAAGAGTTTCTGGTACTTTTTTTTTTTTACAGAATATATGATTCAGAGTTTTTTGAGTTTTGGCTCAGAATAAAAATGAATAAATCTACGTTCTAAGAAAAGAACCTAGTCTCTCAGTATTGTAAGATTCCATCTCATTGAGCTTAGTGAATGTTTTCTTGAGAAAGGCATTCTCTTTTGATGCACTTGGACAATACACTTAAAAACTTTGAAAATTTTTTACTTTATTTTATTCGTGCATATTTGCAATTATATGCAATTTCCTGTCATGGAGGGTAATGGTTACATGCATATTAGTTTTTTTTTCTGAATCCCCCACATGTCCCTCCCACTTAAAAACTTTTATAGCATAATGGTTTTACTAAAAAGCCAAATATATAAATATATTTTGTCTTCTATAAGTGATACATCTGTTCTTCTTTTCTTTTTCTCTCTATTTTCTCTCTCCTATTTTCATTCCCTATTTATTTTTGTGTGTTTATGTGTATATGTTTTAATAAACAATAAAATACCATAAAAGTGAAAGTATTTCACAGAAAAACATACCTATATGCTTAACTTTTAAGAGTAACTCATTTCCCTCATTTCTCTCTCAGTGAGTCTGTCATTTGTGTACAAGAAGGCTATTGATTTTTTAGTATTTACTTTGTATCCAACTACTCTGCTCAATCTGTCAATCAAGTCTTCTGGCAGAGTTCTTTGGTTCTTCTATCTAGAGTGTCATATCATCAGTATATAGTGACAGTTTCACTTCTTCCTTGCCTATCTTTATTGCTTTTATTTCTTTCTCTTCTCTAATTGCTGTGGCTAATGTTTCAAAAACTATATTGAACAGGAGTGGTGATAGTGGACATCCTTTACTTGTTCCTGATTTTAGCATGAAGGTTTTCAGTTTTTGACCATTTAGTATGCCGTTGGCTGTTGGCTTTTCATGGATAGCCTTTATCAAGTTGAGATAAAGACCATCTAGTACAGTGTTCTGCAGGGTTTTTATCATGAATGGGTGTTGAATTTTGTCGAGTGCTTCTTCTGCATCTATTGAGATGATCATATGGTTTTTGTCCTTCATTCTGTTAATATAGTGCATTACATTTATGGATTTAAGTATGTTGAGCCATCCTTGCATCCCTGGGATAAATCTGACTTGGTCAGGCTGTATAATCTTCATGATGACCCTCTCTATTCTGTTTGGCCATATCTTGTTGAGAATTTTTGCATCTATGTTCATCAGGGAGATTGGCCTGTACTTCTCTTTTTTGGTTGGGTCTTTCCCTTGTTTTGGAAACAAAGTAACACTTGCTTCCAGGAATGAATTTTGAAGTATTGCTTCCCTTTCAATTTCATTGAAAAATTTAAAGAGTAGTGGCAGTAGTTCTTCTCTAAACGTCCTATAGAATTCAGCAGTGAATCCATCAGGACTCGGGCTTTTCTTTGTTGGTAAATTTTTAATTGCATTTTCAGTTTCACTGATTGTAAATGGAGTGTTTAGAATTTTTATATCTTCTTAGTTCAACTTTGGTAATTCATATGCATCTAGAAATCTGTCCATTTTTTCTATGGTCTGCATTTTATTAGAGTACAGGTTCTCAAAGTAAGCATTGATGATCTGCATTTCTGCTGAATCTGTTGTGACTTCACCATTTTTATTCCTAATTGCATGAATTTGAGCCTTTTCCTTCCTTTTTTTGATAAGGTTGGCTAAGGGTTTATTGATTTTATTTATTCTTTCAAAAAACCAACACTTTGATTGGTTGATTTTTTTGTATTAGTCTCTTAGTCTCTATTGAATTGATTTTTGCTCTGATCTTTATAATTTCCTCCCTTGTATGAACTTTGGATTTCTCTTGCTCTTCTTTTTTCTAGGAGCTTAAGATTCAGCATTAGGTTGTTTATTTGATCTTACTCTGTTTTCCTAGTGTGGGAATTCACTGCTATGAATTTCCAAATAAAACTGCTTTAAACTCTGTATGTTGTACTGGCATTGTCATTAAATTATAAAAACTCTCTAATTTCTTCTTTAATTTCTGCTGTGACCTACTGGTTGCACAGAAGAGTGTTATTCAATTTCCATGTGTTTGTGAAGTTCTCATAGCTTCTTATGCTATTGATCTCCAGCTTAGTTGAACTATGGTCTGTTAATATACATGGGATAACTTCAATTCCTTTGCATTTACTTAAACATATTCTATAAACTATCATGTGTTGTGTTTTTGAGAATAACCCATGTGAGCCCAAAAGAATGTATATTCTGATTTTGTTGGGTGGAACACTCAATACACACCTACTAAGTCCATTTTTTCTAAGACTTGGTTCAGTTCTGTTAGTTCATTATTGAATTTTTGTCTAGATGATCTGTCTATTTGTGTCAGTGGAGTATTGAGGTCCCCCACTACAACTGTAGTAGTGCTAATTCAGTGTTTCAGGCACTTACTAGGCATTTGTATCTTTGGGGACATTAGTATTTGGTGCATATACCTTTATGTTGTCTCTTCTTCTTGGATTGTTCCTTTTACAGGGATGTAGTATCTTTTTTGTTTCTCTTAATTAGTTTTGGTTTGAAATTTACTTTGTCTGTGAATAAGATAGCTACCCCTGCTTTTTTCCAGGTTCCTGTTGCATGGAGAACTGTTTCCCATCCTTTTACTTTTCATTCTATGAGTATCTTTTGCAAGTAGGTGTGTTTTTGTATACACCATATTGTTGGGTTTTGCTTCTTAATCCATTCTGCCAGTCTATTTCTTTTGAGTGGTGAATTGAAGCCATTGACATTAATGATTATAACTGTTATGTATTGACTTATCATTGTCATATTATTTTCCTGTTGTCTTTTTTTTTTTAAATTTTTCTCCCTCTCCCTTTAAGTTCTTGCCTATTGGATTTGCTCTGTCATGCCTCATGGAGTTGTGATCATCAATGTCCTTTTCTAGGATATTTTAAAAAAATTATTTGGAGTGCTGGTTTGGTATTCATGAAGTTGCTAAGGTGTTCTTTGTCATGAAAATATCTTACATCTCCATCAATTTTGAAAGATAGTTTTGCAGGATACATCAGCCTAGGTAGGAGTTTGGAGTTTGTTTTCCTTTAAAGCATAAAATACTGCACTCCAGGTTCTCCTGGACTTGAGACTTTATATTGAAAAGTCAGTTGTGATTCTGATGTGCTTTCCTTTGCATGTAATTTGTTTCTTTTCTCTAACTGCATGTAGTAATTTGTACTTCTGTTGGGCTTCTGTATCTTGATTATTATATGTCTAGGTGTAGATTTTATTTTATTGTAACTAGTTGAAGTCCTATATGGCTCACTTATTTCTATGTCAACTTCTTTTGCTCTGTTTGGGAAGTTTTCTATCATTAATTCTGTGAAGATATTTTTATATCATTTGTGCTTTTGCCTGCTTTTTCATGGACTCCTATTAATCTTATTCTTCTTTGTGTCATCTAGGGGTTGTTGGGTTAATTTCTCATGATTCTTTACTATTTTTTAAGACATTTCTCTTCAAGGTCACTGACCACCATCCTATCTTCTACATGTGATGTTCTGTGTTTATACTGGTTTAGTCTGCTATGTATACTTTTAATAGAGTTTTTAATTTCATGGATATCAGTTTGCATCTGTTTCTTGGATTTCATTTCTTTCTTATGTTGGGCGTTCATGGATTTCATTTATTTTTTACGCTGAGCATTCATGGTTTCATTCATGGACCTGAACACATCTTTTTTTTTTTTTTTAAATCTCTTTCTGTTCTAGAGCTTATAGCCATGTCTTTTATCTGGAAAATTATTTCTGTTTTGAATATTTCTAGAGCCCCATTCACCTTTTTTATTTTTTAAATTCCTGTGCTATCAGTTCAGATTGTCCAGGTGGTTGATTATCAGAATTTTCCATCTTAATTTCCCCAAAATTTGCCTTTGGTAAGCTAGAAGACTGTCTTTTTTAAATGTCTTTTCATTTCTATTATTGTTGTTGGTATAGTCCTTGGTTTAATTCCTGGTTTGATAGTTAAATATTACTTATTGTAAATATTTTTATTGCTAGTATGTAGTAACCTTTAGGAATGATTGATTTTCAGAGGTGTCTTCCAGATATACCTGGTCTTTCGGGTTTCAGATTCTAATAACTCTGGGGCAATCTCATTTTCATTATACCAGGAGAGATAACAGATTAGATCTTCACAACACTGGCCTGTAATAAAATCAGCACAATAATAGAATCAAACACAGCTTAGAAAATGACAATTTGTGTAGTTATTAATCTATCACCTTTAACTGTGTGAAATAATACAAAATCAAAGACTAATCCAAAATAAGTTTATAATAAATAAATTGATCAATATAGTAACTTTATCCTTTGGGATTGGGACTTACAAGGAGTAAGGCCCTCTTACTATTCTTCATTTCTGCTTGAGCTCAGGGGAATGACCATTAAGACTCCCTGTGCTTTTACATTTTAGATGAGGGACAAGGGTAGCTAGGAAGCCAGAAGGGTGGGGGTGGGGGCTGCTGCTGGAAGCTCTGTTCCTCACCAGGGGTCCACTGGTGACAGGGAAGCCTGTCTGTTCAATACCTAAGAGGTATTTCACAGCACAAATTCTACCACAAATTTACTGCGAGCTTAGCCATAAATAACTCATCTCTTATTTGATTCTTTTAAATTTTCTTGACATTTAAATGAAGAAGACTAAATGAAATATATTGGTCTAGGTCCATTCCAGTTGTAAAGCTACAAGATTTTTATTGCTGTTTTAAAGAATAATTTTCATCTCTGAAACTATTCTTATATATTAGCATTTTAAAAAAACTTTTATGCATTTATGTTTGAATTATTTAGTATTGGTATAAGACTTAATTGAAAGCAATAATTTTTGCCCTTTGATTATGTAGTTAGAATGCAGAGAAATAATATTATTGGTTATTTTGGAGAGCATATTTTTCTGTTTACTACCTACCACTGAACTTACTGAAAGGAAACTTGCAGAAACAGCAGCCCTAATAATCTCTGTTTAGTCACTGCATATTGATTTTCTCCTTTAATTTTTGAAGTTTTGTTGGGTTGAATTTCCAGACTTACTTTGCTTTCATGTTGTGCTTTAATTTTAGGAGAAAGTGCAGTCCGTTCCCTGATCCTGCTGTCATGGGATTATTCCCTTTATTTCTCTTGCATGAAGCAGTTGTAGAGGTCTGCACCCCATTCTCATGTTTGTCAAGCCAGAATGCTTCTAACGACATTTTGGTGTTGCATTAAAAATTACAAATATTCACCCCTGTCTATGATAATTTACATGATGAGAATCAGACATTATTTGAACTCACAGAGGAACATAATTTACAGTCAAATTTAAAAACCATAGGAGTACACAAAATTCTTTTTTCCCTGAACAAAATACCAAATAACTAACAAAATAGTTCAATTCTGTTGGGAGTGATTATTTGACAATCATTGTGCCCATCATATATGGGCTTTGGCCTAAGCTACATTAGACTGGGTTTTCTTTCTGGGTCTGTCTTGTAATTAATTCCAAATTTATATTCCCTTTTCTTAGGAGTTCCCCATGGAAACAAAGTTAAACAGAACAGGAACCTATTTGAAATCAATTTCTTGTGCCATTGGCGAATTCTAGAGCTGCACGTGGTCTGACAGACCAGAGACCTATGACAGTTAGTGTTCCTTTTACTGTTCCAAAGAAGTAATTGCTGGGAAATTCTTTCTTGCTTGCTCTGGGTGGGAGAGGCAGTGAGTTTTTTTGTATTCTATTCAAGTCATTAAATAATTTGATGCAGACCTCCATTACTGTGCAATGTAATCAGCTTCGTTCAAAGTCCAGCAATTAAATGTGAATCATGCAAAGATACCCTCACAAAAACACATAGAATCACACTTGACCCATATCTGGGCACTGCATGATATAGTCAAGCTGTCCTGCTAAATCAGTCTTAACAATCATTAAGACATAAGTTTGCTGACATTCAAGTCAGGTAAAAAACTTAGGAAATTCTTTTTAATTTTCTGTCTGAGCCACATTTTCAAAGCTTTACTGGCCATATAACAAACATTTTGTTTAGTATATTTCTTATACACCATGCTACACAGTTGGTTAAAATATGAAGGTTTGGGAATGCTTTGTTTGAAAGAGTACCTGTGTGTTTTAGTTTTAAGGTGGTACAAAATTGAAATTGGATTTGGTGGCCTGCCTTGCAAGTGCAAAGACCCGAGTTCAATCCTTGGTACCAAACAAACAAACAAACAAACAGCAACAACAACAACAAAAAAACAAACAAAAAGAAAAATTGTGATTGTAGATAGAGATACATGAAATTATAGCAAATCTCAGCACAAACCTAATATGTTTTGTGACCAAACTCCTTTTGGAAATGACTTAATATTAAAAAGATCTCTTTAAATTCCTTAAAATAATGCAAACTCCCTATATGCTACCCTTTAATAAAATAGCTTTTTCAGCCCAGGGTGATTTTTAAAAATTATATTCCCTAAATGCATATTTCAAAATTCAGTTTATATATTCTGAAATAATAAGATTAACAGACAATAACAAAAACCCTCAATACAAAACATTATGCAATATAATGTAGAGTTTAATAAAAAGTTAACAGATGATAGTATTCACTCTAAAATAATCTGTATTGCTCTTGTGAGATTGTTCATAGAATATACATGTGTGTGTTTACATCTTTGACTGATACTCTCCAATTTATCATGATATATGATGTAATAAACTAAGTTTAAGAACAGTATTTCCACGGGTCTCACCTTTGCTTCCCATGGTCATAATGCAATGCATCGAATATGACGAGAACTTTAAAATTTGACTGATATGAAGGTAATACTCTCAGCATTGGAAGCTCCTTAATTTTATTTTGCAAAGTAAAATGCGGATCTCACACAACAGTTATAGATTTCAGTTTGAAGTGAAGTTCATCTGTCTTGTTTTTTTTAAAGCAAGCTAAAACAAAACAAAAATGATCCACAAAGGTAATACTGTTATTCAATATGTAGTTCATTTTTGTGTTCAAGTTACACGGTGAAAGGACCACCGGCTCTTCTAAATCTCATTAGCATTATATTCTGGCTTTGAAAATGAGATTTTCAACACAGGGAATGTAACTCTACCCTAACCTAAGAGATCACTTAATTCAATAGGAATTTATCAATAGTAGCTGGCTTTAAGCATTAATCCCCAAAATGTGCTCATTGACTTGGAAAACGTCGCAATCATATGGGTTAGGGTACATGAAATAAATGGTAACTTACCTGATGAATTATTAAATTAGAAAATTATTAGAATCTTACAGTAAGTCCCTTTCTCTTATATCAAATGTGAAAACCACAGCCTGTGGAAGTTGTAGAGTAACAGGTTTATATTTTCACACTTTGAGATATTATCATAATCCACTTATGTCTACCTAAAGGAATAGTTAAAATTTATTCTCATCAGGTGCTGTATAGAATACAAATAAACTTCCCACCACCACATCAGTACAACTCATCAAAAATCACCCACTTGCTATATAGTAACTGTTCTATGTGCATATTTATTTAGTCCATACAATTCAGCCACTTAATAGGCACTCATGACTTCACATAGACAACATCAAAGTCACCAGACTATAAATTAAATTAAATACACTTATGGAAATAGATAAATGAATACATTCACAATTTCCCTGTATTCATTGTCTTACTTTTTATTCATATTTTATTGAATAATGGGGAAATAAATATATGTACAGTAAACTCAACTGAATTTTAAAAACGTGCATGCTGCTTTCAGTGATTTTAATGACTCAATAAATTTATTTCCATCCACATTTATCTTCTCCATGAAAATTTTTAAAAGAAGCCTATGTCAGAAAAATTGCAAAAAGCAGTCTGTGCCATAACAAATTGAAGGCACTTATTTACTTATCTTTTCTTATGTGGAGTAAAAGGAAAAAAGTGTTAAGACAACAAAATGAATAATGTAACACTTCTTATGACTGTAAGGACAGACATATCAAATAAGCCTTCCTGTTAAGGCATTCAACTAAATAATAGAGAAAGAAGAGAAATTTACTTCTCAGCCATAAATTTTATCTAAACCCATGAAAACAGCACAGAGAACATTCTGAATACTTATAATTTCATTTTTAATATAGCAATATTCTATTTTGGTTATTAGTTTGGTATCATACAAAGGATTTTCTACTTCATTTCATTCTCATACAATGTATGAGTAGAAACTTAAAATGAACATTATAGTGAAAATAGCCTCCTTATGAAAAACATGTTATAATGACACTTATATACTGATCATTAATGGTCTTAATATTGTTATATTCCCTTAAAATAAAAGGGAATGAAGGTTTTCTCATTTGGAAAAAATCAATGTCAGAAACTAGCTTGTATGAACAAAACCCGATAAGGCAATGTTCTAGAAAAGATTACCTACTTCCTGCTTTCTTCACAGCGATCAAATAAGGGATAAAAGAGTAGACTGGTTCAATAATTGTGAATTAGAGCAAAAAGGACTGTTTTTTCTGGATGGTTGCCTGGAGAATGAGCAACTTCTCAGATCTAAAAAGTCTCATATAGGTGCAGGGGATGTAAACATAAAATTTTAAAAGTGAGATTGTCCTTTCAAAGCCACAAACCCATTTTCAGATAAAAAAAAATGGACTCAATTTCATCTTCAATTTTATTGACTGATATTGGTTAATTTTGAAATTTTATGTCTTCTTTATTAGGTTTGATAATTCATATGTATCTAGGAATCTGTGCATTTTTTTCTGTTTTCCATTTTATTAGAATATAAATTCTCAGAGTAGATACTGATGATCTGTATTTCTAAGGATCTGCTCTGATTTCACCCTTTTCATTCCTAATTGCGTGGATTTGAGTCTTTTCTCGGTAAGAATGGCTAAAGTTTTGTCAATTTTATTTAATCTTTCAAAGAATCAACTGTTTGATTCATTGACTCTTTTCATTGTTTTCTTAGTCTCAATTGCATTAATTTCTGGTCTTTATATTTCTGATCTTTATAATTTTCTTCTTTGTACAAACTTTGGGCTTGGCTTGTTCTTCCTTTTTTTAGAAGCTTGAGGTTGAACATTAGGTTGTTTATTGAACTCACTCACTTTTTCTGATATGGGAATTCACCACTATAATTTTACCTTGTAGGATTGTTTTCATTGTGTGTCATAAGTTCCAATATGTTGCAGTGGCATTACTGTTTAATTGTAGAATCTCTCTAATTTCTTCTTTAACCTCATCTGTGACCCATTGGTTGTTCAGGAGGGTGCTTTTAAATTTTTAAGTTTATGAAATTCTTGTGGATTTTTTTGTCATTGATTTCATCTATTTTTATTTTTTACTCAGTAAGTTTATTGGCACATTTTTTTTAATTTTTATTTATTTATTTTTTTGAGACAGGGTCTCACTATGTAGTTGAGACTGACCTGGAACTCACTATGTAGTCCAGGCTGGTCTCAAACTCACAGCGATCCTTCTGCCTCAGCCTCGTGAGTGCTGGAATTACAAATTGGTACATCTTATTTACACATGTCCTATTAGTTATTATGTGCTCTATTTTGGAGAACACCACATGTGCAGCTGAGAATATGTATTCTGATGCTGTGGATTGAAACACTTTATAGACTTCTATTAAGTCCATTTGCTCAAAAGTGTGGTTCAGTTCTGATATTTCTTTGTTAAAACATCAGTCAATGAAATTGAAGATGTAATTGAAAACTATCAACACAGAAAAGTTCAGGCCAGGATGGATTTATTACTGAATTATACAAGAAATTTAAAAGAGATCTAATACTGGTAGTTTCCAAAATCCTTAATGAAATTGAAAGGGAAGAAATACTCCCAAATTTATTCATGAAAGCAAGCATTACCCTGACACAAAAACCAGAGAAAGATCCAACCAAAAATGAGAACTCCAAGCCAATCTCCCTAATGATCCTCTATAAGACACCAGCAAATAGAATGAAAATCTTCAGCAAATCATCAAGCAGGTTATGCATCATGACCAAGCTGGATTCATCCCAGGGAAAGGAACCCTTCTCTACTGTTGGTGAACATGTAGTCTGGTGAAACCAGTGTGGAAATACCTCAAAAAAATAAAACTAGAGATTTCATTCAGCTAGGGTATTTCCCTTCATGGTATCCTGCTGAAAGAAAACCATCATACCACAGCAGTATATGCACACCCATGTTACAGCAGCACAGTTTGTAATAGCTCAATCTTGGAAATAGTCCAAAAGCCCACCGACTGATGAATGGACAAAGCAATTGTGTTTTTAAAAATACGATGGAGTACTTCTCTGCTGTAAAGAAGGATAAGCCTGGGACATTTCTAGCTAAATGGGTGCACCTTAAAACCATGCTCATAATTGAAGTAAATTAGACAAACATGTTTAAAGATCACATTGCTTTTCTAGTGTGAGAAACTGAAAATGGAAATAAAGACCAAAATGTATAATAGATATTGGGAAATGGGAAGAAAATATTCAAATGAGAAGGGGAACTAGGGCGGGGGAAGAGAAAGGAAAGAAGGGACAACAAAAGAGAATAGAAGGAAAAATGGAAATAAAGCTTTTGTAAATGAGGGGAAGAGGGGGTCGAAGGGACAGGAAGGGAACAGGAAAAATGAAGCAAGATATACATGTACAGGTACAAATTCCCTATTATGAATGTTATTCTTATGTATACCTAAAATGTACCAATAAAAGTTTTGCTTCAAAAAGTAGTATATAACTGGATCATGCCATGGGGAGTGTTCTCAAGCCTTTTCATGATTACCCTTAACTGAGGACTTACCACTTTGGTTGTTATCTAATTATTTTTCTTTCTCTTTCTACTAGACTGAATATGTCATGAAGATGTTATTAGAATTAGAAAAGATATCTTATTTCCCATTAAATCCTTAGTGCTTTGCATAAGGCTAAGTTTTTAAGGCCTTCAGAATGGGGTACTGGTGGATAGAACAAAGCTCAAAGTTTCATAAAATACTAAAGTTATAATCTAAAGCAAATCAGTGAATATTTGGACTTTGATCTTCACTGTAAAAAGAAGTTGGTGTTTATGATAAAGCGTTTTACAAAACTTCCTTTTTATTATATAGAGAAAAGAGAGAAAGGTTTTTAGACAACAAAATCAATCATGTAACATGTTTTGTTGCCCTCGATATTATTACTATAACTCCATGAATTCATGCAAAATTTAAATTATCTTGGACTATTTTTTCATTAAAATAATACCACTTGATGATCTTGAGATAATTTATAAATGTGGCTTAACCCATGGTAAGAAAAAGTTTTAAATCTTTTATTAGAATGCAGATTGAGCCAGTCATCCTGTTTCCTGACAGAACTTCTGCAGTGAGAGAAAGGGTCAATATCAGTTGTTTTTTTTTTTTTCCAAATATAAGCAATTTAACTGCATAGTTCCTCTTTTAAGGTGAGAGAGGAAACACTAAAACAAAAGATGTCAGACTGAACACTCCATATATTCTACTGCTTATAAATTAGAAGTATATTTATTTATTTTAAAGTTAATTATTTACAGTGATGAACAAGAATTTTCATTGGAAAATACAGATACATAAAATAACATTTAAGAATTTTAATCTAGTAAATTCACAAATAGAAAATAAAGTATTGACATAGGAATCTGAGACTAAATATTTTGTTTGTTGATTTCTTTAGAAGATCCATTAGGTTCACATGCTCTCGTACCTAAATTACATAATCTCTATGCATTTTAGCCAAACAAATTCCAAAGTGTCTCGGGTAATTAGACACAGTTGGCAAAACACCTGTCTCTCCACACTTGATCGCAGTAAAACATAAGTGCAGACTGGAGTCTTAAAAATTAGTTAAGTCTTTAGCATCTTGAAGAATAAAACAAAGTATGATTGTCACACAAAGAAGTTAAATTTTGCAAATAGCTGGTTTTTCCACAATAGTCCTGGAAAACATACACATAAAAGTAAAGCTAAATGAGATGTCTCTCTTTCTGATGTCACTTTAAACTTTCTGTTTTACTTAAATTAGTTAAAGCAGGGTGCACAAGGTGTCTCAACTCAATGTGGGAAATAGGTATCTTTTTCAAGATATGAAACTGCATCTGGATGTTTCGTCTTCTAAAAGTTGGGGTAGATTTGTAAAGAATAACATCAAAATTTCTACAGCCAAACTCCAGAAGGATCTTAAGGAAAAAACAAACCAATTTGGTTCCAACTTAATTGGATGAAATCTCAGAGTAATCTTTGTAGGCTGCATCAAAATTACCCTGGTTACAGCAACACACTATAGCATGGGCGAAGGCTGAATGAAGAGCATTTAGCCTGAGGTTCTTTAAAAAATCACCATAGGTGATATCTAATTTATAGATGATATTCCAAGGTCCCATAATAATTTACAGCATCACTTTATTTCTTGTGAGCATACCTGGGTCCTATTTTCTGTTTTCATGAGCAGTTTTAGTTTATACAACTCAGCTGCACTGATGCTTGCATTCTCGGTCTAGATGCTACCTCAGTTCCAGCTGGTTCAGAAAATTTTCTATCAACTTCAGTGATGACCACTATGTTGTCACATCTTGAATCTACTCACCCCATTTTGGAAGTTTTTCTACACTAGCTCCTATGATTATTAATATTTTTCTGCCCCTTTTATTTTATCTTGATGTTCAATTTTTTTTGCAAATCTAAATATTTTTCTCTTCCTCATTTTTTTTAGTGACCATCAGTTAGCATGTTTGTCTAGCCTACCTGAATGTGCCTTTTTTCTCATATATTCTCAAATATTAGAATCTTTGAACTTCACACACAAAAGACACCTGTACTGGAAATACACTCTCATGTTTCTATCAACACATGTGTGTTTTGACCTATCATCTTATCTCTGAAATTTGTCCATTAGCCCTCATTCCATTTTTTTTTCAGATATGTCATAATCACTGCAAATAAAATTCAGAGGCTTTGAAGTTATCCTAGAATTTTCTTTCATATTGTTTCAAAATGATTAAAAATTTTCACTTAATAATTCTAAAGATATTCAAACATCTCCGTAAGTATTGCTGTTGTCTGAATGTTTGCAGTTTGTCCAAATTTGTGCATTGACATCTGACCACCAAACGTCCGATGTTAAGAAGCAGAGCCTGTGGGAAGTGGTTAGTTACAATGGCAGAGCCTTTCTAATGGGAATCTATTCCTTACAAAACCGATGCCAAAGACACAGGTGTGTCTGCCAACCACGTGCAAGAAAAATGCCATCTGTGAACCAGGAATTAGGCCACCACGAGACCCTGACTGGTCTCCACCTTGGACCCACAAGAATCCAGAAACACGAGCAATCAATTTCCATGTTTTGCAAGCCATGCAATTACGGTATTTGGGTACAGAAGCCCGGGTAACTCTGACTCCTATAGACCTTACTAGACTCTTTTTGTCTGTTTTCTCTCTCTCTCTCTCTCTCTCTCTCTCTCTCTCTCTCTCTCTCATTGTCTCATTGAGTTTACTGGTACATTTTAGGTATACAGTACAGTTACATTTATCATTGGGATCTTGTACCTTTACATGACAGGTTCTCATTTTTTCCCCTTGTCCCTGCCCTCCCTTCACCCCCTCCTCCCCTCCCCATTTACAAACACTATATTTCCATTTTCTCATATTTTGACTCTTCTAATTTGACTCTCAAATAGTCAATTGACTTAATCGCATGTTGTTCCTTATCGCTTTCAAAGTATATTTCACAAAGCCGCCGTATTGAGCCAAATCTTTGAACCACTGCTTTCATATTAAAGTCCTCACACAAGAGGGTCACCATAATTTGCAAATTCATTTGAGATGCAATTCTCACGCCTGACAGGTCATGTGAGAAATTCTCCAAGTGGGGAGCGACACCTGTTTTGGAAGTGCTCTGTGTGATTCGAACGTGCACTTTAACTCTGAGAACTGTAGTTCTTCAACCCTAAAATTAGGACACGTGAACTCCACACACTTCACACTTCCAACCCTCACTGTTCATCTGTTAGGAAGAACCATAGTATCTCCACTCATCCAAACTCTTCAAGTTGATCATTTGGACTCTAGCTATATATCTTTATTTACCAAAACATTTGACTCCGAGCATCACACTTAATTTCTTGTCCCAGAAAATCCATTGTCCACTTTCTCTGATCTCTAACCTGCAGGCTTTCAAAGCAGACTGATGTTTTATTTATTTT
Organism: Fukomys damarensis; assembly: GCF_012274545.1. Lineage (NCBI taxonomy): Eukaryota > Metazoa > Chordata > Mammalia > Rodentia > Bathyergidae > Fukomys > Fukomys damarensis. Next base: position 9,334,798 of record NW_022900913.1, read on the forward strand.
AATATCAATAAAGTTCAATCACACTGCTTGGTAATGATAAATACCGAATAACAGCGGTTCTACTGTACTAAGGAAAAAAATCAGATAGAGCCTGGCCCCTGAAAGCTAGTACACTTAGCCAGGAAAAAAGTACGTACCTCGGTTCACAAACTTCATCTGTTCTATGATTTCTGGAAAAGATGAACACTTGTGTGTTTGTGTGGGAAAGATGGCCATAGCTGCATTTGCCTCCCATTGCAGACTTTGCAAACAAAACAAAAATTTTCCAAACATGTCTGTCTGTGGGTCAGATTATTCTTCACTGTACACAGTCCTAAGTGTACCATGCACTCCACCATCTTAGGAAATTCGGTGTCTTTCCTTTAGAGGCACTCAGAGCAGAATGAGTTATTTAGATGGCAGGCACATGGTTGAACTTTTCAACCTTCATGACTGCATGAGGGAATACTTTATAATACACATAATTTGTATGCTATTCGTTTTATTTCCTGACAGCTTTAACTTACATAATGAAATAATCCAATAGTGAATATTAAAAGAAAAAGAAAAGGATGCAGCTTAATAAAGCAGTGTTTCACCACTTCATTTAGCACTGGGATTGGTCAGACCACAGCCTGAGTTTCTGCAGTATGGAAGAAGGAAAGAATGGAAATATGATAGAACTCATATCATACAGTGTATCAGTCAGATTTTCTGTTACATGATACCGAAAACTGATAATTTAAAGGAGAAGAGATCTGATTTAGCTTATAAATTCCGAGGATTCAGTTCAAGATCAGTGGCTCCAAAACAAAAACTTCACGGTCGAAAAGTGTGGAAGAGCAAGGATGTTCTGCTCATGGTGGGCAGCAAGCAGAGCAGAGAGAGTACCAGGAAGAAAAGAGAAAGGCCCAGACATAGTCCCCAAATGTTTGCTTCCACGATCCAGCCAAGTACACGCAGAAGTGTGCTTTACTAACCCCCTCAATGACTCAAGCCAAAGAATTTAACAGAATCAACTTAATTAACACATAGAGAAACACTGTATTTCTTGAAGACAGTAAAGAGAGTGAATTCGGCATTTTTCTCTCGCTTCAATATGCCCTACAGCAGACAGACACTATTTGGGAGCTGGGTGTAGTGGTGCACACCTGTAAAACCAGCATTGGGAGGTTGACGCAGGAGGATCACCCTGAGTCCGAGGCCCTCCTGAGCTACCCTAGTGAGTTAAAGGCAGCCTGACCCTGCCTCAGATACACAACAAAACAAAGATATTATTTTGTTTTAGCACCCCCACCTTAGTTTTACCTCATAAGAGCAATATGAAAGAAAAAGATTAATATATTACATATTAAAATTTAATTTTCTAATTTTACTGGACAATTCATAAAATATTTATAACCTCCCCAAGTAGCCAAAACACATGGAAGTAAGGGAATATTTTCTAATCAAAAACAAAACTGAAGTTCTGAGTCTGACCGTGGATTCTAGTTCTGTTCTTGAGCCTACTCAGTAATATCGTCCTTATATTTGCATGTTGACAAAACATAGGTGACAAAACATATTATGTCTAACGCATGGTGTGTTTTAGCAGCACTATTCCTTTTTATGTAGGATTGTTATTCAGGACTAAATATAGGGCCAAAAAAAGAGGAAAAAAAAAAAAGCAATTTCTTCTCTATTGTTCCCAATAGGAAGTAATGAAAGATTTTTAAATCGATATACCTAAGATTCACGGGGTACAATTGATTAATTGTCTAAAGATGCAGCATTAATAGTTACAAAAGAAGTAAGAGCATTTCTAGAAAGAAATGCTTCCATTTAACATTTCAAGTTCAATTATCCAAAAAAAATTTAGTTTCGTAGTATACTACAGCAGGAGCCTTGACAGGAAAAACTGATTTTCAAATATTTCTTTTAGTAAGTTTGAAAAGTTGACAAGGACTATCAGAGACCAAACAGTTTGAATTAATAGAGGAGAATACAATTAAAGTAAATACAATTTATTTTTGATTTACAGATTTCACAGGGAAAGGTGCTTCAAAAATTAAGTGTGTAACAGTGAAGTAACTGATAAAAGTGGCAGACTGAACCCCTGGGAGAGCCACAGTGTGAAGATAAACTCGGGCAGCAGAAAAACCACTGGCTGCAAAGACTGATAATGACACAGACATGGCAAGAACAGCAGCAGGGCATGTGCGTATGGTGAGTATACAATACTTCTGTGTACAGGGTGGGGGATATTTTCCTCTATTTCTGAATACTCAGTTGACCAACCAGTCATCTGAAATAGTGCTTGTATTCTATAAATAAACCAACATCAACTAAAATCCATTGCCTTTGGGATAGAAACATTTCATATGTGGAATAAATTTTTTTACACCAGACTATATATTTCTCAGGCCTACTATGGATGAGAGAAACAGCATTCAAGTTCAGATGCCCAAAGTGGTGGGTGTGTGGGAAACACAGGATTCAGCGGTTGATTTGCTCAGGGAACATTATATTCGATTCAGTGTCCATTGTTTCTCCATACAGTTTTTCTTCATTTCCCTCCACATGGCTCTGACTGAGTGAAATCATAGGCAAAGCTTTAACATAAGCGACATTCAGGTTTACTCAGTGAGGTCATATAACACACTTCTTACATTTTTTTAATATTTGAAAACTCAAAATTTTAAGGCAAAATAATATGTGAGAAATTTGAAAAAAAATGACTGTGTACGAGTGTTACAGTTCTTGAAAATTAAAATATGAGTTTTAATCAAGCCTTGTCATGCAGATGTACAAGATCCCAACAATGAATGTAACTGCAATGTATCCCTAAAATGTACCAATAAACTCAATTAAAGGTGAAAAAACATATGAGTTTTAAAATAATGAGAATTGGAACTAGTGCTGAAGATAGGAATAATTGCAAGGATTATAATCCATATATATATATATATATATATATATATATATATGTAAAAATTTATGTATGGAATATTCTTATCTTTATACATTAGGAATAATTGCAGGGATTATAATCCATATATATATATATATATATATATATGTAAAAATTTATGTATGGAATATTCTTATCTTTATACAGTACTGTGGAAATCATCTTAATTTTTTAAAAAAACTAATGTATAAATTATACGTGTACATATGTGCATCCATGTATTCATGTTTATCGTCCTGCGTATATTATTTTGGTGTCTTGTTTTGAGTTGATTGGTATGTTCTCTCATTTTTTTTCTTTTATTGAGTTTATTGGTACATTTTAGGTATACAGTACAGTTACATTCATCAGTGGGATCCTGTACCTTTACATGACAGGTCTTGGTTCTCATTTTTTCCCCTTGTCCCCGCCCTCCCTTCACCCCTTCCCCCCTCCCCATGTACAAACACTTTATTTCCATTTTTTCATTTTCTCATATTTTTTTCTTTTCCCTTATTACCTTTCTCCTACCCTTCCCACTTTCCCTACACCCATAGCCCCTTTTCTTCCTATTTCACATGGTCAATTATCTCATTAGGAACTTATGTACTATTATAGCTTTTCACATCCGAGAAACTATTCGGTATTTAGACGTGTGCCTTATTTATTTCACTTAGGAGTATATCGTCAATATGTATACATTTTCCTATGAATGATATTCATTTTTTAAAACTTCTCTATTTAACTTTTGCTTTCATAGTCAGAAGTTATGTGTGAGTCCTCAGGACACAGTAAGGAGGAAGGAATTGAATGTTACACAAATAACCCGAGGAGACTGATTTAGGAGGAGAATGGCGGGCTCCCTGGGGAGAAAACGAAGATGCGTGTGATGGAGCATAGTAATGAGAAAGCTAAAATTCGGGTGGTACCATTTGTCACCTCATTACAATGTTTCCTTGCATTCAGTGTTTTGCCTACAACTCAACACTTCACCTCATAAATACTGTGGTCATGTTGCAGGTCAGATTATTTCTGGCAAGACCTATGTTGAAATTTTATTTTCTGGTACTTGTTAATGTGAATTTTTGGTAAATGAGGCCTTTACAGACATCATTAAGGAGCTGGTGAAGATGACGGATACCGCAGTAAGCATCCAATGTGGTCGGATAAGAAGAGAAGAGGAGAAGAGCACCCTTGGGACAGACACGTGAAATACGTGTGCAAGAAAAACGCTGCATGACAATGCAGACAACGGAGTGATGTTTCTATAGGATCAGGGTTTACAGCCACACCGGAAGCTAAAAGAGGAGCTGGGAAAGCAACAGCACAGTTCTGCCCCGGCCACAAGGGTTTTTGTTTTGCAATCTGTGGTCTGAATTTTCACCATTACTTTTTCTCTCTGGTGACTTTTTCCATGGGCAACTTCCCCTTCGTCTTCTGTAGTATCATGCACTTGATTCCAGGATCAACAAAAGATAGCAGAATTATTCTACATAAGATATTATATATGTATTGCCAAGTGAGTCACAATGATTTAATAAGGATGATCATAAGTTTCAAGTACACGCATATTAAACAATGACTAGCCTAACTCTGGTTAAGAGATCAAACTAGGGAGAACATGCAAAAATCCTGTATCTCACAGAAATGAGGAAGGAAAAAATCTAAATATTATTTGTAAAAAAAAACTTTGTAACTCCTAAGACTGGTAGATGGAATAGCTCAATAATTAACTGAATTATAAAGAAGGACACAGCTTTGACAATCACAGGACGGACGATAATCAGCTGTCAAGGTACACCTAGCACCAGACCCACAGCTGTGGCTACAGGACCTGCCGTAGACAGGATGATGGTCGGATAAGAAGAACCAGACCAAGACTTCCAATGCAGTGACGGACAAAAGAGATCAAAGGGTATAGAAATCAAAACACGGAAAAACATCTTAGAGCTTGTTGATTCACATTCCATTTCCTAGAAGTCTTTAGATAAAGGGCAGAACAGAAAGATTCATATCCAAACAATATTCACACCTTGTGTTGTTTTTTTTTTCTTTTTGGGGGGCAGTTAATATTATGAGGTCTTTCGGGATTTTAACAGAAATTGAAGGGAAGGAAGGGGAATGGGGAAAAAATAAGAACCAAGATATATTATATAAAGGTACAAATATCCAATGATGGATGCCACTATATTGAATACCTACTACATTCCAATAAAAAAGAAATTGAAACAGAGTATTGGAAAATTATTCCATCTACTCTCACAGCTCACAGCCACTTAGGAATGCAATCCCTTTAGAGACTGAGTTTCGATCTCCTCCATCTCGATGTTGCAGGGTTCTGAATGATCAGCAGCAAACTGTCTCACAGAAGAAGAGCTCTTATTCTCTGAAAAATTAAAAGAAACAAAATATTTCTCATTCTAGCCTTTTCAGCCATGGGTTCTGAGTACAAACAAAAGTCATCCAGATAGTGAGGAAGGAGTAACAACAGTGTGGCCAGCAAAAATAAGGATTAGAATAACCATTAATACTTGAAGCAAATGCTGGGATTAGCAGATTAAGGTTTCAAAGCAGTTGGGTAAATATGCTACATAATTCATAAGAAAAATAACCACAATAAATCTAAAATACTATGCAACTGAAAAGGTATATTCCAAAAATAACTGAACAGAATAGAGAACAGAGAAAACAATGACTTGAGAGGAATAATTTCAATAGGAAACTGAGCAGTGGAGAAAAGCCGACTGGATGCAGGCAAAAATATGATCATTAAATTGAAAAGGGCTCAAAAATTACCCAAATATAAAGCCTAGCATCGAAATACAAAACATATTTAATAAAATAAGCATAGTATCATTAGCCTGTGGAATGTCAACTAATACAAGGTTTTCTTGGTGTTTCAAAAGGAGATTTATAAGAAATTGAGAAAACACATATTTGAAGAAATAATGGTCACATTATTTCACAAATTTTATCAAAAATGTCATCGCACAGACTCAGAAAATCCAATAATTTCCAAGTGGGAAAACTTCAAGTCCAGCCATCCAATCAACTAATAGCACTCTGAGCTCTTCATATATTGCTAAGAATCAATGAAACGGATGGATAATTTAAAAGTGGTTCAAGGCATACTACATGTAATAATAAGAATAAGAATAAGAGAAGAATAATAAGAATGACAATATCCTGATGAAGCCACAAGATAGTAAAGTAGCATTTTAAACATGTAAGAGAAATAAATTAAAATGCAGCAGTCAAATTCTAGAACTCTCTAATCAACAAAATATCCCTTAAAAATAAAATTGACAAAAACACATTTTCAAAAAATAAGAACATGCTGATAGGAAAACTACTAGAAAATGTTAGGGCTAAAGAAAAATTGATAACAATGCAAATCAAGATTGACAGAAAGAAGTATAAAGTTACAAAAATATTAAATATGCCCAAATATAAAATTACATTTTTTATTTTCATAATTTCTTTGAAAGATAAATGGTGGCTTAATACATAGTAACTGTGTTATGCCATGAGGTAGACATTATGTGGACACAGTGACACATGCCTGTAATCCCAGCACTCGGGCGGCTGAGGCAGGAGGATCGCTGTGAGTTCTAGACCAGCCTGGGCTACATAGTGAGTTCCAGGTCAGTCTCAACTACATAGTGAGATCCTGTTTCAAACAAACAAACAAACAAACAAACAAACACAATCAGTAGAATAGGGTAAGCTGAAGCACAATGTGAGTCTTTAACAACTATGTGAGGTGTACATTTTAGCCAGATTAGCTAAGGGGAGCTATTGCCATCTGATTAGCAACCATTGAAAGAAAACTTAATAGCAATCTGCAGCTTGTTTCAAAATGGCTTTGACTTTGAGACAGCAGATTAGAGGATATGTTATTAGCTGTTAAGGTTGTCACACTAGGGATTATGAATGAATATAGTACTTTCACTCGTTATGATTAAGGTCTGCATTTCTAGATTTTAAAGGATTCACTTGTTTTAGGAATTCACTTGAGCAGATTGTGTACGTACGTGATTGATTTGAGAGCCGCCCAGGAGATAGGTCTGGGCCTGTCCAGGTGAGTCACGAAAGCACAACCTTGAGTTCTTCATCTCTTCCTGGCCCCTTCCTCTCTGCAGCTGTTTCCAGCTCTGCCTCCCAGCCACCATGAAGGGAGCAATTTCTCCCATCACACCTTTCCACAGTCAAGTTCCTACCTTGAACCCAGCTGACCTTCAACCGAATGCCCTGAAACCATGAGAAAAATAAACCCTGCCTCATTTGTGTGTGTGAGGTATTTGGCTCTAACCAGGAAAGCTGAGTAATACAGGGTTATTGTGAGCTTAATACTGTGATAAATTGGTGGAATAGTAAACCAAACACACCAAAGCAAAACAAACACGTATGAGTACCAGGCACCAAATTTCCAAGTAAATTTAGATTTCAGCTTTGTTGAAAGTAAAAATGAAAATAGTGAGACAAAGAGAGATTCTTTCAACTTAGATAAAAAGGAATAGCTAAGTAAGGATAGGAATGTGAAAATTGTTCTTTTGTTTTAGGCAATGATTTCAGGAAACTTGATGGCTTGGAGGAGGAGACTAGGAAAAGAAATGGTTGTTTTAATAAGAAAGAGTCCGTGATCAGAATTGTAAACCGTCAACCTCACTGAATACGTACCTTTCACTTTCATCCCATTTGTGCTTCTTCATTCCTTGTTTTTCCTTGAAGTGTTTTCTTTTTTAAAATAGTGTTCTGAATACTAACCCCATGTCTATTTTCAGGATTTGAATAATTTTATGAATGGCAGCATCCAGGAGTATATATGCCTATTACCATATTATTCACTATCTACACATCAAGAAATTTGAGCCATTCAATTCCCTTCTACAGGTTTTGAGCATTTAAATGTAAAAGTGAGATAAGAAAGAAGACAGCTGAGAAACAGGAACCATAAACAGGTGTGCTAAATACACAAAGCCTGATCTTGGCAGTCCCTGTTTTTAAAATTCCGATAAGAAAAGAACAAAGAAAAAAAATATCCAAGAAAGCTAATGAATGAAAAACAGATTTAAATATCAATCAAAAACTAGGATCGTTTTCCTTAAAAATAGGGCAGGGACAAGGGGAAAAAATGAGAACTAAAACCACCTGTCATGTAAAGGTACAAGATCCCAATAATGAATGTAACTGTACTGTATATCTAAAATGTACCAATGAACTCAATAAAAAAAAAAAAACCTCATAGTTTGTTAATGTATAAACTTATCAAAATGTTATGTTAATATTATGACAATTACTCTTAAAGTAGCAGACTAATCAATTTACACTCAAAATAAAGTTTGGTATGTCCACAGTTCAACTCAGATGTCCTGTAAATACTCTAAATATTTATCTTTTAAGCCACTGTAAAAGTATACATATATAATAATACACTATATGCCATATGTGATATAATATATACACCCTATATAATATTGTATAATATATATAATATATGGTATATCATGAAGTACTAACTTCATTTTAAGACAGATAATTTCCGAGAGGTGTGAAAGACTTTTCTTGATAACCAAATATACTTTGGAGGCAGCAAAGATATAAACTAGATGACTCCGGGGCCATGAAAAGAAGCTTTACTCCTAAAAAGGGACTTCTGGAACAGATGCAAAAGCAGATCGATGAGATTACATCTCAAGTGAGAGAAGAGAAAAGTCCTCCTTTCCTTTGGAATAGGGACTCAGAATAGAACCTCCATGTTCCATATCACCATGCAGACTGTCACCATATGGACAGCAGTGCAAGGACACCGAAGAAGTGATTTATAACTGCAGTGTGTAAGTCTCTGAGCAAAGAGACTCAGTCCCTTCATAGAATATATTTTCAAGAGTTCATTTATTTGTGTGTGTGTGAAATTTTATGATTTATATTTCCTCCTCTTGAAAAATTTCTTGGAAATAATCTTCCTGGTTATAGTTCCCTATAATTCTGAATTTCAGAGAAATACGTCTAAGTTATCCCATAGCCCTAGTGCTGTGAACACTGGTAAATAACCTAACTTGATGGAGAAAAGATCAAATAAAAAGGAAATGCTATTTTTACTATTTGTGCATAATAAAATATCTTCAAGTTATTCCGTAAGGATTCTGACACCTTACATTAAAAACTTACCAGTCTGTGGAGGTTCCATTTGACCCAGCCATCCCTCTGCTGGGTATCTTTCCAAGAGAACTAAAAGAATCATATCACAGCGAACTATGTGCACCCATGTTTATAGCGGCACAGTTTGTAATAACTAAAACTTGGAAACAGCCCATTTGCCCATCCATTGGAAATTGGATAAAGAAGTTGTGGTTTTTATATAAAATGGAATATTACTCAGCCATAAAGAACGAGAGAATAAATTCATTCATAGGAAAATGGATACATATTGAAGATATACTCCTAAGTGAAATAAATAAGTCACACATGGGTAAATACCGAATAGTTTCCCTGGTGTGAATAATCTGCAGCAATGCATAAGATTCTAAAAAGATTACTGACATTGAGAAATGGGAAGAAAGGAGCTAAAGGTGTAGGGAAGGTGGGATGGGTAGGGGAGGAGTAAAA
>NW_022900913.1:9344545-9452764 GCF_012274545.1 Fukomys damarensis
AAAAAAAAAACTTACCAGTCTGAAATAACTAGTTTACCTTTCTTGTTTTTTGGATCTGTTGTTCATTTTTGTTATTGTATCATCCATTAAACCAAAGGTTAGTAGCGTAAAACAACAATTTTTCAGCAGCATGTACACTTATGGGTTAGGAGCCTACGCATGCAAAGGCTGGGCAGTCTTCTGAAGGTGACAAAAGGCAGCTTCTGTATGAGATAGGCCAGAGTAGAGCCTAAGAAAAGGTAACATGATCGCAGGAGCAGCTCTACCGTTACCATTACCTTGGTCTTACATTACACAACACAACATCCCATTCGCCCGCACTCCAGGGAGAAGGATACACCAGGAGGACACTGCAGAGAGGGGGAAGAGTGTCATGATCCATGCTAGAATCCAGTTAAGGAATGTAAACATTACGTACTGCAAACATGTGAAGAACAAACAGTAAACAAGAAAGGAGATTAAGAGATGTTTGTAGAATCGCTTCTCAGCCTTTTGGCTAAGATCAAGTGAAGAGATGTTTGTAGAGAGGGAAGGGATAAAGGATAAATAAGGGTGGGCTCAGTACACAACATGACTTCTTCTGTGGTATCACTGGTGCTGCCTTTCACCTGGGAGCACCATGGGTCTGAAATATTGGGAGTCAGACTTCTTATGAGGTTACCAGCTTCTTCTGGAGGGGTTTTCCAGTAACCCAGGCAGAAAGAGCCTAGGTATTTGATGTTCCACTGGTGATCTCCGTGTTATTTTTCCTGTGCTATTACTATACCGAATTTAAAGCCATGCACATTTGAGGGTAGGAGACTCTCAATGGGAAACCAACAGTTTTCCATATGGCCAGGACAGGGAATCAGGTAGCTGGTTTTTTGTATTTCTGTGACAAAGAGAGAGCAATACCTATTAGTAGAACTCTAGCAATTTTAAAAAATGGCGAAGACAGAGGGCTGGGGATTTATCTCAGTAGTTCTGCTGCCAGCCTCGCAAGCACAAGGTACCAAGTTCGATCCCACGTATCAAAAAACAAAACAAACAAACAAACAAACAAAAATGGCAGAGATGGAAGCAACAAGGACACAGTAGTCACATGCTTTGTTTTGCTACATTCCCCCCAAATTGTCATCTTATAATTCATCTCCTAGTTCAACAAATTTCTTATTCTAATTGTGCTTTAAAGGGCACACCTGATAGCTTTCTGGGAGAATAGTCACGTGGTAGGAGTGACGTTTGGTTACAGAGTTTGGATTCTCAGATATCTCGTGTGCTTCGTGGTTCATAGGAACGCTAGCCAGGCTGGATCAGACTGTCTCTGTGCAAAAAGGAAATACTCCAAAACATCCTGTGATCTTTAGAAGTGAACTTTCCTCATCTCCTCATGTTGTTTACAGCTGGGGCAGAAAGAGATTCCACATTATTAATCTTCAGCACTATTTTAAATTTGTCCTTTTCCAATATCAGACTATGGAGAAAATTCAACTCTTCTTTAATCTTTGTTAAAAAAGACAACGTACATTGTTCTGGCAGACTGTTCTTGGTACAGCCAAGTCATTTAAATGAATATCAGTATGAGTTTCAACTTTAAATATTTTTCTCTGTCATTATGCCATTTTTTTAAAAAGTTAAATTTGCAACTTCAATATTTTTATTCTACTATTTGAACAATATTTACCAATTCAAATCTTTTGAACAAGTCATTTAAACTTACCTTATTTAATTGGGAGGTATGTTTTCATTCTAACAAATGAAAAACGTTTACATCAAGTACTGACCACAGCGCTTTGACACAGAGGAATGAAGCAGTAAGTGCATTATGAATACGTGTACCCCTGAAATGCCGTAAATAGTTTCAAAGTTGTAGTTCTGCACATTTATCACTAAAATAATTAAAGGCACGTTTCGTATAATTTGTGATATGAAATTTTGTTTTAAAAAGTATTGGTAGTCCTCAGGAGGATTTTAAGTATGAAATACACACAAACTACAAATCCTAACACAAAAGACTTGGCTCATTTCTACTTACAGAGTGAAGAAACACACCAATGGATACAAATAACATGGCAGTTTTAAAATATATGTAATTTAACGCTCCATGCATAGGTGATTTTTGATGCAGTGAGTAGCTTGAGCTTCTGGATTGGGATTCAAAACCCTGCTTTGCTCTGTTTCTTTACAGTGCTGCGGTTTCCACTTGACTCTCTGCAGACTTTATGAAGGTATGACTGATCCACTCTGGGTTGGGTCAGTGAGGAGATTCATTAAACCTTCTCCCAGTTCTGAGGCCCCTCACTGTAAGTGTTTTTTTCCACAAGCACTTCGTCTGTTAGAGCAGATCCCTGAGTTCTAATAACTCAGAAGAGCTTATATTTGATTTTTAGCCAGACTTCTTTGAAACCATTTGTTTTCCCGAAATGCCAAAAGTGGAATTTGTCATTACACAAATTCAGTGTGAAAATTCAACGTATTGTTCAGAATAGAAAATAGAGATGGACCTATTAATCTATTGAAAAGGGGAGGAAAATTTTAGTTACAATGTTTTCCAGGTATTTCTCAGTTTAATACTTACAATAAATCGTTTTGTTTCTCCAAGTTTCTTTAAACTTTTCTTTCTGAATGTTGATAACAAGAAAACAAAACCAAAATATGCCACTTTCATTGGTTTTTGGATGATGGCTCTGAAGATGGAAAATGCTCTGAAACAATATTCAAAATCAATTATGTGAAATGGTTTTGAGAAGTCATAGCAAATTGAAAGTTACTACTGTTGCATTTCCTATATTTATTCACATCAATTTATTCTGGCTTATAAACATTGTGTATGTGAAAGCACTTCTACCTTACTTTATCAATTCACTTAGGATTCCTTGGATTAACTGCACTGCTAATATTTGCGGAGATGAGATACTGCAAATAATTTGTAAAAAAAATGTAATACGCCTTTAGAGAATACCTCATCATAGCTCACAGATGAAAATGTTCTCACTTACGTTGCACTAACTTTCTAAGATCACCCGATAAATCTCCAGTATTTGCTACATTACATTTATCCCTGTTACCTGAAAGATCTTATCTAATTATTCTCCAGTATTTATAAAGCTCTTTTACAGTTTTACCTTTGCATGTGCCTCTTTAGTATGGTGCTGTGGATGGCTTGGACTCACAGGGATGGCGAACCTTTTAGATCTTTCAGTGATACAAACAGCCTGCTGCTGCATGCGTGCCGTAGGCTCACCCCACTGGAAGAAGTAGCCTTTGTAGATGGAATGGCTGTTTTTCAGTGGTCCCATCAGTATTTCAATTTCTTTAAAAGGTCCAACTGTTCTTTTTCAAAGTCATCACTTTACGCATTTGGCAAGTAAACAATCACTAAAGAAATACATCTGGGCACCTTTCTGACCCGATTGCCATGGATTCAGGCTCCGTGCCCCTCTTTGATTATTTGTTGCAGCTCACTGACAATCTAAAAACTGGCAAGTGATTTGGACGTTCCTTTCCTCCAGAGTTAAAACATTTGATTCGAAAGTTTGAGGTTTACAAATATGATTTTCAGAATATTCTTACTACGTATTACCTTCTTCAAGTCTACAAAGCACTAGAGAAGGATGATTTATCAGTTAATCTTCATGATTTACTTAGCAAGAGGCTTTCCTTCACAATTTCAGATTGTTAGAATTGTTTTGTTATATATAAATGTTTTGCTCTTTAGTGTATTTTTCAGAAAAATAAGTAGTGTTATAAAAATCAATTATGAGTTTTCTATAGTTGTATGACTCATTTTATATGTTAACATTTCTAATATCTCAATATATACAAAAGTTTTATAGAATTTGAAGCATGGAATTGTGTACCATCTTAAAGTCAACAGAATGAAAATATTATTTATCACTAAATTTTAAACAAATGATGCTATGCTATAAAAATGAGAATTACAAAGTAACAATATGCAGATCTATAGTTAATAGACCATTAAACATGCTAATAAAATTATGTTGAAGAAGCAGGGGATATATGGAAATTTTGAAAATGTATAAAAACTAAATTTTATCAAAATACTATCCCTAGAATTTGTAATAAGTGTAAAATGAGAGGGATTTTAGAGAAACACACTGATATTTGACAAACACTATATTTGCAGACGTATTTTCTATCTCATTAATACATTGACTTTTACTGAGACAAAGGTTGTATTATGCTTTTTCAAAGTAAATGTTCAGTTTAGTATCTTTAAAGAAAAAACACAAGCCGAAAGTTATAGGGCTAACATTCAAAGTTGTTCTCTCTTTGTTAAAATAGAAATGTTCACAATTATAATGATAAACTCAAAAAGTAAGATTAAAGATTATGAGAAATCGTTTCAGGAAAAAATAACCCAATTTTAAAAATTGCATTGTCTAATTATGTTATTGTCTTTCTAAGATATTACTATCATATTACTTAGCAAAAATATATATACTATTTTTTCAATAAGTTGGAGTTTAATGAAACTGTCAACATGAAATATGTGAATCTGTGTTTGGTATAGTGGTAATAAATAATTGAGTAACATATTGGCCAAATATTTTCTTTCTAGACAAGTCTAGAAAATGAAGGACTTGGTTTTTCTCTTGCAAACTGTGACGCAGTAATCTCTCATTTATGTTTGGCTAAATTAGTTTTAAGTACCACAATAAATGTTTGTGTTAGAAGAATATGTTAATTTTTGTCTCCATGTAAAAACCACACAATATTTTACATGAACAAGATGGATAATAATCAATAAGTTATTTCCTGAGTTGATTCACTTTTTCATGTGTGGTTCAGGAGATTTAATTTAGGGGCTCTTGCATGCTAAGCAAGTGCCCAGCCACAACCCAGCACTTCTAATTTTTTATTTTGAGTAAAGGCCTCACTAAGTTGCCCAGGTTGGCCTTGAACTTCTGTTCCTCCCACCATAACCTTCCCAGGAGCTGACAACACAATTGCACCAACACAACTGGTTTATCTATTCTTAAAAAATATATATTACAACACTAGATAATATATATTGCCAAGGTGCTATAAAATAAGATAAAATAGAACAGAGATAACTTTATTTTCTACCTATAATCCATCCCCTAGCCACCAAAGAGATGGTTCATTGGTATCTCTTGAATAAATGCTTGAACTATAATTTCAATTACAATGACCTTTCTAGTGCCAGTAACAAAAATATGCCTGAAAGTATATTTTAATGGCCTCATATCTAGTGTACATTAAATATATATTTTAGAATTTTGAGAAAATTAAATATTTTTCATTTAAAAATAACATTAAAGATCTCAAAAAATATATCAACACTACTTAAAATTGTGCTGCATTCAATTTCACTGCACAGTTTCAACTTACTTTTGCATTTTTACTAATATTCTATTAAGTATAGACATTGTATTCTATAATAAATCCATTATTCAACTCTGCCACAGCTGAGACAAAATTTTGATTCCCACAAGTTAAAGGAGCAGATATTTGATTTGGCAGATGGTTTTGAAGAATTCAGTCTATGCTTCACTTTCTCCAGAAGGTGCCTTTCTCAGCATAGAAAGTGATGGCATCAGGCAGAAGAAAGTTGCATCCAAACTCCATGCTCACATCCCGTGACCTACCCAGTCAACCAGTCAGCCCAAATACGCTTCTCTGACCCCTAAGGTGTCCACCCGATCAAGTTAACAGTCAAGAATAGTCATCACAGTTCTCTTGAACCTGCTCCTCTTACATAACTGAAATATTGTATTCTTTGACAAACACCCCTCCCCATCTTTTCTCAACACCAATGATTTGATAATCACCATTATTGTCTTTATATCTACATGGTCAATTATTTTAGAGCACTATGTGAATGAGATCACATAATATTTCCTTTTTTTGAATGGTTTAATACTTTTAATAAGGCCTTTCAAGTTTATCCATGTTGTCACAAATGATAAGATTCTACCATTGAATATTATTTCATTGTATGCACATACTACATTTTATTCATTCATCTGTCAATAGACAGTCAGGTTCATTCTGCAGCAAAAAAATCTTTCCAATACTTTAGAATCATCATATTTCAAGGAATAATTATGAATTATGAACAATTAAAAGTTTTATAATACTTAGTAGAATATTAATACATACATTGTCAAAAATGAAATAAAATTATACATTAGCTATCTCTTCCCCTCCCTGATTTCTTCCAGTTTAAAACATCTTATAGACTTTGAAATATATTTGATTAGTCTTAGCATATCTAACATTACATGTCATATGGCAAGAAACCTTTATATTTAACAAGGAAATACTGCATTTCTTGAGTGTGTGTTCATACGGCACTCATTACTTTATTTAAGGGAGCAATAATTTTCCTATCTCTATAGTTACTTTTCATGTTTGACGTTCTGCTTGAGATCTCCATTCTTAATTTTCAAAGTTATGCTAATTTTTAATTCATTTTGTGTGTATAAGACCAAAATAATTCATAGAACTGGAGAGAAGGGAAACAGCAAACACTTTAGATAGTTAGCGGAACAGGAACATTTGAGACCCATCAGCATACCTTTGCATTTCATCTTACCCTGCTCATTTGAGGCATAGAGACAGGTACTTGTATTTTTTAAAAAGTTTGTTTATTCCTTCCATTCAAGGCAAGAAGGAAAGGGTTGTGGATATTTCCAAGTGATTACTATTGATTTTCTGGGGATAACAGGGGTCCTCATACAGAGCAGCAATTCTCAGAATGTAATCTATGAAGTAGCAGGTTCTTAGTTATTTTATTGTTGCTGGGATGAAATATTTGACAACCACAAGTTAAAAGAGGAAATGTTTGTTTCAATTCACAGTTCATAGAGGTTTCAGTTCACAGCCAGCTTGTTCCAAGGCAGAAGGGCACTGCAGAGGAGACACAGTCCATGGCGTGGTGGGGGATGCAGCAAACATACCTTCTTTCCCTTGTTCTATCTGTGCTACAAGTCTTCTGGTCAGTGCCATTCACACCTAGGGTAGGTCTTCCTTATTAGGAAAGTCCATTACTCCATCACTCCCAGAATTATGCTAAGCCAATCAACAGGCATTTCTTACTCAAGTGTACACAAGACAGCACTTAAGTATCACAGGTGTGGTCAAAATAAATGCTAGACCACAGAACTATGCTAAACCAGACAATGGACTAATCCAGTATCACAAATCCATGATCCAGTGCATACCTATGAGCCATTCCCTTCAATCAAAAAATCCCCACCTAGGAGCAAATGAGGCTTTGGGAGGACATCTAGATACAAGGCACAACAAGCAGCATCACATGATCCAGGGACTTGACGAAAACACACTGTAAGATTCCAATCCTAGAACTACTGAATCAAAACTCTGGGGGCAAGGCCTTGCAATTTCTTTTCTTTTCTTTTCTTTTCTTTTCTTTTCTTTTCTTTTCTTTTCCTCATTGAGTTTATTGGTACATTTTAGGTATACAGTACAGTTACATTCACCATTGGGATCTTGTACCTTTACATGACAGGTCTTGGTTCTCATTTTTGACAATTCCTACCTTGAATAATGATGAATTTCTGAATAAATCAATTTTTAAAGTTAGGAGGCAAGGCGGAGAGTGGAAAATTTTAGTCAAGATTTTCATAGGTGTTATATTATGCCCCCCAAAATGAGTGATTCATATACCAGGGTGAAAAAAAAAAGAAATGGAAAGGTCAAAGGGTAGAAGGATGACTTTTTTAGTAGACCGTACATGACTGATTACCATGAGAATAATGGTGGACCAAGACTCAGAGAATGGATAGGAATTGTTATTGGTAATTCTGGAGTATTTGAAATACAAGCCAACCATTACAATGTGATACTACACAGGGAACTGTTTTTTTAAGTCAGTGAAAAACATTCTTAAGGTAAAAGACATTAAAGTCATTAAAATGAGCAGTAACTGAACACATGTATTTTATCTCCAAGCACATGTTACACTGTATGAGATAAAGATAGAAAAAAATCACAAGCACACAGATCCACAACTTAACCTTACAGGTACGTAATCCATTTGTGAAATATATAAAATTTATATTTAATTTCCTGTAGAATTCAAACTAAAATATTTACATCAAGGAAAGACTCGTACATCAGTCTGTAAGTGCACAAGTAGTATTCCTTTTCATGAACACTGAACAGAGGGAGAATGAAACCAATATCGTGAAATGAAATATTGACATATTAACATAGATCATCCTGCTACTTTATATAGGTCATTGCTCTGTCTTCCCATGGTCACAGATTGCTTTATAACCAACTTTTCATAAATTCCCCATCACGCTCAATCTCATGATTTTCTCAACCTCATCGTGCACATTAATTTTTTATCCACACCCCTTGCCGATGCTCTGGGCTGCGACCCGGCTCCCACTTACTTGTTTGTCTGTCTGTTCTCCCACAGAATGTGTTATGAGGTTTTAGACTTCACCTTGCTTCTCATCACATTATTAATTCTAAAAGAAGCTTCTGATGTACACTCCGCAGTCAGTATTTTTGCTGGCTAAGGGAAGGGACGCATCAACGAGCGCGTTACTGCTGCAGTAATGTAAGCCTTCCATGAAATAGTATGTTTATCTTCTGGGCGATATATGTATTTGTCCATCAGTCTCGCTGGCGTTGACAATTATGACTAATTTCTCAGCTATGACTGATACTTTAAAACATTCTCAGGGAGGAATGAACAGTGTCACTTTATTTAGAACTTCATTTAATGATCCGGGGTAACTACCATTAACAGAATTTTAAGAACTTACGGATATTTTTAATGTCTATCTATTTTATTGTCAATCATTTATTAACATAACCTGTGTATTTTTATTCAATAATATGACATAGAAATATATGGCAATACATATAGACTTCCTTCTTTTTATTTTTATGGGAAAATTATATTCAGGTGCTTATCTCAGTCTTCACACAGTTAACTAGCACTGAGTGCTAGACCCTTTTATTTTCAAAACCACACAATAAACAATGTAAAAGTGTACACAGATGAATAATTTTCCATATATGGTAAATTTTAGCATGACAAGATATCTCTTTAAAACAAAGCACTATTTTCTATTTTTTCACTAATATTTTATTAAATTAATAGCTCTTCTCAGCTACGTCATCCTTGACAAAGGAGCTGCCCATCCTCAGTAGAGGAAAGATAGACTCTTTAATAAATGGTGTTTAAAAAACTGGATCTCAACCTTCCAAATATTAAAACTAGACCCTTATCTTTCACTATGCACTAAATTAAAATCAATATAGATTAAAGATCTAAATATTAAAACAGAAACACTAAGCTTGCTGGATGATAAGTTAGGCAGAACTCTCAAAGACATTGGCATAAGAAAAGACTTTATGAACAAATCCTCAGTAACATAGAAACTAGCAGAAAGAATCACCAACTGGATCTCATCTTATTACAAAACTTCTGCACTGCAAAAGAAACCATCAACAGAACTAAGAGACAACCTACAATGTGGTAAAAATTTTTTACCAGCTGCTCCTCAGACAAAGGACTATTATCTATAATATATAAAGAACTAAAAACAATCAGCCCTCACAAATATAAAGACCCAATTCAAAAATGGGCATCTGAAATGAAGGGACATTTCTCAGACAAAGAAGTAAAAGAAGCAAGTAAATATATGAAAAAATGTTCCACATCACTGATCATTCGAGAGATGCAGATCCAAACAACACTGAGATTCCACCTCACCCCACAAAGAATAGCTGCTATCAAGAAATCAACCAATACCAAATGTTGGTGGTGTTGCGGGGAGAAAGGAACCCATCTCCATTGTTGGTGGGAGTGCAGACTGGTGCAAGCACTATGGAAATCAATATGGAGATACCTCAAAGAGCTAGGATTAGAGGCACCATTTGAGCAAGCCTTCCCTTTGCTGGGTATCTTTCTAAAAGAATCATATCACAGTGATATATGCATACCAATGTTTATAGTGGCACAGTTTGCAATAGCTAAAACTTGGAAACAGCCCATTTGCCCATCAGTTGGAAACTGGATAACGAAGATGTGGTTTTTCTATAAAATGGAATATTACTCAGCCCTAAAGAATGAGAAATTAGATTAATTCATAGGAAAATGGATACGTATTGAAGATATACTCCTAAGTGAAATAAATAAGGCACACATGTGTAAATTCCGAATAGTTTCTCTGGTTTGAATAATCTGCAATAATACAGAAGATCCTAATGATATAATTGACAATGTGAAATAGGAAGAATGGAGCTAAAGATGAAGAGAAAGTGGGAAGGGTAGGAGAAAGGTAATAAGGGAAAATAAAAATAGGAGAAAATGAAAAAATGGAAATAAAGTGTTTGTAAATAGGGAGGGGAGGAGGGGGTGAAGGGATGGCAGAGACAAGGGGAAAAATGAGAACCAAGATCTGTCATGCAGAGGTACAAGATCCCAATAATGAATGAAACTGTACTGTGTACCTAAAAGGTACCAATAAACTCATGAGGAAAAAAAAATTCCGAATTACCAAAAGCAGAAGTGATAGAATGCCGATGTTCAGACTGATGTATAGGTAAGGAAAATTTAGTAACAGCTACCCATTTGAAAACAACCCTGAGATATGAGCAGACAGAAAAGAAAATTGCAAATCCCAATCATTTTCCCACTGATCGGTGAGGAAGAGTCTGTGGTCAGTCAGTGGAATGAAACATATTTCTTAAACATGAGGTGTACACAAAGATACATTGTACATTTATATTAATGTTATTCATGTGATAAAAATCTTTGGAAATTTTATTTTTCTCATTGGAAAAAGGGATTCATAAAAATTTAAACCAGTATTTTCACAAAGGTAATAAATTGAAATGTCAGCTGTAAGACTCTACAAAATAAAAATATTAATAGATATCTCTACTTTTTTCATTTTCATTTTCCCATTGTACCTGGATTTGTCTAAAAAAAAAAGCAGCATATATCCGTTTTAGGTTAGTTTATTTTTCTAGCACACACTTATAACTAAAACAATACAAATATCTTTATATACAGATATTGGAAATAAATTTATCACTTCTGACAGAATTAAGGCTAGGCTAAGCCAATCAATTTTGCATAGAAAAGTAGTTTCTAAACTTCCTAATTTAAGGATTACCTTTCAGGGTTTGACTGTTTTTAATGGTTACAGAATGGCATAACTTATTCAGGATCTATGACTTTATCTATTCTTTAATTATGTGTGTTGCCCTTTCTTACAACTATGAGCCACAATGATAATACCATTCTTAGATAATCACTGGTACTTGTACTTGTAGGATGGCCAATAGTGGGAATAAAGACATTTAATTTTTGTTTGTTTGTTTGTTTTGTTTGTTTGTTTTTTGAGACATGGTCTCACTATGTATTTAAGACTGACCTGGAATTCACTATGTAGCCCAGGCTGGTCTTGAACTCACAGCAAACCTCCTGCCTCAGCCTCCCGGGTGCTGGGATTACAGGCATGCACCACCCTGCCCGGCTTAAATTTTGCCATTTCATCCAACAAGAAGTGAAGATCTGGCTTTCCAACTATTTTTCTTCAGAACAACAAAGCCTTAAAAGTGCCTATCAAGCCTGGCTTTGATCACATCTTTGGCACATGCCTACTAACATACTCATAACAGGAAAAAAGATTTTGTATTTAGAACAGTTTTGTATTTAGAGCAATGCTTCCTGAAAAATTAGATTTTATTTTACACCCTTAATTCTTTGGAAGTCCTTCAACCACATGCCAATATGTAGTTGTATTATTATGTTATTTACACAAATTATCAGAATTCATCATCTCAGAATGACTATCTTAGATATACAGTATATATATATATATCCTGATACTGGGATTGAACTCAGGACCTTGCCCTTGTGAGGCAGGTGTGGCACCACTGAGCTAAATTCCTCACCCTTTAGATACTGGTTTCTTAAACAAGGGTTTAGGTAAAGGATTTTGGTAAAGTAACACCCTAGATTTGTGTACAGATCTGTATCAAACATTTAAATCTCAAAATCATAGGAAATGTGAGTAGTCTTAATGGCTTCATTAACCATTTACATTTTTGCTATAGCTAACAAATAAGCCTTTATTAAATCCTTCTCTCTGAGAAGAATATATAAATAAAATATAAAAGCATAAATGATTGATGATGTAAAAATTTAATAGAAGATGTACCTGATGTGTAAAAGATGCCACAAACTGCTACTACACACACAGGGCAAGGTAAGTCCCAATAACTCAAGTTCATTTTGAATACAACTATAATTGGAATAAGTGCTTTTTTATCGAATCCTGAGGAATATGAGGGTTTCCTAATATTTATATACATATGTGTGTTCATGTGACATGCACACACATGATCTTGCAATTAGAGTTTCTATTTTATTTCTTATGTAAACATAAGGTAAGAATCATGCGTTCAATATAACAACATTATATAAAGACAATTGTGAAAGTGTAATAAAGAGTATGTGACTTACAGGATTCTCCTAATACACACATAGACACACAAAAGAACAAAATATAAGGGTATGTTGGAATTTAAAATTAGAAATAATGGTAATATTCTTGATGGTACATTAGATTATTGAATTTACCTTTAAACTTTTTGAAAATTTTTCAGCTATTATATAATGACTACACGAAGAGAGACTGTGTGTTATTTAGCTTTCTCATCACTAACACATAATACCCAACACCCACGACTTGGAAGAGGAGTGGTTTACTTTGGCTCACAGTTTCAGGGTGGGAGGGTCACAGCTACCTCCACAGCAGAACCATTGGGGCAGAAGCTTGTGGAGAGGCAAAGATATTGAGCTCATCACAGCCCAGAAGCACAGCACGGGGAACAGAACCAGAGAAGAAGAGGCATGGGGCAATCAGGTACAGTCCCCAGCTCACACCTCCATTGCCTCCCTGGTTAGGCTTTCCTAACTCCTTAGGCCATTCTCAAGTTACCCACGTTGACCTACCTAACAGCAATCAGTACAGTCGAGAGATCTATTAATTTCAAAACTATTATAAAAGTAATTTTAGCTGAAAAATCTATTCTAGTAAAGAAGTTCGTACTTTGATTTTCTTTTTGATGTGAAACAGCCACAGAATATATTTTATATGTTTTAGAATTAGATTGTGCATGAAATAACTGGTAAAACTTGACTCTTTTAGGTAAAAACATTCTAGTAGCAATTCAACTCCTTGAGTCACTACCTTGTTTTCTTGACTGGACCCGAGGACTGTTTGTTTGTATTGCCTTTGTTTTCGTATTGCTGCATGTTTGGATTAAAACTGAAAGCAAATGGAAACGATTCTTATATTTCAACACATTCTTAGTTTTATATAAACTTTTAGGTGCAGAGTGAAACAAAGCTTTAGTCAAATAATTTTCTGAATTTACATTCAAATATTAAATATTATGGAATCACCTTCGATGTAATTCTATAAAATTGATTTTTTTTGCTTCCTGATACAAGTCTTTTTGTATTTATCAAGAAGATATATAGTAGATTATTTTTTATTTTTATGAGTGAAGAGTTTATGGTGTTATTTTTTTTATTAGTTTTTATTTTTTTGGTACTGGGGATGGAACTCGGATCCTTGTGCTTGCAAGGCAGGCCACCGAACCACTGAGCTAAATCCCCAGCCCCTATGGTGTTATTTTTAATTATCAATTATTCCTAGTAAAATTGTTAACAATGCATTAAAAATTCCTTAGTAATTAGAACTTTGATTTCTTTTAAGATAAAGCTGAAATATATTCTGTGACATATAACAACGATGCTACCATGCACAGAGTATTGATAATCTTCAATGACAATTTTATGTCAAAGTAACCTTGGACCAACTTTCACAATAATAAGTAATAATTACCTGATCAATGCCTTCTTCTTCTTCTTTTTTTTTAATCAATGCCTTCTTTGAGAGTGATTTTAACAGGAACTACACGAGAAGGTAAGATTTGCTATTTTTAATTCAAATTATTTCACTTATACCAATGAAAATTAGCGTCTATTCCTAGCTTCACTGAATTGCTATGGTGCATAAAAAGTAAAAGGCTTCCAGAGGAAAATAGCTGGTGAGACTTGGAATTAAATTAGAATCCACTCCTGCATGTACACAGAACTTCGCGATTCTATGTGTGAAAGCCTGGCCTGATTTTCTGTTTTTTCATCAGTGCAGAGCTAGGGGGCAAACAGAAGAATGTGGTCCATGTTTTACCTCTCCACAGTTGTTCAAGGACTTGAAGTCACAAGTCATGATATTTCAACATATAGAGTGTCAGCTCAACCCTTCCACACAGATCTGCTGCTGAGATCCCAACCAATGGACATCCAAGTGCAGAAGGGCCAGTGTCTGACTTACAGTGGCTGAAAGGTTAAATTACGCTAGAGAAATCCTAGAGAAGTGCTGCCATCTGGGGAACTTTACAATGTTAATGTTTCCACATCCTGAGCAAAGCTGAGATAAAAGTACATGAAAAACAAAGCCGTAGTCCTAGTGAAGACCCTTCATCCATAATTAACAGGTTGTGTATGGTACAGTTAATTGTCACAGATAAAACCAAAAGATCATGTGGAAGATTAAAAAGTGTGACCAGTAGAGGCAGTGAGACGGTAGCTTCAGCTACATGGTAGTTGTAGTAGAAATGTGTATCTCACTAGTAAACAAATGGTTTATGAGTATTAAGGACGTTACGCTACTTTCAGGGTCCTGCATAAAGACATGAACACTTACCAGTTTTTCTTTTTCTTCTCCACGTTCTTCATATTCTACAGCAATTTTGCCAATGTCCTGTAAAAGATATTTAATATTTTCTTTACTACTATTCTATATAAGCTTAACTGCATATCATAAAAGTGATTGTTCTGACGGAGTCAGACATGTCTTCACAAAAATGCAGAAAAGAAAAAAACAGGTACGCCTAGCAAATAGGTAATTAACAAAAAAGGGAAACGACAGCTCATGAAAAATGCTTAGGGTAATACCTTGGGTCACAAATCATGAAGGTTTACATATTTACAGTTGCTGTGACTTAAGAAATGTAAGAGATATTTGATTTCCAACACTGAGCTAACAGTCATGTAACAACAAAATATCTCAAAGTGTTAGGTAGGTGAAATGTCTTTACTTTAATTGACATAAATAATAGGAAAGAAAGAAAAGGTCAGAATATGAGCAAATCATCTCTTTTGGTAATTAGTGAAAAAAATCTGTATTGCACATTTATTAGATATTAGGTTAGTAATATTGCTAATTATTATTCCTAAAGCACAGTAAGGATAATTAAAGTTCTTATGAAAGTACATAAAATATTCATATAAATAACCATTTAAGTCATAATGAAGCCCACATTTTTTAAAAAGCAGCTGATTACAGACTTAAAATATAGTTTTTTTCAAACATACTAGAGCCTGGCCAATGAACCAAATCAAACTGTCTAATGAATTCAGTCATCTTAAGAGGGATTAATTAAGTTGGTAATTATTCATTATGAATTAAGAAATTAAAAGGTGATAAATTATTTTGTTAGCAGATAATAGTGGTTGACAATTTGTTCTAAATTCTCATAGCATTTATTATAATAACATTAATCATGCACAGCTGGTCTGCTCTTAATGTTTGAGAGCAATTCATTCAATAACAGTATCTTTCCTTCATAGGCAGGGAACTGATTGTGTAAAGATTTAGTTATTTAATGAGAAATATATGATTAGCTTCTTGTGTGCTCACAAATTAGTTTAAAAGCAGGAGACATCTTTCTTTGTGAAATCCCAGATAAATCTCTGAAACATTACCATACTAATTTGAGTAGGAGAGCACCCAACTGACCTTGTTATCAATATATCTAGATGCTATTAAGATAAAGCTCTCATTGTGAATCATGAATTCAAATGTACTGCAACTCCGAGAGAGAAAGAAGTTTCCCTCTACTTGCTTACACAATTGCACAGTAATGGTTCTTAAATATTTGGATTAGTCAGTGCAATTGTTCTCTCTATCTAATATTCTACTATTTGCACATAGAAAGGCAATTTTCACTTCTTTCCTTAGTATAATCCGCTGAATAGAACCCATTTTGTACTCCACTTCTCTCTTTCCTTTAAGTGATGCTCTTTAGATGTGAAGATACGTGACAGATCTGCTAAGAGTCTGACAGACTTCTTTAGTGAAGTTTGCCGCCTCAGTGGGTGAATTTAATTTCCTCAAGCTCAGGACATGCGCTGCCCTTTCAACCAACCTTGTCGCAGGGATGACTACCAAAGGACGACCAGGACACACTTCCCACAGTTACTTCTCCTCAAAGTAACCAAGCCTATGCTGGCATCACAGCCTGCTGCAAAAGCACTAGGAAATGATTTCCTCTTTCTATTCCTTCCTCTCATTAAACAACTCACCAAGCCCTGGGTTGAAGGTTCTCTGGTGTCTTCTGAGCTTCCAGGTTCCTTCAGTTAGACAGAAAGAGCAAGATGAGATGACCCTTTCCGGTGCTCCCTTACGGTCCGTAACATGACATGTGGGGTCTACATTGTATCCTGATACTGTTTGGCAGAATGTTCTATAAGTGTCTGACAGTTGGTTTTAGTGGGAAGTTCTATTTCTTTTATTTTTCTTTACAAATTTTCTGTTACTGAAAGTGAGATGTTGGCGACTCTTTTTTTTTCTTCATTCAATTATGTCAATTTTTGCTTCATGTATTTTGGGGTTATTTTGCTAAATATGAATATGTCTAGAGTTGTTATAGTCTCCTGATCTTTTGAATCATTTGTAAACCCTATATCTATCTTTGGAAATAGGTTTTATACCGAAGTACTTCCCACGATAGTATTATAGGCATTACATTTTTACAGTGGTCAAATCTGTTTTGTATCTTGTTCAGAATTTGACTTTACTAAGGATGCTCTGTGTATTGGAACTAAATGGTTTTTCCTGCAGACAGTGACAGTCGGATATCTTATTATTTTGTAACCAATTAAATAAATTCTCTTTTTTCAAACTTTAAGAATTATTGTTTTGATTCACATAATTGATTTTACATATTTTATCATGTGATTTTATTACATTATTTGTCCTCCAAGTGTCTTCTTTTGTATATTTTTAATTTTCTAAAATTTGGGTTTTATTTTTACTTTTATTATTATGTGTTTGCAGTACATACTGATTATATTCATTGTAGGGCATTTGTACATGTACAGAACACCTTTCCTTCGTTTTCCCTGTTTTATTTTCCCAGCATCAGATTCATTTCTTTATTTTTATTAGCCATTTTTCAGTACAAAATGATTGCATCCGTCGTGGGGAGGTGGTACATGTACATTACATCTAGTAATTGTTTTTTGTCCCCTTCCTCCCCCATTCTTCTGTGCTTTTTGCGTTATTATTTTTTATAATATTGTAAGTCGATTAGTTTCTTAGTCATTGCTCTATAACTCACACTATAAAATTTACCAGAATCAATTTAAGGCTTATGCTGAGTATTTTAATAAGATATCGATATTGTGTCCCATATAGCTCCATATCCATACTTTTCTATCATTATTTTATATGTACTATAGCCGAGTGTTTTTTAAATAGACAGTGAACAATGTATTTTTGTATTGATTACATATTTGTATTTTTACTTTTAAGACACTTTAGGAAGAAAAAAAATGTCAAGCCTATTTTTAATTTTTTGTACAATATCGAATTGCTTATCAATCTATTGGTATTCTTCATTTTCCCTGCAAATTTAAGTTAACATCTTATGCAAGTTCCATATTCCAGTATAATTTTAGTCCCAACCACATCTTTAAGTTTTGTCAAAGACATTGCATTTCTATATGTAATTCTCCCAACGATACCATTACGTGGATAATGTCTTAATTCAGCTACTATTTAAACAGATTGAGAAAGGAGAAGAAACATGCAGGTGCACTGTTTGATAATTGCTTACAAAATTACTTTTATTGCTGCTCTTTCTGAGGTGCTGGGCTTCAGAAATTCCGCACATGAATGACAGATCGTGGCCCAAAATTCAATCCACACGCTCACATTGGTCCACAGAGGTTCTGTAACATGATGGATCCTGACAGTATTTCAAACTACCAGACACAAGTGGCTTTCACATCTTGAACTTCATCCTTACAGAGACATATCTGTACGCAGCTTGGGGCACACAGTCAAATGTGGCCTCGTGTTGCGCTCCAGCTGCTGTGTGTGAGGGGAGCCTAGCACAGGTGCACAGGCTTCTGAATCCACAGGTTTGAGAAGAACCCCGCAGAGATCTTGAAGTCTTTCTCTTCTCAATGCTGCTGAGCTTCTAGATGATCTGCTGTTCTATTTGCAGCTTCATACATAACATGAATTTATGATGTCTGAGTTGATATCAGACCCAGGTTCTTTCTCTGAAGTCAATTCTAGGGGGCAAATAAATATTCCAAATTTCCGAGATAGTCCTGCAGAGATATAACACATCTGTTTCATAGCAATGCATTTCTATAGTGACACCAAATCCTCTGATAAACTCTCTGTGAACCAGCAAAGAGGCAGTCTTTTCTCTTTCTCCTGGAGGATCCACAGGATTCACAGCGGAAGCTCTGATGTTGCTTTATTTGTTATACCTTTTTATATCCATCTTTTAAATTTCATTAGTATATGTTTACAGTGCATAATAAATATGTTTGTCATGGAGCACTGGTACACATATGTATTACATCGTGATCTTCTCTAATCCTGATTCCTCCCTCCTCTCTCCTTCCTCTCCAGAGCACCATGCATTTCAGCTGTGTCTGTCTCCCTGATTCTTACTGTGCCTCTTTAATTCGTTCTTTTTTATTTATATTTTGAGTATTTCATATTGAACAAAATGCTTGTGGTACATAAAATTTCATGTCTGCTTTATGTCTCTTAGAATTATGATCTCCAGATCCATCCATTTTCTGACCATTATGAAAATTAGTATGGAGATTCTTCATAAAACTAAAAATAGAAACTCCGTTTAACAGAGCTATGTCTCTTCTCCATAGCTCTGGTGTCTTTTGCGTTAAAGTCTGAGCATTTACTTGCTCAGGACTTCTTCATCCTTTTGGATTCTACTCTTGACCTAAATCACTGAATAAATCATGCATTGCATTTCAGGCCCTGAGAAAGTGGAAAGTTCCAGGATGCAGGAAATGTAAAGCTTAGCATATTTGATCTCTTACTCTAGCCATGCACTTTGGTGGGGGCACAACCGTATATTAGAGCTCCAAAAGACTCAAAGACACGGCAAACCTCCCCAAGGTATTTCTGTGGAGTGATGTTTGGTAACTATATTTTATGACTAGAAAAATGAGTGAAATCGCCCTTATTCCATGGACATCCCCCTTCTGTTGCCTCTTGTTATCTAATGATAAATATCCAAGTAGCCAATGATTCTCATCACTTACCCACTGTTGCCCTCAACTCTTGCTATGAAATGTAAAACTTTCCAGAGCGTACGACAGCTGTGAGTTTACATTAGCCTAAACCGAATCTCAGACAGGCTTTCCAGATTAACCTGCAGACATTAATGAAAAACTACTTCTGATTTTAAGAGCGAGGGTCACCCAGTCATTTCGTGTTGTTTCTTCCCTGACTTAGATGCAGCTCAATTAATAAAATCCTTATGTTAAAGCCAAATTATGTTAAAGAATGTCATATTCTCTCTTTTTATATTAGATGTTGTGATTTATATTCTGGAAAGTTCTGTATGTCTTACTTATTCTACATTTATGGACCAAATAATCATCCTGAATGCACAATTAATTTTATAGTATTAAAAGTTTGTTTTTTTAGCCATCTTATTTCTCTTAATCAAATTCAGATTCATTTCACTTTTTTTAAAAACCACCAAAGAGACTTACAGTTTCTTGACTGCGTATATGCACAGGTTTTACATGAGTTTCAACATTTAATGTTTCCTTACCGTGAGAAAATGTGGCTGTACATGACCCCAAATTCGATGAACATCATCCGTCTACCTTGGTGGGTATGACAGAGCCTCAGCTCGACTGAGATTAAGGTGCCCCCAGAGAATCTGTGCAGCTCACTGCTATGCATGCCTGGGTGGGGCATGGAGGGATAGCATGGGGTCTCTGGTCTCTTGCCCCTTTTTCTCTGGCGTCCTTCCTCTTTTTGCTTCCCAGCTGCCATGCACTAGGCATGTTCCCTCCACTGCCCCCCTCTCTCACAGAGTTTCTTCCTTGAGCCAGCTGACCTTCTATTGAATCCCTTGTACCTCTCTTCATTTAAGTCACAGAACTTGGATGATGTGTACAGCATCATGGGAGAGCTGACTAAAACATCTACCATTTGGGGATCTAATACATGTGCATTTGTAACACTGCTTTCACGAGGAGTGCTGTATTATTAAATAAAAGTGGGTTTCTCTTCAGAAAATGAGGATTTATAGGCATCTCTACACTCTGGGCTCTCCAGCTTGCTTATCTGTGGTCTCATAAAGGTGAGCAGAATGCAGCCAACAAAGCCAACTCTCTTCTGTAAGGGAATAGTGAAGATCAGACTGATGTTTCACACTCTGTTTTATTTTCTTTGGAGTTAAACATATAGGGTTCATGGGAATAAATGAAGAGCTCTCAAAATCTCTCTTGGTCGTGCATGTGTTCATCAGTATCGATATTTCATTTAATTGATACTGAAGACTTGTCTAGAGAGAAAAACTATAACAAAATGAGTTTTTATTTCTGCTTCTAGGCTGAGGAGGAACAGAGACAAGTATAATTGAGATTCTTGAGAGAAATGGGGAAGAAATAATTGTTCTGTGTTCCTTCCTAAATCATGACACTGGAATTCAAACCCTTAATTCCTATCTTCCACGTAAAACCTGACCTTTGGCTTGGGTATCATAATGGCCAAAGGAACATAGGCAAAAGTTTTGAAGGAAGGGCTTGGAAAGCAATTCAGCCTGGATACCTCCAGCTTGTCAGCCACCTTTACTAACATGCAGACACATTAACAAGGCCACCTGGATGTCCAGCGCAAGCCATTATCTGACTGCACCTGTAATCAATGACACCAAGTGAGCTGAGGGTGTGACTCATTCCTCTGTTAGCACACTTGACTAGTATGTGACAGGCCCTGTGTCCAATCCTCAGCATTTCTTCTCTCTCTGTCTCTGTCTCTCTGTCTCTGTCTCTCTCTCTCTCTCTCTCTGTCTCTCTCTCTGAACTCTCTGAGTTCACTGGAATAACCAATCAACTAAAAATGTAAGAAATGAAAAATAACAAAAACTATCTTTTGTTAAGCCATTTAAACCATAATATTTTGGGCTGGCTTGTTACAAACCAGCGAACTGATTTGTATGGTGCTCTTGAAACTTCAATGTGTTTTTGAGTCATCTTGATAAATCAAAATGTGATTCAGTGTCTGGTTCTCAGGGCCGGTGATTCTATGTTTTCAGTGTGTGGCCAGTTGAGAGCAGTAATGAACCTCTGCAGAACACATGGAGGTGTAAGATTTTACAGAACCCACATATCAGTGACAGAATCCTTCCGAAGAACACTTCTGGTAACCTCTCCATATGAAAAAAAAAAAAAATCCAGGTGACTTCTCTTATTTTAAAGCCATGCTTCTCCTTTCAATTTCCGTTTCTTATTAGTACACGTTGGCAGTATTTAACGTTCACATTCCTTGTGCAGAGTTGGTGCATACATACAGTAGGTCTGAAGTCATTGCTTTTCCCTTCCCTCCCCTGCCTCCATCTCTCGCTTCTCTTCCTATTCGAAATCTATCTACATCCTTCCTGTTGTCTGTCTTTCACTTTCCTCTTTATACTTTAGGTTTCTCATATAAGATCCACCATGTGATATTTAAGTTTGTGTGTCTGACTTATTTCATTACCAGTGTGGTCTCAAGGTGCATCCACTTTCCCAGAAGTGACTCAAGTTTTAGTGTAGTTAGTAGTACATTATATATGTCATTTTAGTAACTTCGATAAGTGTGCCATTGTGTGCAGTTGCATTTATATAAACCACATTGTTCATGGAGGGGTTGGCTTTTGAGATCTCCATCCCTTTACTCTTCAAGTAAAATACTTCGGTTTCCAGGAGGTAAATCTTTAGTGGGGTTACATTACTTCTCACTATTTTTACCATAGTCTCCTCTGCCACTGAAATCTGCTGTGTGATTGGTCAATTTGAATTTGGACCGTTTTCCTGCCACTTTTCTCTACTCTGAGCAATTTTTCTCCTTTTTTCCCCACACACATTTTATAAACACATTGTCATTTATGCAAAAAAACCTCTGATTAAAACTTTGGAGGAATAGAATTCTGGGTACACTGAATTATAGTAAAAAAAAATCTGAAGAAATGAATAGTACGTACTCTACTCCCAGACTGGTTTGTTGCTCCCTGGCCTCCTGTAAACTCTCCATCGAATCTCCTTCATTCTTCTAGATGATATGAATCCATACCCACCACCCCAACTAGTATTTATTTTACTCTTTCCTGAAGATTAATCTTACTTTCCACCACTTGTAAAAATCAAGTTGGTGTCAAAATTTGTTGATCCTACATTTAATAAGACACTTTGTTTTACTTGCTGTGGCACAGAATTTGACAAAACATGCTAGTAAGGCAGGGACAATAGAACGCTCTCTTGCAAAGGTTCACTTTG
This sequence comes from Fukomys damarensis, assembly GCF_012274545.1. Taxonomy (NCBI): domain Eukaryota; kingdom Metazoa; phylum Chordata; class Mammalia; order Rodentia; family Bathyergidae; genus Fukomys; species Fukomys damarensis. The sequence continues at coordinate 9,367,185 of NW_022900913.1, forward strand.
ATTAGAACTGAAAATGTACACGTTAGGAACATGAAGAGGAATGATTGGAGAGGGTAGGACAAACAGCCAGAGAAAAAGCTGTCTGCATCTGTTTCCTCTTCCGTTTTGCTTCTAGAAACTGAATATGTCCTGATGACCTGATCATCTTTTTGCAAATTTACTTTCATCTTATTCTTTCAAATAATTATTTTGTAATAATAAAAATAAGTAATTTAGGTACATATGATAGGAACATGGGTTCATTCCTTTCTAACTAACATACTACCAACACAACCCAAAGTTCTACTGCATTTCTGATACCCAAATTCAAGTTTTAGCCCTGTTTTGGTGGTAGATACTTTATCTACAGCTGACGCATTGAAGGACACTTTGGCCATTACTCTTTCTGGGTTACAGCTTGCAATATCTCAGCTTTTCAGTGTAGTTGGTATTGTAGCACTGTAACCATTCAGCTCCCACTGACAATTCAGTGCCTTTATGAACCTACACAACCAAGTTCTAATGCAAATTGAAAGAACGGGTGATAAATCCCATTCTTATTCAGCATGCATAAAAATTAGTCTACAAATGTGGCTAAAAGGGATAATGATTGAGTGTATAAAAATGGCCTAAATATTTAGATGTGTTTGTAATTTAACTCTGCTCCAATTCAAAGTGTTTTGAGGAATCACAGTGCCGACAAGTAACATATAAACAGAGCATATGTCTTCGTAAGAGGTATACTGAGAGGGTAAAAGTGTAAAACAATGGACTCTAAAATGCAGGCCATTCATTTCCAACAAAATTTTCATTAAACTCCTCAGGGTATAAAACTGAGGTTCTCAGACACCATGTGAAGGTGAATTTCCTTACTATATTTCAGCCTTTAAATTATGTATTGTGTCTGTAGAGCTAAGGAAGTAGAACAAATAGAATTTGTTATAAAAGGCATTTTAGGAATGAGTAGAGATTACGCATAAATAACACTAACATAAGAAGAAATTGTGCCAGGAGAAATAATATACATTCATTGAAAAAAACAAAAATCATTTTGAAAAAACAATTTATCCATGGTATCATGACTGTGTGTCTGATTTTTCCAGAATAACCCCCAATTATATTTCTTCTCCCAGTATCACTGTACATGTTATCCTCTAAAAGTGTTCGTGATTAGATGATAAATATTTATTCACTATAAATATGTAACATTTTCTATTGAGTTTGACTAAAATTATGAACATATAAGGACTTTGTCTTAGGGTCCACTAGAGAAACAAGACCAATAGATAGAAAGCATGGAAAAAGAAAGAAGAGAAAGATGATAATTTTCTTCAAATAAAAGTTGTCCATTCACATTTAATACACTAAGCTCAATACACTAAAGACAAATCTTGAAAAGGATAAAAGCTCTAAAGATACTTCTATTTTTCTGGACTTCCACATGTCACCACTGCTATTGCTTTATAACTTTTCTTTCCTAGATGCTTAAAATTCCTGTAGTTATTGTGTGTGTGTGTGTGTGTGTGTGTGTGTAGGTGTGTGTTGAGAAAAAAATACTTTAATGGAATAAGAAATAGCAAATTGTTACAAATCAATTAAAAGTGCTACTACTTAAGCATGTGTTTTTACTAAAAAACATGATTACTGAAAGAAATGGAAAGATACCTTTTTTTAGTTTCAAATTCCTAGTCAAGTTAGATGAAATTTTACTTTAAAAAATTTAAAAGTACATCAATAATGAAAGATAATGAGTCATTTCCTTATTATAATACCTGAGTTCTTAGAATCCAGGTTTGGTGACAAAAGGAACAAGCTAATTACTCTTTCCTAAATAATATCACATAGTCAATGTTAGATGTATAAACATGATGAGGTAAAGTATATTTGGCTTCACTAAAAAAACTAAAAAGAACATCTTTTGATGGAGACTGAGCAAGCTGCAAACTTATGAACTGACTTTTCATATTAAAAGTCTGAGTCTGCCTATTGGCCCACAGTGGCTTTGCCCGTAGAGCCAGCAGGTGGTGTGTGGGAAAGGAACAGCTCGCCACGCCACTGGTTACAGCTGAGGTCTCAATGATCTGTGCGGCTGTGACAGCCAAGGGCAGCGCAACTCGTACAGAAGACTCTCTAGGGGTAAAAATTAATCCATGGGAAGAAACAAATACCCATTCATCTAGGAGCTGTTTTTGCTAGAATATTTCATTCCCTCGTTGCTAGGACCCTGCTCATATCAGTGCTCTCCACCGTTCCCTGCACCACCCCTTAGCTTTTCTAGAAGCTGCACATTCAATAAATGGAGAGCTCCAGAAGACAGTGTCTTAGCCAGAAAAGAGCTTTGCCCTTCTCGGGCCACGGATTATGCAGTAAGATATTGTCTCGTCTTTTTAATCTTGCTGCTGTCCCCTCGGTCAGGTGATTGGGGGTCTGATCAGCCAGCAATAATCTTTGAAACAGTTCTAAAATGATTTCTTCAGAGATTTTTTTAAAAATATAGAACATTTTAGATATCATGATAACATTATTAAGTTAGAAACAAAAATATGAGCCCTTAATTATTTTGGGATTAGAGGAGAGTTGCTACAAACTCTAAGAGAATAGTCCAATGAATTTAGGGGAGGAGGTACCGGAAGGAAAGAATTGGAATGCACTCTGCTTTCAAGTTTTAGGCACATTTTTTAACATACTGCAATCTATTCTGGGTCCGATTCAGAATGATGTTGAAAACGTTCCTGAAAAGAGTGATTTTTAGTAGACTTTTCTACTAGTATCTCACTAAGGTAAGGGCAAAATATATAAATTGATAGTCATAGCCCCGATCTCTGGTTTTACCTTTTTTGGTTACAATTACTTGTTATCAAATGTGACTCAAAAATATTAAATAGGAAATTCCAGCAGAAAAAAAAAAAATCCTAAGTTCTAAATTGTGAGCCTTCGCACATCGTCCAAGCTGTAATGAGAATAGTCCCTTTGTCCAGCACATTCTTGCTTCATATGCGTTAGGTACTCAGTAGGCATCTTGGCTATCAGATCGACTGCCAAGTGTCACTATGCTGTGTTCAAGTAAAAATTTACTTGATGGCCCCAGGGCACATGAGTATATGAGTAGTGGTTCCAACATCTTGGATATTCTCAGAAGAGATAGGAACTGATTCCTTTAAGTGAAATGTTGAAAGTTCTTGGCTTAAATTTAAAAATGGCACATTTAAATTGCTAGAATATATGATATATATATATGTATATGTAATTAGTACACAAATGCAGTACATGACGTTTATGTTCATCTTGGGAAATAGTTACAACTACGTCATGCAGCTTATTTTTTTCAAGGGCCCTCCCGTTCCCACTCACCTCCCTCCCACCTCCTCTAAATCTGCTTTCCCCATTTCCATTTTTGTTGCTATTATTGATCCTAGCTCATTTTTATGACACATAATGTCTACGTTTATTGAAGTTATTAGGTTCTTTTATGAGACATATTTTATTTCCTCTTATTCACATCTCTTATTCTTCTTCTCTCCCATCACCCTGGATCTCCTGGATCTCTTTAAGTTTGCAAGAAACATGGTCAGTTTCCGTGGTCAATTTTTACCCTGCCTAACTTTTAAAGTAAACTTCACCACAGGTATGTATGGACAGCATTTATAGCATTTGGCATTGTCTGTAATTGCAAGTACTCAGGAAAGGACTTGGTACTGTGAATGTAAGAGAGGCTACTTGAAAATAGGATATGGGGGTAGTGGAAAATGTAAGGTGCGTTAGTTACTCTTTTCATTGCTGAGACAAAATTCTCCACTCCAAAAGTAAAAGGAGAAAAGACTGCTTTCACCTCTCAGTTTGTAGAGGCTTCACTCCGTGGTTGCTGGGCTCCAAGGCAGGGTGGTGAGACAGGAGGGCATCACAGAGGAGAAACAGTTCATGGTGTGGCAGGCAGAAGGCCCTGAAGCAGCAAACAGCAAGTCTGCTTTTCCCTTTCGTCTTATCAAGGTTATGAGCCTTTTGGGTGATGCCACCCACGATCAGACTGGAGCTTCTGTCTTTAGTAAATCCATTCAGCAACAGCCAGAACTATGTTAATTCTAATCAGTGGGCTACTTTAGTACCATACCCTTAATCTCAGTATCACACCCTTAATCCACATTCACACACCCCAGATCCAGCCACCTGCGAATAGCCCCACTTATGGCTACATGTGGTTTTGGGGGAACATCTAGATACCAGTCATAACATAAGGAAATGCATTTGCCTTTGTAAATGTACTCACAGGTGTGTGGCATGCTGACATAACAAGATCTGGAAGATGAGTCATTAGACAGACTTGCAATCATTCCACTCTAAAATAACAAACTCTGATATCAGGTGATTAATGGAGATAAAGAGATTTAACAAGTGTGTTTTCTGAGAGCAAAGATAAGGAATTAAATGAGGCCTGGGCACTGTTATACTGACTATGCATTTAAATCATGTGAGGACCAGAAATTAAACTACCACTGGTAAAAAGATGAGTATTCTCATGGTGAGAAATTCCTTCCAGATTCATTTATGTTGGTTTGTAGGCTCCTGACTCACATACGGTTGAAATGAAAAGGAAGTATATATTTTTCTTTTCTTCGATTTTTTTCTCTGCATATCAGTATTTCTCCAAAAATAGGTAAGTTGTTTAATACATGTGACAGTGTTCAGAAATAGGTATTTGTATTTAAATCTTCACTGGATTTAGGAGCATACTATCTCCCCTCCTTTTTGTGTGTGTGTCCTGGGAAGTGACACCTAGCTATATCCTCAACTTTTTTATTTTTTTATTTCTTTGAAACAAAGTTTTGCTGTTTTGCCAAGTTGCCCAGGCTAGGCTCAAAACTGTGATTCTCCTACCACATCCTCCCAGATTACAAGTGTATGCAATTAAGCCAGTCTTTTTTATTTTATTTTATTTTTTTATCAGACAGGGTTTCTCTAAGTCATCCAGGCTGGTTTGACTTTGTGATTCTCCTGCCTCAGCCTCCTAAAATGGTGGTATAGCAGGCATTCACCACTATACCTGGCCAGAAGCATAATTTTAATTCAAAACTTCAATTACTTGGTAATTTGCTTGTGGTTCTAAGAAATTCTGTTTGCTTGAGTGTGGTTACATGGTAAGCTTACATATTAAAGTGAAAGTTTAGTTTCTTAAAAAAATTAGGACATGTGGCAGACTGTAGAGTGAATTAGTATAGTTTGTCAAATGTTGAAAGAGGTACACAGAAAGTAAGATACAGACAATGAGAACAAAATGGCAACATATGTATCATATTATAGTTTTTGTTAAGATGAAAGAAAACTAGTGAGGGTATGAAATGGGCTTAAATTAATATTAACTTTGTTTTATTCCAAGAAATTTAATATTAGGAGGAGATACATATGATGTAATGGTTTACATATTTAATGGCACTGTTTGAGTTCATTGGAGAATATCTAATAAAATTAAATAATGTTATCAAAGTTTAAAATAGGGCAGTAATTGAATTGATGGCAGAGGGAAAAATGTGTTTTTACTGTTTATTTATTGTCTTATATGGCATTATTTATTGTCTTTAACCAAGATACATTTTGTAGGCTGGGGATGAGGTGATCACCTCAGAAAAACAGGCTCAGAGCTGCTCATAATATTTTTTGTGTATCCTTAATAAGGCAATTATAAATATCGACAAAAGCCTTAGTTGTGATCTAACCAGATTTAGTATACAACAAAATATAAAGTGATATTTCACTGCTCCTATATTTTCATGAGAGGGGATGAAATAAAAAAATTGTAAAAACTCTACCATAACTCTCCATTATATTTTTCTGTAAGAAATACTGTGATTAAATAAATTGGGAAATGGTGACAAATCTGATATCTCTTGGACCACCTCATACAGGGGAAGGGATTTGCATTTGGAATCCTCATCCTACAGATCTTCCTGTAGATTTGGAATTTAGACTCTCTCAGTTTATCTTAATTTAACCTTGTTTTGTGTTACTACAAATATCTGTTTTCACAGCCTCTGCCACAAGGTTGAAAAAATTGTTTATAGTTACCACATGTAAATGATGTTTCGGTGATGTAACACATACTAAACGGTGAAAGAACATGAAGGAAAGGGTGCGCAAATATCATGTAATTCTGATGAGAATGTTTTAAAATAAGCAACATTTCTTCTTTTCCTAACACAACACAAAAGGATTTTGAAATTGCCCCATAATTAAAAACTTAGTAATACTGAAACTGATCAGTTGAAGATATTCTGACTGCTAATACAGAATCAATCCAACTTAAAATGTCTTTATTTTTCATAGTTCTTTGTCAGGATTTTACTTATTTATTTATTTTTATCAATCAAAATAGAAGTGTCTGATATTTCTTTAGTTTGGAAATTCTGCCAGTGTACGTATGAAGCACTGAAGAGGCTTCTGTCTTAATCATCCCCACCCCTCCAAAGCCCTTTCTTTTCTTGCAACGATGTTAACACAAGCTTAAGCTACATGTAACAAGATAATAACGTGGTTTAAAATAAGACTGAAATGAAACTCGTCTTTCTGATTTTAGTTTCTAGACTGGAGGTTGCCACATAAACCAATTTAGGGTAGTATTTTATTTCTTAATTCCATTTTCAATCTTTTTAATAAAAGAGAATATTTGGCAATATAGAAAGTAGTCTTAGCTAGACTTCAAATTGTACTAGCTCCAATTTCAGTTCTAAGAAGGGTACAAAACTGACATCATTTACAATAATAGCTAGATTTATCTTGTCTTAGAGATTCAATAATAGTAGAATACTGCGTAAGAAGTGACTTTTCATAATCCAGAAACCTACATTCATTCATTTGGTTTCAAACAACCTTTAATATCCTTGTTTTTTTTTCCCCTCATGAGTTTATTGGTTCATTTTAGGTATACAGTACAGTTACATTCATTATTGAGATCTTGTACCTTTACATGACAGGTCTTGGTTCTCATTTTTTCCCCTTGTCCCTGCCCTCCGTTCACCCCCTCCTCCCCTCCCCCTTTACAAACACTTCATTTCCATTTTGTCATTTTCTCATATTTTTTTCTTTTCCCTTATCATCTTTCCCCTACCCTTCCCACTTTCCCCACACCTTTAGCCCCTTTCTTCCTAGTTTGATATCGCTCAGGGAATGGGATTCCTCTTTCAACTAGAAGGGCAGCAACAGCTTCTGCAATACTTCCTGAGGGCCACAGGCGTCGCTGTGTCCGGAGTCCGTGTGCAGTGCTCCATGCGGCCTGCATGGGTGACAGCGGCTGGATCACCTTCTGGGAGACTCTGCTCAGGACAGGGCATCAGCACGGCTTTAGACCTCTTTGAATAGGGGTGCCTTTCCTACTGTGTTGGCCAAGCCATCTCAGTTATTACAGGAGCTGTCCGATGTCTTTTTCATTCATTTGTTTTCTTGGTTAATCCAAGAAGAGGTGACTTCCGAACAGGATATAATTTCCTATGCTGCCACACAAACAGCCAGACACTGAGTGTTTTAAAACTGCAGAAATCTGTTTTCTCTCAGTTGGGAAGCCCAGAATTCTGGAATCAGGTGTTGGTAAGGCTATTCCCTTTCTGAAGCCTCTGGGGTAGGATAGTTCCTTGATTCGTCCAGCTTTCAGGGCCACAGGTGTCCCTTGGCTCATCTGTGTGCACCTCTCTAAACTGTGCCCCATGGACACATTTCTTACTGTGCTCCTTGGGTGTGTGTCTTACCTTCATTCTCTGTAAGAAAACTTGCTGTTGCATCCAGGATTCACCTGTATAATCCACAATTATCTCATCCCGAGAACCTTAATTACATTTAGAAAAATACTAGTTTCCAAAAAATCCACATTCACTGATTCTAAGAACAAGGATATAGTCATATGTTTATGGGGACCACCATTCCATTTACTTTATAGAAAGTAAAGTCCTTGAGCAACAGATTCCTCATTAACGACTGTGACATGATGTTAGAAAGCTCTCATTCATTTCATTTTAGTTTGTCCATAGCAACAGATTCCTCATTAACGACTGTGACATGATGTTAGAAAGCTCTCATTCATTTCATTTTAAATAGTTTGTCCGAGAAAACTTGTATCTCATATATAAGCTGAAACACTCTATATCCCATCACTTCACAGCTTAAATTCAGGGACAAAGTGTTACACATATTTTTAAAAGGCCATTGGCAAAACAGTTGCCTTTTCTAGCCATCATCTGTCAGCCTACTTTAGGCATTACCTGACACACACTTGTAGACTTGTGTTGCCTGGGAGTTGTACAATAGCGTTAACTACCTTGAACCAGAAATGGGCTCATTGGCTGTCACCTGTCTGGCAGGTCAGACAGGTGAGAGGATTTCTTTTGAATTATGATCTTGTAAAAATGACACTTTATAATTGAAAAGCTGGTCCCTGTGATATGCAATTCTAGATGACTTTTTAACATTTTTCGAGAAGGCCATAATTTGTAAATAGGAGCATTCATTATAATAGACAGCCTTGGGACACACATTCATTATCCACTGACAAGTGAATATATACAAGCAAAGGTTTGATTCATTAACATTGTTTAGTTATATTAAAAAATAAGATGAATGTAAACACCTTCCATAAAAATAGAGTTATGTAACTAATTCCATTACTTCCTGAGACTATGCTTTAGGATGGAAAAAGTCTGTATTTGTAATTTGCTTTCCATATCAAATGACTTTATAGTGTCTGCATGACTACCAGAAGTAATAGTAATGATTTGGATTAAAATGTCTACCTGAAATATTGCAGCTCAGCTAATGTTCACATTTTGCTGAAATGAATTATAAATGTAAGACATGTAAATATTATGTTAGGTCAAAGTTTTCTGGAGAGCTGATGTTGTTTCCCTCCAGCTCATTTTGTATCCCATCAGCTGGCCTCACAGAAACTCCTTAAAGAATTGAGTGTTAGAGACTGAATAGTGTGTTTCATTTTCATGTGTTTCATAATAATATTTTAATTGATTTAGGAAATAAAAGTTTGAAAAAAAGTTTAACTCATACATGAGTATAGAAATATCCTATATAGTTGTAATTACAGCTTTGTATTTGAGTAGCATGTTGATCAGCAGGTATTTTTATACCTAAATTGATCGCTGGCATTTTTCAAATTCTGAAATTAATTGCACTGAATTTAAAACATGATATTCCCAGCTCTCATGTAGCCTATGGTCCAAAGTGGGAGGAGAGATGACAAACCCCAAATGATAACATATGAACGCTTGTTAGATGGTAAAAGCACTGCGGTGAAATGGAAAAAATGCAAGAGGCAGTGTTCCGGGGAGGAGAGTGACTTCAGGTCTAAGCATCCTGGACTGCAAAGGCATAACTGAGAAGGGGCAAGTCTGAAACAGGTAAAGATGTTCACAATACATGTGTATCTAGGGAAGCACACTACAAGCAGAGGCGCCCGGAGAAACAGTGTTGCTGAGCAGGTGAGAAGAACCGGATGAGGAGACTGCACTGGCTGGCACTTGATGACGGCGTGAGAGAAGAGTCAAGCTTAGACCAGAACTAAGACCAAGGATTATTCCAAAGATAGAGATTTGACTCTGAGTAAACTAGAAAGCCGCTGGCTGGGAGACCCGGTGTATCTGTGCCTTTATGGGGTGTTCTCAGCTGAATGGGCAGGAGATGAAAGTAGGAACGCTAGGCGTCAAGCTGCAAACCAATGACCAAGTCATTTCAGTTTACCAAGTGGCAACACTGACTAGAGTAGCAATGGTTAAAAAGGCCTGGATTCTGAGTATATTCTGAATGTATTTTATTACTAAGAAGTTTTACTGAAATGCCGACTGAGTTTAGCCCAAACAATTGATAAAGGAAATCATTGATAATGATTCAAATTCATCGATAATGGAATATCTATGTGGGAAACATTTTCGAAGGATGAGTTAGTATGTTCGATTTAGAAACAAAACCACATAATATATGTATAAACATGTAAAAGAATCCTTTAGGTCTGTCTTTATATTACCTGTACATCTGCTTCTATTTCTATGTCTTGCTCTGTATTTGTTTCTATAACTCTTATCTCTTATTGGTGTCTGGGATCAGTGGACAAAGTGTAATTATTTATTGAATGAATGGAAACCACTTATGCAACATTAACTTCGTTAAAATTACTTGATTATGTCACCAAATTGCATGTGATATGCATGGTAACTTAGAGGAAGTAGTGGTGTGTTGAATACTTCAAAATTACTAAGAGAAGATTTTGAGTCTATTTACCACAAACATTTAAGTATGTGAAATAATACATAAATTAATTCCAATAACATAAACAACATATACATGGCTCAAAACATTATGTTGTGAATAATGATGTATACTTTTGTCAATTAAAACTAAATAAGAACTTTTTTAACTGAGCATGAAAATATACATCAATATTTAAAATTATACATGGAATATTTTCTACTACCATTCAGAAATCTAATTTAGTAGTTGTTTAATGCAGCCATGGGAAATTTTCAAGGCTTTTTCAAAGCATTTTATGTAAACATATTTTGCTAATATTCGGAGAAATACCTGCATCCCATTTTGCTTTTCCTCCCAATTGAATGAACTAAATTAAATTACTTTATCTTTCTGGGATGTAATCTCCTCATTTCTAAGGGGTGGGTAAAATATTAGAAAGTTTTTCTAGGATTAGGAAGATTATATGGTAAACAGCTGTCACGGTAGACAGTAAATTATCATTATTGCTCAATGAATACCATTTGAAATTTGCAAAAATTACATTAATTCTTCAAAGACAGAATCATTGGGACAGTAATATATATTTATCAAGAAAATAACAAACTTAAAACTCGGGCAAGGAGCTGTACAATGAATTAATAAAATACTTCATCATTATTAGTTACTTGTCTTTAAACAGTGCAATTATGATACAAAGAAATCATATGTGAAAACAGCTGTTGCTGCAGACTTCAATTATAAAACAGAAATGTACTGCAAAATTATTCCTATTTGTGGGTAGTATGAATTTTAAAAGAAATTGTAATAAAAATTGTATTGAAACAAGATGCTATGTAGCAACTGAATGGAACATATTTCATTTACCCTGAAATATAAATATGTATTCACTTATTCTATTGGTTCATTAAATCACTCTAATGATGCTTATTTGCTCTCCTTAGTCTGAAGTTATTTAATTACTATTGAAGCAAATGTTACATAAAATAATTCTAGTGTGGGCCTTGCAAAATGTTACTGTGTGTAGGTTTTAAATTAGTTCTTACAATAATTTTTAACTAGATTATGTTTGAAGCCTTCACTGTAACCTGTTTAGGCAGCATGGCTAATGGAAGTATATCAACCTTTAAAAGGTCAATCCTTTTATTGACTATATTGAAAGAACCAGAAAATCAAGACAAAAAGTCACTATATTGAAAGAATCATGCCACAGTGATATATGCACACCCACGTTTATAGCGGCACAGTTTGTAATAGCTAAAATTGGAAATAGCCCAATTCCCCATCAGCTGGAGACTAGATAAAGAAGATGTGCTTTTCTATAAAATGGAACACTACTCAGTCATAATGAGAAACTAGAGACATTTAGAGCTAAATTGATGCATTTACCTTAAGTGAAATAAATAGGACACACGTGTAAATACTGAATAGTTTCTCTGGTGTGAAAAAAAGTGTAAATAAGGTTCATATTGTATAATTGATAATGTGAAATAGGAAGAGAAGGGCTAAAGGAGTAGGGGAAATGGGTCGGGTAGGGGAAAGGAAAGAAGGGAAAAAAACATGAGAAAAGGAAAAAGTGGAAACAAAGTCTTTGTAAATAGGGAAGGGTAGAGGGGGAGAAGGGAGGGCAAGGGAATGGGAAAAAATAAGAACCAAGATACATCATGTAAAGATGCAAGACCCCAATGATGAATGTAACTGCATTGTATACCTAAAAAATACCAATAAACTTAATGAAAAAAGTCACTATATACATTTATTTTTTTCTTTATTAGTGTATATAACTATTTATAAATGATATATGCTTAATGTAATCCATACTTAATTTAAAAATAAAGCCCATACTTATTAAGTCACTACAATAAAATAGAACAATAAGGATCAGCCTTTATTAACAATTACACATTGTGACCAACATAGAACACTGCTATTGCTGAGCATCTATGTCATTTGAAATGGGATGGCTCTAGGTTAAAGGGAAAATTCCTTCACAATGAAAGTCCCGACCTTTGCTGTCCAAAATTGACAAAGACCACAAGCGTGGACATAAGCCTCTCCTTTCTTCATTTTAGTTTTGATTGACATAAAAACCTTAAAAGTACATCTCTGTTCACTGTGGAATGTAAATCATCATTGGAGCGAGCCAGTTTGTGAATGGATTCTTTCTTCTATCTTGTACTTCTGGAAGGTTAGTACTGACAAGAAACTGTAGTCTGTAATTCTGTCCTAGCGAGGAAAGGCAACCAGCCAGGCCTGTGAGCTTGCTGGGTGTTTTGGGGAGACATAATTCTAAGATGGTCCTCAAGACATCTGTCACTTTTTAAACCCTCCGTTGTCCCCTTCACTCAAATGGTATAGATATATGGGCACTTTTAATTTAAGAAATGTTACTAGTATACACTTGTAGTATGCAACGGATACAGTCCTTGTGGAGAATTCATACGTATGCACATTGCATCTCGGTCCTTTTGACTCCCCTTCCATTCCCACCCTCCTGTCTTTCCCTACCCTCAAATCCCCTTCCCACCTCCACAGAGTCCACCTCCCTGTTTCCTACAGTCTACCTTTTCTTTCTCTCTTTAGCTTATTCATACTCATGGTTTCTTTTTTCTTTTTTTTTATACTCATAGTTTCTGATAGGAGAGAAGCCACGCTATATTCAATCTTCTATGTCTGGTTTATTTCACTCAGCATTAAGCTTTCAAGATGCATCCACTTTCCAGCAAAGGAATCACACAACTAGCACACTGTTTTGCATATGTATATACCATACTTTTAACCCTTCATCTATGGATGGGCATATAGGTCACTGTCAAGACTGCTGTTGCACTAGTTTACTTTGCCACCCACAGTGAAAAATAGTCACTTTTCTCCCCACCACCTCACCATTTGTAGTGTTTTTTTTCTTCTTCAAATTCTATGTGACAGCCGTTCTCTCCGGAGTAAGCTATATTACACTTCTGTGAGTGTTATTCACCAGTTGAGTGGGATTATTCTGGTTGGCCTCACCCACTTAAATTTTGAAAAGAAAGTCATAGGCTGAGGATTGTCAGGAGCCATTCTACATAATGTGGGGGAAAAATCATTTCACAATTAAATTAGTCTTTTTGCCTACAGGCCAGCTATGGCATGCTGAAACATAACTCTACTTTTGCCTCAGGTCACTGCTGAGACCTCAGTGGTCCCACGATACCATGATACTCAAGGGCAAGATCTCTTCCAATGAAGAAGTCCTGGTTCCTTGAGAACCATCAGTAACAGAAAGGTCTCACCCGGGAAGGGACAAGTCCCTTCTCAACTTAACTCACCCCACCTGATGTTGTAAGAAGGTCTTTGTTCATGTGACCATCACAGTCAATATAAGATTCTCATCAGCCTAGTGTTAAAATTACCTCCACCCTCCAAGACATCTGATACTTTCTCCAATTATAAAATCCTTGTCGATTTGGGATTGTGCCATAAATAGTGGCAAGCTTGGGGTACCGACGTCTTTGCTGTCAAGAGAAGCATCCCTCAGCCTAGAGCCCAGCTTCTCCTTTACATCTCATTTCCCATCTCTATTCTGTAATTCACCTTGTGCTATCACGGCTCACAGGAAGCCATGACGCACTGCAGGGGTTCTGGCAATGTCCCTTTTTCTCTGTTCCTTACAGGCCATATCATTCCCTGGAAGAGTGCTTTTCTGGCATGCAAAAGGCCATAGGTTCGATTCTTGGCACTACCAAAGAAGAAAAGCAAGGCTGAAGTGCCAAACAGTTACACACAGGCCTATTAGAAAGAGAAACAAGCAAACTGGTATTGAGGTACAGCCTGTAAGCACCCCAAAACACCCAGCAGAACTCAGTCTGGACTTCTGTCCCCAAACACCATGCTATAATAAGTGATGGTTGGTTTAAGTGACAGAGTTTATAATATAACTGAACACAGAAAGTGTGTTATGATAGATTCTAAAGCAATACAAGATTAAAGTGACATCATTTTCCTTTAGAATAACTTAACCTATGATTAATTCTGAGAACCTCCACATGATCTCTACAAAACTGCTATCAGGTAATAATTTCATTTAGTAGCTCAGGGGACATTAAATAAATTTTGTGATTAGGGCCACTACCAACTATACAGAATATTGTACCAACTAGGAAATGAATTTGCTTCAAGTTGCTCTCTCTACATCTGTGGACAAGATGTTGAAACACAAGCTGATATGAAGTATTTAAATTTTAGTGACTTCTTCTATGGTTCTGGAATATGCAATCTGCACAACTTTATGAGTTAATCATACGCTGGCATAAATCAGTGACAAGGTAGAGACAGAGCCTTTGGGAGAAATGGCCCCTGTGGAAGGAAATTAGGTCACAGTGCTATGACTCTGAAGGACTATCAGGATGAAAACTCTCCTCTCTCTTTCTGCTACCCAACCACCATGAAGTAAGCAGCGTGCTCCACCTCAGTGTCCCTGCTGTGATGTTTCTCCTAATCCTAAGCCCCACAGCCACAGAGCCATGTACCTAGGGACTTAAATCTCTCACACCGTGAGCCGAAAGAAACATTTCTTCCTTGTAAGTTGATTTTCTCATATGTTATGGAGCTAACTCAGATCTCAAAACTGCTCCCTTCGGTAGAAAATTCCCTATAAATGGAAACATTTTGAAATATATACATAAATTGTGGAATAATTTAATCCAGCTAATTGATATACGTATTACCCCTAATAAATGTTTTGTGATAAAAATGTAATATTCGCTCCTACAGCATTTTTCCAAATTACAATATATCATCTTTAACTACGGTCACCATGTTGTATACTAGATTCCTTGAGTCTATTTCTTCCATCGAATTAAAGATTTGCATTTTTCCCTAACATCTCTCCAAGTACTACCACCACTGATCACATAGCCTTTGTAATCTCTACTTCAAAGCACCATGTTGCACATAATAAATTCTTCCATCATTATCTGTCAATTTAAAAAGAAAGGAAAAGAGACAGAGACTATTCCAGTGAAGATTTTTCTATACTTCACAGCATCTCACAATCAAATCTTGACACATCGATCAACGCCAGACTCAGAAGCCAGATACCTGACTCTCCAGAATTCCCTTTGGGTCTAACTGTAGCTCTTCTTTCTTATTTGTTCCCAGCACCTATTCTACTTATTTCATTCCCTGTTTTCTTCAGGAATTGCTTTAAGAGATCCTCCAGACCAGCTGCTAAGACAAGTCCTTGTGTATTAAACTTTTGGCAGTAGTATAAATCAATCAGTTGTGCATATGCCTTGACTACCAAAACTTATGTATGAGATAGTTTCTGTCACACATTGACCATTCCAAAACACCAAGAATCTTTCCATGGTCATACAGTTTGTAAAATTTTCACTGGCTAATAGTTTCTGTTTTTTGTAGAACATGATCCCTAAAATATGATTCAGCTCAAGGTCCCAAGTTCGATCCCCGGTAGAATATATATATATATATGTATGTATTTATGATTCAGCTCCTTCAAAAACTACATCTCCTTAGTATTCTAATTAGAAAGGTTACCTCAATATAGTTTTCCAAACAATGGTGCTATAAGCTATAGTGACAAATTTAAACAAAATGTTAGATCAAAAGATAAGTGGAAAGTTAACTTTCAGATGCACTGTTTCTGTGTTACTTACAAAAGAAATATTTTCCATACGTATAAGTATTTTCATAGATTTTATCTGGAAGAGGAAGTGTTCTAATAGTTTCATACTTGTGCAGCTGCAAATTTCAGCCTAGAAGGTGGATGGTTGTTGAGAAAAGCCTGTGCCCTCCAGAATAGTGAAGGTGGAAGGCTGTATGTGAGCCATTTTCAAGGTCATGGTGCAATTTCTATTGCAAGTATCTAAAAGCTGTCCCCAAAGGAAAGAAATGAATCTATGCTTAAAGACTCCTCTGTTTATCAGGTGGATGTAGGTAAGTAGTAGAACACTTACTTAGTGTCTATAGGTCCCAGGTGCAATCCCTAATGTCCTAACACATAAAGTGCACACACACACACACACACACACACACACACACACACACACTCATATGCTGTCCATTCACTTGAAATGGAGTTGCCTCAAATACTTATGTCAGAAATGAAAATCTTCAAAAGGTTCTACCTGCTGCAGTATTTACTAAATGTAGGTGAAAAATACAGTTACAAAAAGTTTAACATTATTTGTAAAATCTGTGTATTACAATATATTTTATTCATAAAAAGTGAAAATAAGTTCACGTCATGGATCAAGAGATGAATCCACAGATGTAAATGTAAAGCTGTTTCTAAAATACGTTTTTTGCACGTATAAGCATTTGCTCAGCAATGTGAGTGTGTACACACACATTCATGCACTTTCACTGGACTGGCTTATCACTTTAGACATTATTCAGCCAGGTGGAGAAATTATACTTTGCATAAAAAAATTTATGCATTTTATCATTCTTATTTCTTTTACTCCACTTACTACCAGTTACTAAATAAAAGGGCAATTTTTTCTGTTTTATAATTGAAAATTCTCTCTATATATATATTAGATAAAAAACAACTTTAGAAGTTAGCAGACATAAGGGAACATTGTATGACCTGAACTTTTCATATAATGGTTTAGATCCTATGTCAACAAATTTGCAAAGAGTAAAGGCTTTAATCTAAAAAGAATTCTGGAATAAATATGTTAATATATGACTTTATTATGAGGTATCTTATAGATTTAATCTTGAACATATGCCTCTAATAAACAAAAGTAAATTATATGTTCCTTGAGTTTAAAACCAATGACAAAAACTAACTTTCCATGATATTTATCTACAGTCATTGTACTTGGTATGTTACTTAGATGGTGCTCTACCTCATGGAATAAGATCTGTGTTCTTCTATTGCTTGATTTTTTTATCCAGCAATGTACATTTAAATTTTAAAGGCAAGTAAACGTATTTTCCCTTTTTCTGCAGGCACAATACTCATTATCCGGTAAATTATAATTTTGTGCATCATCTGGGCCCATGATTAAGTTCTCTGCTCTCTGTGTGACCACGCATAAGTTCATGGAGAATATATTTTCTCCTGTCACATAGGAAGCACTCAGAAACTTTTGTGAAACGAACCTTATCTTTTCTAATCTAAACACTGATAAAAGTGTGGTACATTGTTTGGACATTGTCAAAAATACATTTGCTCTGCTTAGTGGTATTTGGAATGAACATTAGCTATACAAATATATAAACTCACCTAATTACAAGGTTTTTGATTGTATGAAAAAAATAAAACAATAATTTGTAACCAACTACTAAGAGAATAGCAATTTTGCTATAATATTTGCAGTTAAATGGTTTGCATTCACATGACAAATAAATTACTTGTGTTAGGTTTGGAAGAATGCCGTGAAATGCTTGGCATGAAAGAGGCTTTCAGTTTATCAGTGTGGAAAGAAACATAAATGATGTGTCACATTGTTGACTATTCCATGAGCAAACTTCCATCCACAGCTGACTAATGCAGAGCAGCATGAAGGAAGTGAAGGATCCCACACAAATGGCGGAGCAATGCTAGGCTATAAACCTAGAGAGTCGCCGAACAATGCTCCGGATCATGGGAGTCCACATTTTGGCTTGCCTGGGCTGTGCAGAGTGAAAAGAAATTGTCTTGGGTCATGTGTAAACATATCACAGTTAGTGATGTATGTAACAAGACTTCCTTTTTATATTTTAATTTGTCAAATTATTTTAAGGAATAACACAACAAGCCAAGGTTCAGTAATTAAATAAAAACCTTGCATATCTGATTAATAACTGTTTTCAGGCACACACATTTGAAAGTAAATGTAAATACTGGTTTACCTCTGGGTCTTACATAATGTCCAATACACAAGAATTTTGATCCAACTGATACAGGAGGCAGGGTGATCACTATACTGTGTTCCCCCCACACAACATCAAGGGTAGCCACCACTGTTTATAGCAGAACACCATACAGTCAAATCATGGAAATAACGAGGTTAAAGTTTTTTAACCTTTTGGGGCTGCCTTACTGGCTAACTAGGGAAGCATGCAGACCATACGCCACAGACTTAACACACATGCTGTAAACACAGAGAAAGGGAATATGATGGCCTAATTGATGAATTTGAGACAATGTTTTGGAATGTCAATTTTTAAGAGCTTAAATAATTCAGCCTACTTTACTTTTATGTATATTCAATATATCATCATTAATGCTAATTTATAGAACATGAACTGAATTATATATTTTTACTTTTGTATACTCTTCATTTTAACCATGACATCAACAGAAATTATTTTCCTCTTACATGAGTATAAATACATCATTGTGTGAATGTGTTTCTTCACAGGATGTTCACATAGCTTTAATGTATGTGAAAAATAAATAAATACAACATGTTATGTAACCTTTATGCAGACTAGTATTTTCTTCATACCATATAGTCAGCAAAAACAAACAAATGCAAAATAAACATGAATAACACAAGAAAACTGGTAAGAGAATGAGGTAATTAGCTTTTATGAGTCAGCCTTACTGAGCTACAGGATGCTAGGATATCAGACTAAACGTCGTTCTGGGCTATTCTCTTCAGCATGTTTTTTAAAAAACTTCAACATTCAAATTAATAGGTGAAATAAAGCGAACTGTCCTCCCGCTCGTGGAGGACAATTAAGGTGGCTGGGCCTCCTTAGGTCAGTTCAAAGCCAAAATAAAAGCGAGACTGGTCTTTCCTGGATAAGGGCTTGACTCCCTCCAGGCTGGGACATTGGCTTTTTCCCTAGCTTTCATATTTTAACTGAAACATTGGGTCTTCTTGCACATCAAGCTTACGAGCCTTTGGACCAGAAATACAGCGTTAGCCGTCCTGCTTCTCAGCCGGTTGCACACAGATTGGAATGGCACACACAATTTTACTCTGGTTTGCGGATGGCATATCTTGGAATAGTTCTGTGCTCATTATTTCAGGAGTTAATTCCTATCTACCTGCCTGTCTGTCTTTGTATCTGTTTATCTATATATGGTTTTTATCTAAAATGTCCCTCAAAGCCTCACGTGTTTGGAAAGTGTATTAGGGGACACTCTAGCTGACTTGCTCTTAGCGGGTGCTGCTCTGGGAGAGGCAGGTCAGTGGGGGTGGAACCCAGAAGGGGTGTCTCCTGCCCCCTCCTCCCTTCTCTACTTCCTGACTGTCAGGAAAGAGCAGCTTCCTCTCCCGAGGTCCTTCACCAGGACCTTCTGCCTCGGAATCCGCTGACAATGGACCGAAACTGGGCCAAAACAAGCCTCTCCTCCTTTAAATTGCAGGTGTTGGTTATTTTGTCCTAGCGGCAAAACAAAGTGACTGAAACACATAGTGTACTTGTAGAAGCCACTATGCAAGGCATAGTGTGCATGACAGTGAACAGTGTCCATTCCTGGAATTGTTTTCAATGTTGAAAGATCAATAAAAGCCAGAATTAATCCAACACATCATGAAAAAACAGGAATAAAGATGGGAACTGATCACTGAAAAAGAGAAGGTTGTTTGTGCCCTACATTTCTATCATTTGGCAGTAGGAAATTTTTGTGTTGAAATATTCTAACATTGTCCATGACGACCAAATTCTAAGAAATAGTCTGGTTTTTTTTTTTCATTTCCCTTTATGTAGGAGAAGTTGCTATTAGGTTCATCCATGATTGCTATAATCATACAACAGAGAGTCTAGGATGATCTCAAAGCACAAAGCCTAAGAACAAAATAACTAACATTTTGGTGTTATTACTTGAAAATTCAAATTATTTTGAAAGCATTCATTATTGCAGAGCCTTACAAATTCATCTTACAACATACTTGTTCTTTTTAGTGATTTTCAAAGTAAGAACATATATTCAGTTACAAATATCATAATCAGATATTTTATTCTATAATTTTGTATACATATATACTCAGACCATGTAAAAACACACAGTAATGTCCATTTGTATGTTTGTTACACTAAACACTTTAATTGTTACCATTTCATTCCCTCAGATGATTATAGTGACTCAACAAAAATTACCTCTTGATGAATAGATATTTTCATCCAGATGAATGGATATATTCTTGTGACCTAGTAAATATTTAACTCACCAAATTTTCTCTTTACGTATTTCACTAATATATTTCAAGTAGCTTTTGTTTTCAGTCTCTCTTTAATCAATGACAAATATGTAAAAGTCAGGTACACTAATACTAGTGGTATCTGTAATCAATTTTCAAGAATCTTAAATCATATATTAATATTACTTCTGTGGTATTTGTAGTAAAATGGGTTGAAGAAAACTGATGGGCTCAAAATATGGTACATACTATCGGTGTGGTTCTAGTTCTTTGCATTTAAATTATAGGCCCACCGATAAAGATGATTTAGCATTTGAAAACCTTTTGAAGAGATATCAATTCTGTAAAACATATTTGCAACATGAAGATGCACTTTTTAAATTTACATGGTTGTGTTATCATCATTCATCAAACTCCTTTATTTTTGTACTTGTTCTACATAAGCGCAGGGGTGCAGAAAAGAGTAATAAGAGACCCATACTTACTCAGCCATTAGCAGGGGAGATCAAATCTACAGAACGCCACTCAGTGTTATGCTCGGTGTAATAGGTGGAAAGGATCAATAAGAAGCTTGAGGAGAGAGGGACTAGTTCTTGCTAAACAGTAGATAGTTTATCAGAAAAGCCAGAGAAGAGATGGCCCAAAATGAGTTTAAATGATTAATATACATACATTTGAAGAGGATATGGGAATAAAAGGAGGTCACAGATGCCCTTCTGCATAGAGGCAATAGTACTGGTAATGATGACCAGTGTTTGACCCACTTGGGGATCAGGAAGTTTTGCATTATTACTATGGTTCAGGGCTCTGGAGGTGTGCTTTCTAACTTGTTCTATCTTTCAACTAAAAATAATGAGAATTTAAGGAAGGATATTTTGTATGCTACCTTTACACATTTATCTGCTGTAAGGTGATAATTTGATTCATTTGTAAAACACGTAATGGTCAAATCAGGGTACTCACAATCTCCATCTCCTTAAACACTATCTAGGGCATTTTGAGGAAAGAACAATGCATGGATTGTCCATCTTTAAGGGAGACCGAGCAAGGCATTAGAATGAAAATTTTGTTTAGTCATGATATTAGAGATCTCCTTTTTTCTTTTTATTGAGTTTATTGATACATTTTAGGTACACAGTACACTTACATTCATTATTGGGATCCTGTACCTTCACATGACAGGTCTTGGTTCTCAATTTTTCCCCTTCTCCCTGCCTCCCTTTACCCCCTCCTCCCCTCCCCATTTACAAACATTTTATTTCTATTTTTTCATATTTGTTTCTTTTCCTTTATTACCTTTCCCCTACCCTTCCCACTTTCCCTAAACCTTTAGCCTTTTTCTCCCCATTTCACACTGTTAATTATCTCATTAGGATCATTTAGAGTTTTCCTTCTTTTAGATAAGATACGACCTTTGAGGGGCTTTAAAATTTTCAATTTTAAACATAACATTTCACAACCCCTTTAAGCAAGAATTATTACTAAAAGTTGTACACACTAAATTGATAATCAAAATGATGCACTATTAAAAATATTCTCATCAGAATTTTTTTCCACTATCACTGGTTAAAAATACTCCTGGTTAGAGGAAAAGATATTGTTATGGCTGGTGTTCAGATGTCCCCTCAAAACCTCACGTTTTTTCAGAGGTGGCTGAATCTAGAGTGTGTGATTGATTCATAGTGGGGCTAGGCCTGAGGGTACTAGGATTAAGGATTTGAATGCTACCCATCCTAGGTAGTCTGAATGAGGTAAAACAGGTGGAAGAAGCTCATAAGGCCTCTTGTTGTTTGTGCTGTCTTCTGCCATCACGAACTGTTACCTCTCTGCTACCCTGTCTTGGAGCCACCAGATTATGGACTGAAACCTCTATGAACTGAAGCCAAATAAACCTTTCTTCCTTTAACTTTGGGTGTCAGATATTTTGTCTCAGCAACAACACAAAAAAGTAACTAAAACAGGTTTATTATTTACTTTTCTCTCCAAAGTTAGCATTCAATATAATTTGTAGTTACTTCACCTAATTTAATATTATTAGGGGAGCAACTAAATTTAATATTATTACCTCTTCTAATTCCCACGAAAATCATAGCTACCATGAGTGAATCAAAATTGGAACCGTGTAATTATATAAACAAAAATCCTTAGGAAAGAGGCACAACTGTTTTGGTTTGCTATTAAATGTTTTGAAAATCTATTGTCTCACCTTAGTAAAGGACAAACAATGCACAAGACTTACTGATTATTTAACATAACACATAGTTCACATCACAATATGACATTTGAACGGTTATTATATCAAATTATTATTATATAAAATTGTTTTTATAATTTAAATCTACAATGTTGACAAAAGTCTCATTTGTTTGGAAAGTCATTGGATCAGGGGGTGCTATGCTCAGCAATGGAGTCATCCATTAATTAGTTTAGTATTTGCTTGTGACAGTAGGTCATTAGGTGGAGGAGTATTGCTGCGGTTATTCTTGGGGGGCAGGTGACTTGGGAAGGTGTATTCTTGTCCCCAGGCCATTTTCTCGGTCTCTCATTCCTGGGTGCTATGGTACAGGCAGCTTTCTTCCTCTTAGCCTTTCTGTCGTGTCCTTTATGACTTGAAGCCAACCAACTATGGACTGAATCATCTGAATCCTATGACCCAAAATAAATTCCTCTTCCTCCAAGTTCTGGATGTAGATATTTTGTCCCAGTGACAGGAATGTGACTAACTCCGATTTTGGTACTAGAGAAGTGGAGTCATTGCTCTGACTATACCTGGCCATTTGATTTAGAAGCCTTTGGCACTAGTTTTTGATGATAGTTTGGAAAGTGGATCTGCTGGCTAGAGAAGCCATAGATGCCAAATTTCATGGGAGATTCTGTAAGAAATCAGAAGATCAGGATGGAGATAGGAGCACACTAAACTCTGGCTATATCTGACCAAGGAGCTTTATCCTTAGAAGCCTTTGGAACAAGTTTGTGGAAGGAGTATGCAAAGTTTTGCAGATGCTGGCTAAAAACTTCCTGCAATGCTATAAGCCAAGCTTTATGGAAGATTCTGGTAGTAGAAAAGAACATACAGATATGAATGCAGTAAAGGCCAGGTTCAGGAGTTATCAATTGGGAACAAAGTTTCCTTTAGCAGCTGAACTAGAGATTCACATGCCTTATACCCTGGCCATGTACTAAAACTTTGCTGGAGACTGAGATAAAATGTAGTGAAATAATTGGTTAAGTGGAGAAACTTTCAAGACAGCATAAAATTCAGGTTGTGGCATGGGACGAGCTAGATGATTTAAGTCACATCTAATATGAGAAGCAGGAGCAAAAAGCAAATGTAAAATGTTTGAAATTTCATCAGAAAAGCAATAATCTGCCAAGCTGAAGCATTGTGGTAAAAAGATTAACATTATAAAAAGCCAAGTAGTTTGCCTCAAAAAAATAGGAAAGATGACTTGAAGGCATTGCAGAAATCAGCAAGAACCCATCCATTGCAGTATAAATGAAGCAAAAGTGTAGTACTTTCATTTGAGAAGGAAGCCTTTGGCCCCTTGCCTGAGAAGAGCCACCTGAAGAATTGTTTCCTTGGGATTCATTTCACAATTCTCAAGCATCCAGGTACTCAAAGGCTGCTACTGACTACTGCATGAGCTAGAGGTAGAAACATTTATTTTAATGTAAAGTAATTTTATTTAGAGTTTGTAAAAGATAAATTAGATATATTTCAACTTAAAATTTCAGATTTTAATTTTCTTAAACATCTTTCTCTTATGCAAAATGGTGGGCCTAAGAATCAAAAAAAATTCTTGCCAGCAATATTCCCTTTCTTTAAACATTTTTAACTAGGAATTGAATGCTAAACTTAATTAACAAGTGCACTTTGAAATATTATTACCAAATTGTTAGTGCACTATAAAATGAGATCACTTGTTAAACTTGGATAAATAATATAGCATTCTTCACTTTTATAGCCATTCCATTTTTGCACCACAGAAGAACATCCTAATATCACTGGAGAAACATGTGGCTCTGAATGCGTTAATTTTTTTTGTTTCCTTGTTTAGAAATCCATTAATGTAAGTGCCTCATGGAAACAGAGCCAATAACTGCTAAGAACTCTGGCACTTATAGTTAATTTCCTCTCTCTTTTTTCAAAATATAAATATTTTTCACCAATGGTGGCTAATCAATTAGCAGCTATTCAGAATGCTTTAACTTGTGTTCTTAAATTTTTGTTTATCCTCTGTTCTATGTGTCATGGACAATTTAATTCTCCACATAGTAAATACTATGTACATAAAGGGGCATATTAATGAAAACAGATTTTGATAATGACCCAGAAGTCTATATTTCTGGAGACATTATTTTAAGAAAGGTACTCAATACATATGAGAAATATCAGCAATATCTCTGGATCTGTTATGCAACACTGAGCATTACATTCTGTTATTTATTTTTTGCAGTACATTTTTCCTTCCAGACCTGGAGGCTTTTTGTAGCATGAGCTTGGAATAAGGAACATGTAGGATTAATAGATAAATCCATTACTTATTAACTGTAAAACATTAAATAGCCTGGAGGATTTAGTAATTTTTTTTAAATAATGGCCTTACTTTGTCTGATTTTTCTATATAAATTCATGAGAATATTATAACTCAAGCATGAACCTCAATATCAAAGGAATTTCAAAGGGATACAAAAGTATATCACCATTACCTAATTGCAAAATAACATTTGTAAGTCAGGAATAAATAATCAGCAAATACTAAAATTTCCTATTACTGACATAAAAATTGAATTTGTACTTTTGCTTTTATTCTTTTAAATTTATTTAAAATATCAAAAATTAACTGTCTTCTCTGGACCTGCTTATAAATATGCTTCCACCTTCCATTCACTTTAAAATTATATTTTGTATTTCACCTGTATATCATATCAGCAAGAATTAAAGTTAATTTGGCCTTTTACTTTTTATTGTCTAGTTTCAATATAATTACACACTCACACACTTAGAGAACCTCAATTATTTTGTTCTAGGTAGATGTTTTATGTATCTCTCTCTCTCTCTCTCTCTGTACCAGGGATCAAACTTGGAATCTTGTGTTTGAGAGTTAGGCACTGGAACTACTGAGCTATGTTCCAGACCCTTATGTATTTCTCTGGAATTGCCATGTTCAATAAAAACTGACTGTCACCTGTGAGCCAATGAAAACTTACTGTGATTCCATCAAGAGCAAATGAAGGTTGTGTGAAAAATCAGGAGTGTTGCTATGCTGATGACTCTTGACACAAAAACATAAAAGCTAGCATCTTCCTTTAGCAGAGACTTGACTGCACACAAAGCTTCTTAGTTACTTCAAACTAAATCACTGGGGAAGAAAAAGCTTTCATAGATGATCTGGCTCTAAATTAGCATGGTTATAGGGATAATATTTTGCTTTTGAACTCTTCCTCTCATAATAACAACTGAGAGAATCAACATAACTTTTGTAGACACCATATCTACAAGTGACTCCAGCAAAGATCATTTTTATAACTTATAGGATCACACTATACCATCAAAATTAAAATATTCCCAGAGGATCCACACCTACATTCATTCTCTGCTGTTTAAAATATACTTGACTCAACAGTAATAGCACTCTTGAAATCTTTTTGGAGAAAATAACTTTCTCAAGCTCTGACACAGTGCTTACTCTGTCACTTTCCACTAATCGGTTACAAAGAAGCCCTGACAAAATACACTAAAAAAAAATCCTCTTAGTACTAAGCTCAACTACTTAAGATACATAGATTAGGCCTGGAAAATTGAATAAAGTATCATCTAGATGGGCTTTGCAGTATTCCTGAGGGATTGGTGAAGCACACTTCTGGCATGTTTAGATGGTTCAGAGAACGGAGAATTTGAGAGTTTATGTATTTGTTCCTGGACCCTTCATTTCTGATATTGTTCCCCTCCTCTGCCTCCTGGCCACCATAAAATCATCTTTGCTCTGTGATGGCTTTATACCACAATATGCCTATCATGGAGTTAATTGAACATGGAATGAATCCATAGAAACTATAAGCTAAATTAAAACTCTCCTTAATGTTGTGAATGTTGGGTATGTTATTCAGCCATGGGACTGCTGACTAATACACCAGGGAATAACATAAAGAAGAACTTGTCCCTAAATAAGGTCCTCACATGAAAGAATAAGAGTTCCATCCCACAAGAAGCATAAATTTCAACATAGAAACTTAAGTGATATGAAAATAGAAGGCACCATCACTCCTCCAAAAGTCAACACTAAAATGGTAACTAACATTAGTGATATCAAAGTAGGTGGAATGTTAGAAAAAATAGAATATCTAAAAAAGTTTTAAAAATATGTAAAAAGAAAAAGCATGGAAACAATTTCTTTGTAAACAGGGAATGGTGGAGGGTGTGAAGGGAGGGCTGAGGAAATGGGGAAAAATAAGAACAGAGGTAAAGGATCTTGTAAAGGTACAAGATCCCAATGATGAATGTAACTCTACTGTATAACTAAATTGTACCAATAAACTTAATAAAGATAAAAAGGAAAAATAGAATGACTATAAAAATAATCAGTGAACCCCAAAAAAGATACAAATAAGCCATTGAATGATATGGGAACACAATGCAATTTAAGAAGAAAAACTTTTCACATACAAGTGAGTAGGTATGTTTACTTTTGCATGACTGTTTGTATTTGCATGTTTGTATTTACTTTTCAAAGATATGACACACAAATGCATGAAAATGCTAATAAATTGACAAAATCTGGAAAAAAAAAGAAAGCAATTCATAAAGATATCTATCATTTTACTCCAATTAAAATACAATTAAGGGGCTAAGGATTTAGCTCAGTGGCACAGTTCCTGCCTGACAAAAGCAATGTCCTGAATTCAATCCCTGGTACCAATAAATAAACAAATAAATAAATAAACAAACAAAAAGCAAACAATTACGTACTGGCACATTGGATTACAGCATAAGACCCAATTATTTGCTGCTAGCAAGAAACACATCTCACTAGCAAAGAGAAACACACTGAAAACAAAAGTATGGAAAATGATATTCTAAGGAAATGGAATCAGAAAGCAAGCAGGAGTAACTATACTCATATCTGGCAAAGATAACTACATGCCAAAATGAGAATGGACAAAAAAAAATAATGCTACATATCGGTAAAGGGAAAAATTCATGAATAATATGTAACAATTCTAGCTATGCATACACCAAAACGTTGCTTCACTCAAGTTCTTAAAAGAAACACTAGTCAGTATAAAGGGACTGTTAGGCTCTAAAACAAAATTAGTGTGTGGTCTTAATACCCATATTCAGAAATAGATATGTTATCCTTACCTAAATAAATAAATAAATTCACAGTTAAACTACACTATAGACCAAATGGATTTAAATGTAACCTACAACATTTCCCATATAGCAAAAAATATATACATTATTTTCTACAACTCCTGAAACTTTCTCCTAAAAGAATAATATTTTCATCCTGAGAGCATGTCTTAGGAAAGACATAAAATGTCATAATTCCTTGCATCTTATTATATAATAATGGAAATGAACTAGAAATCAATAGCAAGAAACTACACAAACACATGGACATTGAATAATTTAATTCTGTGTGATCAGTAGGTCACTCAAGCAGCAAGCTTACTCATTTAAAAATTGCTAGAATTAAATGAAAATTAAAGCACAACACCAGAATCTGTGAGATAGAGCAAAGCCAGCTCTAACAGAGAAGTTTATAGCTATGATATTCTACATTAAAAATCACAGAAACTTCAAAAAATCTAATGATGTGTCTCAAAAGAGCAAAAAAATCCACAAGAAGAAATAAAGGAATGATAAATTTCATAACTGAAATTAACAAGATAAAGACTAAAAGAATAATACAAATAATAGATAAAAGAGTTGTGTCTTTGAAAAGAGATATAAGATTAATAAGTCCTTAGACAAATGAACAAAAGGAATGAGAGGACACGCATTCATAAAATTAGATAAAGAAAGGGGAATATTAAACAGAAGATACTGAAGTCCAGAGAGTCATTATGGACTATTTTGAAGACATACATTCCAATAAATCAGGCTAGAGGAAATAGATATATCAAGACCTAGCAAAATTGAACCAAGAAGATATAAGAGAAACTAAATAGATAGAAAACAACCAATGAGATTGAAGGGATAATAATTATAATTTTTAAAACTTCCATAAAAGAAAATATCATAGGCAGATTCATTGCTGAATTTTACCAGAACTTTAAAGAACTAACACCAATGCTTCTCAATCTATTCCATGAAATATAAAATGAGAAAAGCTTCCGTATTCATTCTAGGAACCAAGTTTTATTTTGATACTGATCAGATTAAGAACCAACACAGGCCAGGGATTTAGCTCAGTGGTTCTGCTGCCTGCCTCACAAGTGCAAGGACCCAAATTTGATCCCCAGTATCAAAAAAAAAAAAAAAGAACCACCATAAAAATACAACCAAAAATACAAACCAATATCCATCATGTATATAAGTTAAAAGATCCTCAAGAAAACTTTTCCAACCCCAACTCAATAACCCAGCTATTCCTTTGCCGAGTATCTTCCCAAAAGAATTAAAAGTGTTTGTAGATAGGGAGGGGAGGAGGGGGTGAAGGGAGGGCAGGGGTAAGGGGAAAAAATGAGAATCAAGACTTGTCATGTAGAGGTACAAGATCCCAACAATGAATGTAACTGTACTGTATCCCTAAAATGTACCAATAAACTCAATTAAAGCGAAAAAAAAAAAAGAATTAAAAGAATCATAGCACAGTGATATATGCTTACCCATGTTTACAGCAGCACAGTTTGTAATAGCCCAAATTTGGAAACAGCCTAATTGTTCATCAACTAGACACTGGATAAAGAAGATGTTTAAAAATAAAATGGAGTACTACTCAGCCATAAAGAATGAGAAACTAGAGACATTTATAGCTAAGTGGATGCACACTGAGGCCATACTCTTAAGTAAAATTAATAAGACAAATGTGTAAATACTAAATAGCTTCTGTGGTGTGAAAAACTAAAAGCATAACTAAGGATCAAAATATATAATTGATATTGTATAATAGGAAGAAAAGATATAAAGGAGTAGAGGAAGTGAGAGGGCTAAGGGAAAGGTAGAAAGGGAAAAGAAAAAATATGTGAACAGGAAAAACATGGAAGCAATGTCTTTGCAAACAGGGAAGGGTAGAGAGGTAAAGGGAGCACTGGGGAATGGGGAAAAATGAGGACCAAGATGAGTCACGTAAAGGTACAAGATCCCAGTGGTGAATGTAACTGTATTGTGTACCTAAAAGTACCAAGAAACAGTACAAATAACCCAAAAGATTAAAAGAATTATGTGCCATGCTCACATTGTTTGCATTGCAGGAAATGTAGACATGATTCAACATATGCAAATTAACAAACATAATTAATCATATATAGAGAATAAAAAATAAAAGTCCCTTGACAATAACCACATATGTACAATAAAATTGCATTAGAATTCAACTCTACTTCATGATAAAATTCTTGAAGACCTTACTTATAGAAAGATCTTGTCTCAATGTAATAAAAGCTAAATGTGATAAATCCACAATCAAAATAATATTGAACAGAGAAGAATGGAAACATTTTATCTAAAATCCAGAATAACAAGCAGGCACCCATTGTCATTATCTTATATACTAAATACTTGTAATTTTAATCAAGATAATTGGGTAAAGGAAGTAAAAGGAATACAAATAGGTAGGAGAAGAATTCAAAACATCCTTATTGTAGACAATAAGACAATAGACTTTGAAACGCTAAAGATTCTATCAGAAGACTTTCAGCCCTGAAAATAAATTCAGAACCATTGTAGAATTTTAAAAATTAATAGATTTCACTCTTCTTTAAAACCAGATATCTAATTTAAAACAGCAATAGCAATCCCACAGGCTAAATTTGGAGCTAACGCCCCAAATAAAACAGTCCTCTCCCTTAATCTCAATTTCCTGCAAAGTCTCAAGACATTAGCAAAGTGAAGACATTTTTTTTTTGCCACAGTATAGCATATATGGTCTCCAGTCCAATTATCAGTGGAATATTTGTTCCAAACTGAAATGGAATGAGCCTGCCCTTTTCTGTCCACATTCTTAGCAGTCTTATGTGCTCCATCCAGAATTACCCATTAAGTTCTGCTCATAATATTCTAGGGCTCCTGTGACTTGTACTTCTAAATCTCTCCCACAAATCAGCTCCAAAGGCTCTGAACCACATAGTCAGCTATAAGCACCTCAAAGGTGCCACTTCTCTGGTGCCGATTTTTCAATATTAGTTTTCCCATTGCTGGACAAAACAAATGACATTCACAACTTCAAAGTGGACAGATTTATTTATTTGTTTGTTTGTTTATTTATTTTTGGTACTGGGAATCGAACTCAGGGCCTTGCACTTGTGAGGCAGGTGGCAGAACCACTGAGCTAAACCCCCAGCCCCCAAAGGAGAGATTTACTTGGCTCACAGTTTCCCGGAATTCAGTCCATGGTTGGCATTCTCCAAGCAGGGACACCATGACAGAAGGGTATACGGGACAAAAACCTTAGTTAATGGTGGCTGTGAAATAGAGCAAAGGAACACCATCAGACTGGAAAGGGTCAGGGACCAGATACAAACCCCAAAGTCATGCCTCATGACCCACCCAGCCATGCTCTGAAGTGTGTTTTACTAATCTCTTAGGCAGCTCCTAATCCAGTGAAGCTGATAGTTAAGCTTAACCATCACTCTTGGATTATAATTGTTATTATATAGGCAATAATTTAAATCCTTCGGGTGGATATGTGTTAATTTAAAAATGAGTCAAGTACAAAAAAAGATCCAAAAACTGTGCCTTGGAAATTTTGAATACTAGTCATGAAGATGAGAATTAGCTAGTAAAAGAGACTAAAGAGAAATATCTATAACATAGTTCAACTGAGAAATGTCTTAACTTTTGTTCCAAGTGAACAGGTATTTGGAGAAAATAACCAACTACTTACAATATGATTTTTTAAAAAAAACTTTGTTACTTATGTAAGTCTAGAAGATTGAGAAATAACCACTGATTTATCAACCCAGACTTCATTGGTGAAACAAATAGGAATAGTTTTGACATTTAATTGGAAAAGATGAGTAAACGTGTGTGTGTGTGTGTGTGTGTGTGTGTGAGAGAGAGAGAGAGAGAGAGAGAGAGAGAGAGAGAGAGAGAGAAAAGGTGAGTAAATGACCAAGTTGAGAATTTGATATGGAGTTTACAGAAGTACTGAAAAAATATTTTATATAATGAAAGTAGGAAAATGATAACAAAAAGGCAAATTAGAGTTAATTGTGTTCTTTTCGTGTTTTTAAATAAGGGTTAACTGATTGTGTGCTCTTGTAAAAAAGCAATATAAAGAAATAGAAAGTGTAATTCCTGCAAATTTAAGTAATGCTCAGATTTTGCCACCTTGGTCTTTTTATTGCATTTCTAATCTTGCTTGACAACAGAACTGATCTATTTTTTCTTCCATTTGCTTCCTTCTAAATGTCTCACTTTCTTATGTGGACTCCTGAAGGAGGCTAGAACAATATTTAGCAACAGACTGTCACCAATATATCTGCCACTGAGGGTCTCAATCATATTGTTGCTGACTTATGTGTGAGTGTAATCATCTATCTACTTTTTTATGACCACCCTATTTTAGTTACTTATGGAACTTGTCCCTGATTTAAAAACAATTTTTTTTGAGAGTTTCAGTGCAGCAGCATATCACTTGGAAATGTCCAATAATTCAGAACTTAGATGGTGTAAATCAAAAAAGAGTCAGAGATGAGAAGACACTTACATGGAACATTTATATAATATTTTCTAGTACATGAATTTGACCAAATTGGGGTTTGAATTATTGCATACTGACCTATCTAAAATCATATTAGATAATCTTATTTTCCAATATAACTTTAAAAAATATTCTTATAAAGTTTGTAACACAATGAAAATTATATTATTTAATTTTGGTATAGTATTGGTCAAATGTCCCATTGAAGGGGCAAAATACCTGACACCCACAGTTTAAAGGAGGAAAGGTTTATTTCGCTCATGTTTTCAGAGTGTTCAGTGGGCTTCAAAGAAGAAACTTCATGAGAGAAGAACT
Source organism: Fukomys damarensis (assembly GCF_012274545.1). Taxonomy (NCBI): domain Eukaryota; kingdom Metazoa; phylum Chordata; class Mammalia; order Rodentia; family Bathyergidae; genus Fukomys; species Fukomys damarensis. Next base: position 9,399,667 of record NW_022900913.1, read on the forward strand.
TAGGAAAGGAAGGTGCTCACCTCATGGTTCCTGAAAGCAGAGCAGTAGAACAACCAAAGAGGAAGTGGGTAAAACATCCAGTACAATATCCGGTGTCATTCCGCCATGACCCACCCAGTAATACGCAGAAGCATGCATACTAATCCCCTGGGTGATCTGTAGTTCAGGTCAGCTGTCATAAATAATTTTTTATTTTTTAGTTTTGTGTCTTTTCGTGTGTGCTTATGTGTGTATTTAAGGGTAATAATGTGTACATTTAAGTGTAAATAAAGAATCCTTTAAGTACATTCATTGGGAGAAACTCATACCTTTGAGGAAGATTGGATTCTGAAATATTTTGAAAGCAAAAAAACATTTAATTTATACACGGTCAATTCCTACATGCTTAAAGAATTTAGACTAATTTAATGAATTGGTTGTATCAGCAGATATAATTTGGCTTTGAATTATAATATCTGACAGGATAGTACTAATTACAGAGGAGAATGTGTCTACTAATTCATGAAATGTTTTTATTTGTTCACACAAGTGCCAGGTTTTTCTAAGCCCATTACACGATATAAATCATTTAATTATTAAAACAAATATAGGAATTGATAACTATGGACATTTCCATTTTACTTATGAGAAAACTAAAGCAAAAATGGTTAATTTCTTTTCAAAGATCACGTGTTAAATGAATATCAGTATATAATTTATAAAATAAGAAGTCTGACTCAACACCATATTATGATGCCTTTTTAAATAAAAAACAAAAAATTATGTAGTTCAACTAACATTACTAGTATTTCAAGGGCCAGAACTTTCCAAGCTTTCAATCATCACAATAAGACAAGAGAATTCTCTCACATATCCTTCCTTTTCTTAGCATGCATCCCTTAGCAGATTCAGGCTATTATGAAAGAATGTCTTAGTCCAAATTAATTGATGGAAAACTATTTGTCTAATTAAAATACTAACATAGAAGAAAAACTATTAGTGGTCTATCTAGAAGAGTCTGTATCTTCAAGAAATTCCAGCCAATACGTACCTACGGAAGGTAAAGAGGTTTTTTTGTTTTTTTGTTTGTTTGTTTGTTTAAGAGTAGGAAAAATTTATTGAGGGAAAGAAAGCTTCTGTCTAAGAGAGACAGAAGGGGGACCAGAAAGTGGGTTGCCCACTCACTGCACTTTTCAAATACGTTTTATACAGAAAAGCCATGTGGTGAGGCAGGTACAAAGTGGGACAAAACTGTAAGACCCAATGGAAATTTACAGGGTGGGCATTGGGGCGGGGCAAAACCATGACCAACCAGTAAGATTACAAGTACAGTACCCAGGTAATATTGATGAAGTGGGGGTCAAATGGGGAGCAAGTCATGTAACAAACATACAAAGATTTTCAGTAAGTGTGTGGGTCAGGGATGTTTCCTGGAAAGGCTGGGTTAAGACCTTGGCCCCCCACCCTATTTAGAATATTAGTCGCTGCTAGGGGAAGCACAAGGATATAGTAGTTCCTTTCACAATTCTGCCCTTCAGTGATAATGTGTCTTCATTGTTCTCCATGTTGGCTCCTCCCTGTATTGGCTCCTTAATGGCAGCCCTGTCTGTCTACAAGATGTCTAATTAACTTGCCTATCTGCAATATTCCCCCACCCCGAAGAAGCACCCTTAACTGCTGTGAGAGGGCAGAGGGTGAAGACAGCTGTGGCTATTTCCAGCTGAAGAGGATCGTAATTGTGATCAGCAGTTAGAGTTACTCCACAGAGGGTCTGTCTAAAGGCCTTCTGTGGGTGCCTGGCATTGTCATCTGACAGCCCCCTAACTGTGCTTTATATTTCAAAGTGCTTAACATCCAGATGAAATTATAATAACTAAGCTCACTGCTCCTACTGCACTCACTACTACTGTCACTGGTCTTTTCTTCTGGGTGTTCAACAGCTAAAGTTCGGAAACCAGAACTAGAAAGGTAACTGGGCTATGAGGACAGCCAATATGTTGGCCCTGGTCCTTCAAAGTCTGCAAGATCCAGGACACAAGGAACCTTTCCTACAGGATCCTACATCTTTGGGGCTGCCAAACTCCAAGCAGTCATACATAAGGAACCAAAGACAATTTGCTAGACTTCTTTTACCTGGATCCACCAGATCAACCTTGTAAACAGCTCGTAACTTCTAAACTGTATGATATGACTTCTATGTTGGTGAAGGGCTTATTTTGTTTGCTTTTCCCTCCTTGCATTTGAATGGAAGACTAGCAGTTCAACTTAGAGCTGGAGGCACAGGAAAATACAGAGTAACGAATTATATGGGGTATGCAAAATTGGAAAGCTTCACACTATTTAACTTAGGGTAAAATTAAGTAGAATTAGGATTTCAAGGCCAGTGTTTTGATTCTTACCATTTTCAGTTCATTAAAAGTAAACATTCCAGAAACCTTCACTCTGCTAGGTTATTTACAGTTCTTTATATTATTTGTAGCATCCTGACTTTCGCTTCCTTACTCAGGATTAGGCTCTTTGCTCCTCCTGTAAGTCTTATTGCCTTTGGATTGTGGAATAGATGGTTAGTATGAAATTCTAGGTTATGGTTCAATGTCAAATAATTTATGGAGAATATGTATTACTTCTTGACTCACAATGTTTCTGATCTTTGTATTTTTGTTTTTACTAAAACAGACTTTCTTATTTTATCTTACATTGGTTAACACACAGTAACAACAAAGGATCTCAGGTAATCAATTTATTAAGATAAATGATGCATTTGGTCTGACAGTTTTGAAAGACTGAATTTACGATCACTGGGCCCCATTGCTCTGGGCTTGTAATGAAGCAGCACATCGTGGCAAGAGTGGGTGAAGGAGCAAAACCGCTCAGAGCATGAGCCAGAGAGCAGGGAGTGCATAGCAGCCAGGTTGCCCAGGACCTCCCCGGGCTCCTCCTAATAACACCCCTGAGAGTCAAGCTTCAACACAGGGGCCAATGGTAACATTTGAGATCCAAACCACAGCAAGTTATTAAAACATTTATCTATGAAAAAGGATTGTACAATACAGAAAATGCAAAGGATAATACTTGAGATACCCACATACTGTATGATCTTTACCTGGAAAGGGTTTATTTTTCATTCTTTTAAAGAAAACAATTAAAAGCATATGTGATCTTCTCCAAATCTCTGAAGTGAAATTGCTTTTTTTTTTTTCTTGTCTGGTAGAAAAAATTATTGAGAAGTTGCTGGATAGTTTTTCTTTGTGTGTGTGCGTGTGTATGTGTGTGTGTGTGTGTGTGTGTGCGTGCGCTTTCATTGCTTTTAATAAATGCCCGCCAAATATCTGCACAAAAATAATTTTTAATTCTAGGATGTTTTAAAATGAATGAGACAGATACTGTAATATATTTTAATAGACTTGCTATTTCTGACTACCACTACAATTAAAAATTATTTATGCTTTTAATTTGTTTGATAGTATTATTTTATGCAAAAATCAATTTTAATAAAATCTAATTTATGCATTTATTTTAATACTTGTGCTTTTGTGCTACATTTAATAAATTGTTTCCAATTCCAAGGTACTGAAATTTATCCCAGTATTTTCTTCCAAGAATGTTATTGTTTTAACATATATTTAGGATTAATCTATATTTAGTTTAATTTTAAATTTATCTTATACCAATGTTGTGTATCATTTAAGGTATACAACATAATGACATTAATCGCTGCAAATTTATACCTTTACATAATCAATCTTGGCTCTTATTTTTCCCCATCCCCCTACCCTCCCTGCAACCCCTCTCTCCCTTCCTATCTACAAAGACTTTGTTTCCATTTTTTTCATATTCTCATTTTAATTCCATTCCCTCCTTTCCTTATCCCCACCCCTCCCATTTCCCTAGCCCCATTGTCCCTTTCTTCCTATTTCACATTATCTAGTATAACTTTTAGTCCTTATTTACACTTTCAGTTTCTCACACTACAGAAACTGTTTGGTATTTACACGTGTGTCCTATTTATTTCACTCAAGAGTATGGCCTTGATGTGCATCCATTTAGCTATAAATGTCTCTAATTTCTCATTTTTTGTGGCCAAGTAGTACTTCATTTTGTTAAAACACATTTTCTTTATCCAGTCTCCCATTGATAGGCAACTGGGCTGCTTCCACGTTTTAGCTATTACAAACTGTGCTGCTATAAACTTGGCTGAGCATATATCGCTGTGGTATGATTCTTTTAATTCTTTTGGGAAGATACCCAGCGGAGGAATAGCTGGGTCAAATGGGACTTCCAATCCTAGTTCTTTTAGGCGTTCTCATACCGATCTCCTCAGTGGTTGCACCATTCTGCACTCCCACCAGCAGTGGAGCAAGGTTCCTCTTTCCCGACATCCCTGAGAGCATTTGTTATTGGTTGATTTCATGGTAGCAAACATTCTTTCCTGGGTGAGATGGAACCTCTGCATTGTTTTCATTTGCATCTCTCGAATGAAGTTGAACATTTTTTTGTGTGTTTCTTTTGTATATGGTGTGAGTTATGGACCTAACTTTTCTCTTTTGTACATCAAAGTCCAATCATCCTGGAATCATGTGCTGGGGAGTATTGTTCTCTCACTGAACTTCTGTGGACCCTAATAATGCGGACCTATCAATGAGGGTGTAGAGGCAGCCACGACAGTGTAACCAAAGACACTCATGAAAAGACTTTTAGAAATTCTTCGAAAAGTGGCAGGAATAAAGCACACCTGTGACTGAACTGAGTGAGAGTATTTTGAGGGGGACAAATGGCTATGTGTCTTTAGTGTAATAATGTTTTAGTCTAAAGGCCTTCTTATCTCACATCCTATATACAGTTGTATACCTTTCACTTTGCTAATTTTTATCCTGCTTTCTTTGAATTATTGTAACTTATATCGTCTATCTTTATGAGTTAGGAAATATGGTTTAATCTCATTTCTTCCTGTTTTGCATTTTACTTTAACTGAAGGAATATGTACACTGCCATTGTGAAACACGTATATACCCTAGCCAGTGTGCTTATGGTGGCTCCAGTTGAGAATCTTCCTCTGACCGTGTTCATGAAGGCTGTCTCGGGTATACAGGTAAACGCATGGCCATCATGGGGTCCAGCGGTGTCCATCAGCCCCTTGCACATGTATTTCTTCACCTAAGTCTCTCACACTTCTTTATTCCCCACATAGATTGCAGGTCAATTTTTCTTTTCAGGCTCTAGGTGCTGTCACAGTTTAACAAGTTGAGTGATCCAAAGCAGTAAAAGGATCATCCCTCATGGCCGTGCTCATAACAAAGCGGTGATGTAGTTCAACTCTAACTCAACTAATGTCACAATGATCTCCCCATATCAAAACATGGACTTTAGTGATGAAATGAAAGCACTGCCACTCATAACCTATTGAGAGAGACAGAATGTTCCAAGATTAAAATGTGGTGCTGAAAGTACTAAGAAAGACGTATACCAAGGTTCACACACCTGAACCTCTCATCAAATTACTGTAAGTAATCACTTGCAAATTGCTCCGACTCCTATGAGAACTAAAGAAATTAGATGCCCTCAATTTTCTTTCAGGCAAAATAACATCTGTGCCCTAGTCTTCTATTTCAGGATTTCTCCTTAATCTTAAGCACACATTCCCAGAACATAGTCCGTGTTATTTTTCCCTTATACCTTTTTATAAAATATTTAAACTTATTAGACTACTCTCCTGTATATCTTTACAGGAAAACCTAGCCCATAAGTTAATACCAGTTGATGGATCAATTAATAACTTTTGGTTGTATCAGTCTCAGTCCTTTCTCTGTTCACTGGGGCAAAAATACGCAACACCTGAAGCTTAAAGGGAAGGGTTTTTTCCCTCATACTTGCAGTCCATGGTCAGCTCCAAAGCAGAAACAGCATAGCAGAGGTGTTAGAGGGGAGGAAACCTGTTTACCTCATGGGGGCCAGGAATCAGAGAAAGAAGAGAGGAATCAGGAGGGGAGATGTCTTTGCGGGCAACACCTCCTGTGACCTTTCTCCAATCCGGGCCCCCTCCTAAGAGCTCAGCTCCTGGATTCGTCAGTGAATGAACCCACTGACGAGTAAAGAACCCCCATGATGCAAGTACCTACATAAGCCCCAAAGAGTTTTGGAGACACTGTAGTTCTAAACCATAATTGAAAACTTCTCCTAATATGACCAATTGCTGTGAACTCTTCTGGGAAATGTAACTACTTTTGTTTCATTTGATTTTGTTTAGTTTCTTTATCAATGGTATATGTTTATGATACCTAACAACTGCATTCATCTTGGGAAATTGGCTTATATACTTATTGTTTTTTAATTATTTTACTTCATCTTTCCCTTTGGCTCTCCTGGCCCACTCCAGCCCCAGATTCCCTTCCTGTCTTATACACGTTTCTCTCTTAACACTCTACTCCATTTAACTATTCGCCTAACTTCTAAATTGGTTTAATATAGCATTAACTAGCTTAAGTATAGCACTCATAATGATATAGACCTTAAAATAATATCAGCCAAACTTTTTGGACATTGTGAAATTTATGTGTGTGAAATTACTGTTCAGAGAAACTTTATTTGTATACAAAGTTCTTATATTAGTTCTTATCTAACCATACCCGTCACTGTCACTTGGCAAATGATGAAACGATAACTTCATGAGTTTATACAGCAGAGAAAAGAGATATCATGTCATCTTTTTCAAGTTCTACTAGTTAGAGATAAGTCAAGTGGACCGTTCCCAATTGTGAAGAGATTGAACGTGAGCATAAACACCAACAAATGGGAACAGAGTGAATATGTTATGCTCTTTCCTCACAGTTACCCCTCTGACCCCGATTACATTACTATGACCCATGTCTCCAGAGTAAAATATTCTCACCATCTTCCAATGCCCCCAAGAGACCCATCCCATTAAAATATCTGCCCAAAGTCCAGAGTAGATCCAGGGGCAGATGGGCTCCAATGTGGGACTATAGTTCATTTTAAACTATCCAGATGAAAAGCTAAAGAGACACACTATCTGCCCCACATAACTCGACACCCAATAGTAAAATAGTCAGAGAAAAACAGAAAATGACACTTTGTTCAAAGGATAGACAAAGGATTCACTTGTCCACAATCATTTTAAAATTGAGTCTGTGAAGGTAGGGTGTTTCTTGCATTAATGTGAAAGCCTGAATATAATCTTCCATGGCTCTTTGTCACACATCTGCTCGCTTGAGCCTTTCAGCCCTCCGCCTTCCGTGAAAATATTCTCATTGTGGATAGTTTTTAGAGGCTTCTTCAATAATCTTCCGTCTTTCTTTCTGCATGAACAATTCCTGTTCTCTGAAAGTCTCTTTTCATTTTCTACTCTCAATCTTCTTTTCAGTCTAAGTTAGCAATGATTCTGGTAAAGGAATTTTCTCAAAAATCAAGTGAATCTGCTGCATACTTCCCAGGGATTTGATCCATTCATCGGAGCTATATGCCCAAATCTCTTATAGAGAACCCCTTCCATCTGGAGCTCCTGTGGACAGGAGTTAATGTCGGGTGATTTCACTGCTTTAATAGCCCTATCACTGCATGAAAGAACTGGGAGATACGACCTCAACCTCTTTAGAAAGTTCTTTTTATGAATAAACATTCTCATCATTGACCTCTTTAGAATTTTGAACTTGGTCAATGTCTGGATTCTGTTCCTCCTAGACTGTCTTACTGAGGAAACTGTCACTTCCTGACATTCGGCAGGAGGCTGACCTAAGCCCCTTGTCAAGTGAGTCTCCCAAATGTGGTGGATGGTTTCATCCAAGTGTGCAAACAGAGAAATCAACAGAGAGGCTGCTTAGCAAGAGAAAGGTGACAACTTTAGATGGTCATTTGAGTGGCATTGTGTTATCTTTTTCATATTCTGTATTAGAATAAAGTGATAGCTCTTGTTTATTGTCAAGAGGGAGATATTTAATAGGGCATGAATTCCAGAAAGCAGGGACAATTGGTGCTACATTCAGAATATGCCCACCACAAAAGTTGAAGCCATTACACCTGAGAACTTATGGTCTTGGAGTGTGTGAGAAAACATAGGAAAGAGAGATAGTAATTTCACCGTTGTAATCCTCAAGATTAACTGAAAGGATGAAATAATTTTTTCACTAGACTCCAAAATATTCTACTGGGCAGGGGATTTAGCTCAGTGGTGCTGCTGCCTGCCTCAAAAGCACAAGGTTCTGAGTTGGATCCTGGGTATCCCCAAAACAAAACAAAACAAAATATTCCACAAATGAATATAAATGAGATATATGGTTATTTATTAAGAATCATCACAAGTCTGCACAAACATGATTTTCGTACATGCCTAGTACACAATAATAATTTCAAGCCTTTTAACATGCATTTCATGTTGAACAGATGCTGTCCTATAAAAGCAGCATTGTAAGCAGTGACTGCAGATCTGGGTTTAAGCACCAGGTTTCATCTGGCTGTACATGTGTATTTTTTTGTACCATAAAACACATATGAAGGTATCATCTCTAAGAAGACTTTGTAACCTTTTCATTTTATTTTCTTCATCTACCATATCAGGGCAGTAATACATGTTGAAGTATGTGTTAAAATGACACCTTAATGTAAAGTTCATCAAAGGGTTCAAATCCCTCAAAATTATGAATTTCTAGATGCTGTCACATGCTGTGATCAAATATAAGGGCCAGGACCCAAAATATTGCCCCATAAATAGTTGACACACAAACCTAGGAAAGCAGTAAGGAAGAAAAAGCCTCACACATGTTCTACAAGTTGTACACAGCTTCCTGTGAAGGCTGCCACAATCCCACTGGAATGTACCAATATATTGCACAGACTGCATTTATAGAAGAGCATACTTTACACAATGCTCACCAAAGTGTGAAATCTGTTCCTGGATCTTGAACTGAGTCCTGAGTTGATGTCTTCTCAGGGTTTTGATTAATTAAACCTCACAAGTGTTGCATGAAAATCCTCAACCATTCTGAAGTTATGAGGACAGCAATGGAGGAAACCTAAAAAGGAAAACTCATTCCATAACAGTTTTAGTCCAAGATTTGTATTTTTTATACCCCCTCTTTTCTAACTATTTTTGGAATGAGTACATTTATTTTGTTAGGATTTTGTTGTTCCAAACAACAACATTGTAATTTGCTATTACAATGAGGGAAAATACTAATTCATTTTTTTATTGTTGTTGGAAATGGCTGGAAATTTCTTATTATTAGAAGCTCCATCATTCTTGGTGGCATAATTATCATGAGGAACACAGGACCAGAAGAAAATCAAACTAAATATCCTTATTTTCAGCTATTATTAGGAAAGATTAAAAAGAAAAGAAGCACTGTAAGTACAATGGTCACTGTTATTTGTTAATTTTCATGGATTTAAAAACTACTTTAGAAGAAAGATTATTTCAAGAGTTATAATTTATATTTGTACATTAAATTATTTTTTAAAAACTATCATTTTCTGGATTCAATTACTTTTGTTAAATGATTATTGCCAAAACTTTAATAAATTGTTTTCTTTTGTGTTTGTTACAATTACAATGTTTACAAAAGCATACATAAAACCACTATTTCTTTTTGGGGGGTACTAGGGATGGAGCTCCAGACCTAACACTTGCCAGGCAGACACTATACCTCTGATCTAAAGCTCTGCCCCAAACCACTATTTCTTACCTCACATTATTAGCCCAGACCCAGACTACAACAAGATATCAGATATCCGGCTTAAATGGCAGAATTTTGTTTTCTTATTGTTCTGATAGCTGGAATTTTCAGGTCAAGGTCCAGAATCATTCAATTTCCAGTGAGGGCTCTCTTCCCAGACTGCAGTGAATGCCTTTGGGTTTTGTCCTCATGTGGGATTCCCTCATCTGGCATGCGGCAGTAGAGGACACTTAGAGATCAGGGGACTGTAATGCTGAATAAATGTGATCTCTTCTCTACAAGCCCAACTATGAGGATATTAGGAAAACTTTTGCACTGTTACTATGGGCAGAAGCATCACAATAACAGAATTCCTTTACAACTAAGGCAAGACAAATCTTAATATGAGTACATGGTATACAATAAGTACAAGAAAATAAAAAAAAAAAACTGAGACAATGTGTTTGAGAAAGAATAAGATATCTCACCATGTTACCACACATCAAAATCAAATGAGCATAATGTCTACCTGTGCTCCTTCAGACAAAGCTGGATATTAGTCTTATTTGGATTGATGGAAACCTTTTAAAAAAGGTAAAGTTGGGAAGATACGTCCTTTCAGTGATGAACTGATTTAGAAACAAAGAAGAAAAGCCAAATGGGAGGGAGAGGTAGGGGAAAAGCGGGGAGAGAGAACTATGCGTTCTGCCACCATTAAGCTTCCCAGAACCTAGAAATAAAACTCAAATTTTCTTAATGATTAAACAAAATACAATCAACTCTACGATTAAGCTACTTTCAAAACATCCTGTATTTCAGTGTTTTAATTAGACAGCTGAAATACAGGAGTCATTATCCTTTATTCACCTGGGGGTCCCATCTTTCATGCATTCATAATTTCTGTCACTTTACCCAATTTTTGCCTTTTATTTCTGGATCCACTTCACCACTCATTTGCTTGCAATGCAGCATAATTGTTCTTCTTCTGGACAACTTCTGAGTACATGGTTATATCCTAGAGCTTGAACAAAAAAGAACATGTCTCTAGCTACCTAATAAAGCAAATTTGTAGCAGAAAAGCTTGATTTTTAATCTGTCATAGACAAGGAGGAAAATTTACTTTTGTTCTCATTGAATCCACTTTACATATGGAGAAATGTATTTTGGATAAAACATGCTAAAACCTCTTTCTATCCATTCCTTATGAGCTTTGCATCATCAATTACCATTTGTTTGTTTGTTTTTCTGAAAGAGCAGGAATTCCCTTTTCAATATTTTTAGCACCTTTGAGTCAGAAAAATAAAATGACAAAAACAAACAAGCCAACAAACAAATGAGCCACCACGCCCGGTTCACGCCTGTAATCCCAGCACTCAGGAGGCTGAGGCAGGAGGATTGCTGTGAGTTCAAGACCAGCCTGGGCTACAGAGTTCCAGGTCAGTCTCTACTACATAGTGAGACCTTGTCTAAACCCCCCCCCCTTACCAGCCTGGGCTACATAGTGAGTTCCAGGTCAGTCTCTACTACATAGTGAGACCTTGTCTCAACCCCCCCCCGAAAAAAAACAAACAAACAGAAAACAAGATGAAAAATACTATATTCAACGATTTACTCCTTATTTTACTCTTCTTTTTTGGCCTGTGCCTGTTTACAAAGTCGTAAACAGGTGTTCCCTCTTCAGTTTAGAGTATTTTAACTAATTATCAAAAATTTAAAGGTTATATTTCAAAATGGAAAAATAAATTAAATCCCAGAAATTACATATTTTAATATATTGCTGCGTGATCTAGATACCTAGAAGCTAACATAAGCATTGCAAATGGATTTCAGACATACCTGATATAACCCTGCACTCCTTTCATCTATTTCCACAGGGGTTAAAAGGCTTATGCGGAATTTGGAATACTTCATAAAGATAAGCTTATGGACTTTCCATTTAATGAGACTGTTCCAGGAAGCCCTACATAATTAAATGCATAAATCAAGACTCAAACCCAGCTAAAAGTATTTCCACCAAAATCAGAATAATTTTATGCAATATTCAATAGATTGTCACAAATCGGTTAGAAATGCACAGAATGTGTCTAACCTCAAATTGTAGTAAAAGAGGATAAAGAAGAGGGAATTCCTAGCACTTGAAGTATAAGGATTTTTTGGACCTATGTATATTGGACATTGCCTGTCCTCTAAGACAGTCAAAAAGTCTTTTTTAGAGGTACACTTTTATTTGTTTATTTGGGGCTTTTCTATAATTATAATGTGTGACCCATAATCAATGCATTCATCCTGGAGAACTTGTATGCAGAAGATGGCATCTTGGTCCTTCTGACCTCTTGCCCTCGCCTCCCTCCTGAATTTCCAGAAGGCAAGGCTTTCTTTCTAACAAGAATATGAACTCCTGTAGCAGAATGTAGTGGTGGCTTCATACCATAGAAGTCAGCTGACCTCTGGAATACAAAGAAGAGGGATGTGGGGCCCACACACCCACTTCTGCCATGAGAAACAGCCATGGGGTGCAAATCAAGAGATTCAGAAAATATGGCTAGAATGCTTAAATTCTGACTTTGGTGGACTTCGCTTACCACGCCTTGTCTCCTCTCTCTCTCTCTCTCTCTCTCTCGCTCTCTCTCTCTCTCTCTCTGTCTCTCTCTCGCTCTCTCTCTCTCTCTCCCTTCTCACTTCTCTCCCTTTCTCCCTCCCTCTGAGAGAGCAGTTAGGATTCTATTGAGCAGTGACTACAGTGGCTCCAAAATGGAGTCAGTTGAGTCATCATCTTCCAGGGATCTTACAGAAAACACCTGCCAGGAATACTTCCTCCGTCAGGGACCTCCCTAGAGAGCTCTCATGTACTTCTCATGAAGAGAAACTTCCATTTTCGAAATGTAGGCATTGATAGTGCGTGAACAGGACAGATAGGACTGAACAAGGGGTGTAATCTCTAATATGGTAGAGATCACAGCACTTTAAATGACTCACGATCTGTACTAAACCCCTTCAAACCTCTAAAAAAAAATCTTCGTGACTCCCTTTTAGCTAGTGGAAGCGTGACTTTTTTGTCTGTAATCTTTTAAATAACTTTGCTTGTACTCTACCTTCTCCATTCACATTTTTATTCTTTGTCACCATAGATCTGACACCAGAATTCCAATATTTCCTTTCCTTCCTTCCGTCCTTCCGTCCTTCCCTCTTTTCTTATATCCTGTTCTACTTTCTCTTTTTATAATTCCTCCTCAGTTTTCTTACAAACTGTGAAGATATTTGACTTAATATTCATATTCAATCACGTCCTTTCCCTCAAAGTTCTTTCCTTTTAGTTTCCCTTCCTCTACTTTACACTCAGAAAACCTAATCTCCCATGCTGCTTCTATAGCTTACCCACCCCACAGAATAGAAATGTGTGCCACAGCACAGGTCATCTCAGTCTCTTACTTGTGCAGCCTGTCCTTGTCTATAAGTTTTATATTTTCTTTTCTCTTCCTGAAGCTCAGCCAGATCCGGTAGAAGGCTCATGTCCTGGACGGCCCTTCTGTCTTCACTGTTCTGTGCCCAACATGGCAGCACAAGAAAAACAGGCAATGATTTAAGAACAAAAGAAAGAAGGAAAGAAAAAAGGAAGGCGTCAGGGAGAGAATTCAGCTAGGGAAGGAAAGTGCATAGAAAAGCGCAGTGTATGTGAGCTCTTAGCCAGCTCCCCGAAGCTGGCATTCTCATGGCAGACAGGGGTACGTGACTCACATCTTTCTCCCCTGTCTTTCTGGGTGACAGCTGATCCATGCGACAAGGAGCCAACTCTATATTCCTGGTACAGAGAACCATATTCTTCTCATGAAGAGAAACTTCCATTTTGGAAATGCAGGTGAAGGATCTGCTTGTTGAAGTTCGCCCTCCTGTGTTCAGTGAGCCCCACCCCTTAAGTGAGTGGCCCCCTTCTCTGCCTTACCCCCTTTTCCCTTTCCCCAGGGCACGGACCACATCCTCACACACTACAGAACTAAGCTGGGAATTCATGACAGATGTTAACGACTCCTGTTCGCACTCGAATATAAACTCCATGAGACAAGGAGTCTTGGTCCACATGATTCATGAGAGTCTTGTAAATGCCGGGCCAGCGTGTGAGCACATCAAGTGCACTTAAACATTTTTGAATAAATACATGAATGCTTAATTTAAAAGTAGTTACTTCATATGCTGTAGGACAAGAAGTATTAATTACACAAATGAAGGATTTATGTCAGCTTTTAACTGGCTTTATCTGTGAGATTCTATAAAATTTTCCAGTTTCTTCAAATATATAAATTCATAAGAATTTCCATTGCAATTTTTCTTAGACGTGTGTAATGATTGGCAATTTACATTCTTTTTCTTATGATTTTATTTTATATATTAATAAGAATTAGCACATGCTCTTTATTTACCTTTATTCTTTTTTAAAATTTTTATTTATTTATTTATTTATTTAATTTGGCAGGGTACTGGTAATCGAACTCAGGTACTTGTGCTTGCGAGGCAAGTGGCGGAACCACTGAGCTCAATCCCCGGCTCTATTTACCTTTAGTCTTATAGAATCAATATTTATTCTTCACAAGAAATTGGGGGACAATTATTTTATAAGTAGAAGAAAAACTATTCAATTATATTTATCGGAGTACATAAATCATCAGCTCTTTGCACCTATATTAATCTTTAAGTTTTTCTAATATTGGCAAACTTAAAAATCTGAATTATTTTGAGAGCCAATGAATTTCTCATTTATTTTCTTATAACTAAAATGTAACTGTCAGAATTTATTGCCACACCTACCCCATGAAGATAGCTATTGTTATTCTTTATTATATCTACCTTTAATTTGTAAGATATGACAGCTTCTATGCTGAACCAGAAAATATAAAGCTGTGCTTTTACACCATATTATTTTCTATAGAATCCATAAGCATTTGTGTGCTGATTAAAAGAATTGCTAAAGATTCACATTTGTTTATTAAGAGTTAGAAATGCCATTCTTTTGGATAACAGATTACAGAGCCCTTTAATTAAATTTTCAACAAATGTCATTATTTCAACTCAATGACAGAAAAATGCTCTCAAATGACTTGAAAATTAGTAAAGAGCTTTTCCCATTGTTGTCATTCATATATAATTACTAGAGAATATCACAGACATGATAAGGTAATCGTGGATACTTGTTTACGATGTCTAGCTAGTTTCCTAAGATTCTAATAAAGCAAGTCTCTTTAGGCCATTTTGCTAATGCTACATGACATCTCTATCCAAATAAACATTGCTCATCTCACTACCTCAAGGCAGCTCCATGGGACTGGTATTTTACTCCTTGTAGTGATTTCATGGTTTTTTTTTCCAGATAGTAATAGCATAAAATGTCAAGAAAGATTACACTTCTAAGTAAAATACAGTAAAGTAACATCGCACATACACAGCTAACTTCCTGTTTTCCAGCCTGGATAATACGTTTGCCTCAGGATGCTGAAGGCAGAAATGCTATTTCACATTGTTAACAGTCAGATATTGATGAGACATTCTGCCTCATAAAAGAAAAATAGATCAACTTTACTTGTAATATTATGGTTGTAGAAAGGAAATACAATATATATGAGTGGAAATATAACAATATCCTTTTAACTTTACAAGTATGTTTTCAGATGCAGTAAGAAAATCATTATTGTAGGCTTAGAATATGTGTTTAATGGTTTAATATATCCATATTAAAATTACTTGTTATTATTGTGAGATCGACAATCTTCACTATGTTCTAAATTCTATTATAAAATCACAACTTACCACAATATTCAAAAATATTTTTTCGGATAGAAATAGAAAGCTTCCATATTGTGGAGGTAAATGAGTTGATAATAGACATATTTGAATTCATTTAGAAGGACAAGTTAAATGATTAGATAACTGTTACGAAGTTGATCAGTCCATTTTTCATTACAATAATGAAATTTTTGAGTCACGTTATCAGCATTGAGATGGAGATTTTATTTTATTTGAGAAAGAATGGGTATCATTGAGAATTCAGAAAATAACAATTGTTGGTGAGGTCGTGAGGGGGAAAAAGAAAATTTCTACATTTTTGCTAGGGATATAAACCAGTATAATCACTGTGGGAATCAGTAGGAAGATTCCTCAACTAAAACTAGAAATTGCATTTGTTCCAACTCTACCTGCTCTGAATATCTTCCCGAAGAGGTGGAGACACAACACCACTGTTACGTGGGTACCCATATGTGCGTAAGCACGATTCACAATGGCTCAGTCTTGGAAGTAGCTTATCTTCCCAGGAACAGATGAATGGATAGAAAAAAAAAATGTATCTACACACAAAGGAACCCTAGCTAGCTGTAAAGAAAGACAAACTGAGTAATTTTCAGGAAAATAGATGCACCTTGAGGCCATAATGTTAAGTGATATAAAGCAGAGACAGAACATTAAATATTGCCTGATTTTTCTCACATGACAATCCCAAAGAACACAAAAGGGCAGGTTTATGAGAAACAAATGATACACTCTGTGGAGCTGAGGTGCTTGAGAACGGGGCAGAGGAGCAGGTGAACAAGGGAAAGGGAATTAAAAAGAATAAAGATGCAGTATGTATAAGGACCAATTCCCTGCCACGAGTGTATTCATTATGTATCACGAAGATGCATTCATTAAAAAGAAAGGTAAGAGTTTTATTTAGCTCACAGTTCTGGGAATTGAAGCCCTCACCTTGCTGCCAGCCATCTAGCAGGGAGAAATCACACATGTGTGTAGGTGTGTTTTGTGGAGTTTCTCCTTGTTAAAAAGCCATCAGCTCCGCCCAAATGGGGTTATTTAATCTGAGTTCCCATCTCTATATGCTGCAGTCAGATTGTTCTACCCTCTCAGTAACTCAGAGTGGGCAAATTCAAAGCAAATGTCAAAGCGGTGACATTCTTCATGTAACGATCCGCCTGTTTAAGGACTCTTTGGGCAAGGTTCCCTGTTCGGACTTAAGACCTGTCTTTTGTATTTTGTACAGTTTTGTATATCTGATTGAGCCTCCATGTCTTTTGTTGTACAATACACCTTGTTTATAGAGTACCGTGATTTTTGCTGAAGGTACTGTGCAGTACAGTACTGTTGTTTTACATTCTGTTGTTTTATGTTATAGTACTGCATGTAAGAGTTGTGGAGATAAAAGCAAAGCAATCGATGTGAAGGTTACCTTGGCCATTTCTTTCTTGTAAATATTAAAATGTACATACTACTACAATATGTAATTTCTCAGTTAGTTACCAACACAATTAAAGACTAGGCAAAAAAGACAAGACCTAGTCAAAGGACTGTAATCACTATGGTCATTAAAAAAAGTGTCATTAAATAAAGAGTGTCGGTGTTGAGTCCTGAAAGACCCTCAAGCCACTGGAGATGACACTGGTGGAGTGTGGTTCATTAGGAGATTTTCTGTTACATTATCTAAGCAAAACTGAAATTCACAAAAATGGACCAATATGCTGAGAGAGAGAGAGAGAGAGAGAGAGCAGAAAGATGGCAACAGTGCTCTTAAATTTATGACTCTGAAGCCATAGAGAAAGATATAAAAGGAAATCATCACAGTCACTAATTGAAGCAGAAGGGAAATTGAGAAAGCTAAAGAGGAGGGAGGTAAGGTAAAGGTGGAGAAGCTAGGAGAAAGACAAGTGTAGGGAGGATGCAGAGAATATAAATGAGAGAACTGAGTCAAGGAAAGGACCATTTCCAAGCTGTAATGTAGCATCAGATAAGGCCTTAGATTGGAGATTTTTTTTTCTTTTTCATAATACCTGAGAAACCTGAGAAACTGGCTATTCCACCTCACACCAGAGTGCACATACAGTACTCAGAGAAGAGGGTACCGAGTCACTGGGGAGACGCAGATAAGATAAAGAAAGGGTGCGAGTAACTTTGCAATCCCGTGAATAAAAAATTGGAAAGCTTAGAAATAATAATATTGAAGTGTTTGAGGTACGCATTAAAGGAGATCCAAAAAGTAGAAGGCACAAATGTATATAGTCTCACAGACTAGAAATTTCATAGGGACTTTGAAGTGATAACATGTGTCCGAGTTTCACAGCTGAAGTAGCCACGCTCAGCTGTGGTTCATGAATAGCCTTTGTATTTTCAGCCATCTGAAGACGGAAAAGAAAATAAACGGCTTTTGAATTTTTCTTCGAGCTCTACTTTTAAAATGTACTCATATATGAAAATGCAGAGTTTTAAAATTTAAGGCTTCCTCTCCAAGAGTCAGAACAGACAATCGGGGAGGGTCCACTTTCACTGAAATAAAGAATTGAGGAAAGTGGTTTTTTCCAGAAAACTCCAAGTCAAGGTCTATGGGGCACTGTAGTTATACAAAGAGTGATCACAAATATAATGATAAAAATCACTGATTACGCCACCAGACACATTGCCATTAATCCCTTTCAAAATACTCCAGTTGCTTCAGACACGTTCGTCTCGGTGTTTCTCTTTTATCGGTAATGTTTGTGATACATGACGATCGCAAACATCTTGGTAAACTGGTGTACTGCATCTGAATCATTTCTGTTTCTCCTTCCTCTCCCATCCTTCCCTCTCAGATTCTAGATTCCTTTTCCATTTCCACAAAGTCTACCCCGCAGACATTGATTATCTTTTATTTTGACCTTTTAATTATTTATATTTTGAGTTTCTTATTTAAGATATAGCATATAATATTTAACCCATTGTAGTTTTTTTTCATTTAGCATTATGTTCTCAAGATACATCCATTTTTATGCAAATGATTTAAATTTGTCTTTACGACCAAGATACATATACACGTGAGTGTGTATATATGTTTATACATATATGTAGTTGCACATAAATGTGTATATAGTCTCTATATATGAATTACAGTTTCTTTATCTGTTCATCTGTTGATAGACATAGAGGCTGCTTCTCAAATTTAGCTCTTATGAATTGTGCTGTCATGAACAAGAGCATGCACGGGTGACAGTTAACTGATAATGTGTCAGCTTGAGTAAGAAACGTCCAACTGAACTGGCTCAGCATAGTTGCGCATGTGGAAGACTCACCCTAGAGGGAACTGCCCCGGAACGGTATAGAAGGGAAAGGAAGAAGGAAGACTCACAACTGTCCTTCAGGGCAGCACCAGTGTTTATTTTCACCTTGGACATCATCTCCTGGCTTCTCGCTCAGTCCTTCAGTCTTGTGGTGCGAATTCTTCAGTCCTCTTTCCCAGATTTTGGCCTCTGGATAGGGAGTCACACAGATACTACGGTGAGTTACAGGCCTTCAGCTGGATCCTTCAGATCTCAAGCACACAGGCAGACGTTCTGTACTCTGGCAGCCACTGTAAGCCAATCCCATAAATCCTTATGTATTTGTACATTTAAAATTGTGCCTCTAGTGAGCACTGACTGATAAAGCGGGTACCCCTGAAATATAGGACATCCTCAACTCTTCTGGGAAAACTCCCAGAGAAGATATGGTTGGCTTAATTGGAAATTCTAAGTTTAATTTTTTTAAGATTCTACATAATGATTTCATAGTGATTATAATACTTTATATTTCTATCAACAAACGCTTTCCATTTTCCCGAAAACTTCACCACCATTTGTTTTTCTGATTGCTTGTGTTTGCATTCTTGGTGATAGCCATTCTTCCTGTAGTTAGATGATAACTTTGTTGTTGTTTTCATTTGTATCACTTTAATGGCCCTACATACCAAACTTCGTGTGTGTGATTATTGTTCATTGGTACTTTGTCTTTTGAGAAGTATCTTTTCTTTTTGAATTCTCTTTGATTGGGTCTCTTAATTGGGAGTCTAATTTTTGAGTTGTAAACATATTCCACATATTCATTCTTTGAAGAATAACTGGCAATTTTTCCCCATATTATCAGTTCTCTCTTCACTTTGTTGGTTGTTTTGTTCATTATGCAAAGATTTTTAATTTGATATTGTCCCATTTGTAGATTTTTGGATTATTTCTTTTGCAACTGAGGCTCTGTTCTGAAAGTTCTTGCTTATCCTAATATCCTCAAGAGTTTTGCCTATTTTATATTTCAACTGTTATGGTGTTTCTGTTTACATATCTAGCACTTTGGCTAATTTTGATTTAATTTTAATGCAGTGTGAGAAATGCGGTTCTGGATGCTTTCTTCTGCACGTGGATAACTGGTTTTCCTAGCACCATTTCAGGTTATCTTTTTGCACCATATATTTTTGTCCCCTTTGTCATAAATTAAATACCTGAAACTATGTGGGTTTGTTTTTGCTTCCTCAGTTTCATTCCACGGATAAATGTGTAGTTTTCACCGGTGTGATGCTGTTTAATCTCTCTACCTTTATAGTATGACTCGGAATCTAGGACTGTAAGTGTTTCTTGCACGGCTCTTCTTACTCAGCATTCAGGAAGGCTTCTTCCATGGTTACTTCACATGGTGTGATCAAAAATTTAAGAAATGCCTCTGCGATCAGGTCCAAGAGAAAGGCAGGCTCCTAAAACTTTGCAGCATATTTTCACCCACTTATCTGGCACTGCACACGTTCCTACACTCCCTAAATTCCGATCGACTGTAAACACAAACATTTTGAAACTCTTCAGGACACAGAGACAGCTGTGAGAGCAGAATGAAGGACATCTAAAAGAATTTCTCAGAACAAATTCAGAAAACATCAAAAGCAGCAAGTGTTTTCAAAGTTAGGGGGAATATTGTGAGGGGGCTAATAAAAATATATCCTTTACTGTAGCAAATGCCTATTATTTAACATACCTCCTATGTGTAAAGTGAATACAGAAGACATGTGTGGGCCAATGGCAAACTTTTTAGTGAAACTATGAAATAGGAAGTATTTGGGTTTAATTTATCACAGTTTGTAGGAGATATTGATATCCAGGAATTTAACAATAATTCTGTGGGTAAATCAAAAGTAATTTTTAGGAGAAAGGAGGCGTGATTGTCCAGGCTCTGTATTTGTCATGTGATGAGCATTCTTCTTTTGTTTTGTTTTGTTTTGTTGTTTGGTATTAGGGATCATTCTTCTTAGAATGACAGGATAACAGACAAGTTTGAAGAGACTATAATTAACTCTCTTGTGACAGTTTTGAGATCACAAGTGACGTCTCATAATTATCCAATTAATAGACATCAACTTGTACTTATTTACTAGATACAATGTTTTAGAGATATTTTCCTGATACGCCTGGAAAGAGCCGACAGTTTTTCTTCGTCTATTTGTTTGTTTGTTTGTTGGGGGGTACTGGGAATCAAACTCAGGATCTTTGCTTGCCAGGCAGACACAACCCCACTGAGCTACATCCCCAGCCCAAGAGCCAACTTTTTTAGTTAAAAGAAGTGTTTTGCAAGTGGCACCTATCTTATGGATGTGTCACAAACACCAGCTCTAGCAATTTCACAGCTTCACACTGAGTGACAAGCATGACTTAGAAAAGCAACTGGCTCTTGAGAAAAACTCTTCCCGTAGAGCTGACAGCAGAATATGAAGAAGTGTCCCATGGATCATCACGGACTCCTTCTTCTTTCTCATTCCCCAGAACTGATCGGAAATCAGCACTCCTTGGAAGGAACGCCTGACTCTGCTCGCTCATCTCCTCATCCACCTCATTTTCTAGCTATTGAACACCCGAGGTCCCACTTGAGCTAACGCAATGGCTTCCTGGTTGATCTTCTCCATATGTGTCTTTTTCTGGAATTGAAGATTTTATAAAAAATAAATAAATGACAAGATCCTGGAGAGACCCACTGGATGATGGTCAGTGGAGGCAGAGAGTAGAGCTCTCTTTTTAGCTAATTTCAATAATCTGGCATCGCTTTGGCATCTCTTTGGACTAACTTTACCACCTATGACTCCAATTACAATTTTCTGTTTAAAGAACAGTCATCCTAATAGAACAAAGAGAGGAATTTCATTAATAATACCCTGGAATGATTTCTTAGAAAAAACCTTCAACAATCCAGATATTCAAAGAATTATTTAGCAATTCAGCTTTCGAGATATAAAGGACAAAAAGTTAGAGGAAGGAGGAAAGGAAGGCAAGAGAGGAAAAAGTTAAAAGAATTGAGATGTGTTATGTATATGTACCAACTCCTCACAATAACTGTAAACACTACATCCTGTAAACATGTGTACTAATAAAAATATAAAAACAAAAATTATAATATTAAAATTCCTAAAATAGTCTTTTGGTTACAACAAAAAAAGCGCACTTTTTACTTGGAAAAACTATGCTTGAGATGAATTACAGTTCACATATAAAATATATTATAAATAAAAAAGTTTGTTTTAATTCTTAGTGCTTTTCTTTTTATCTCCTCTCTTGTTTTCTCAAAGAATTTCATACGTGGAACATAAACGAAAAGAAAACAAAAAGATTGGGGAGAGAGAACATACACTGTGTGTTGCATGTTGGCTTTGGCGTCCAATCAGCCTCTCCCAAATTAAATGGGCTAAAAAATAACTACTTATTTATTTTTTTGTTTAGCTCACAGTTCATATGGCCACATATTTTGACGGGAGCGCTTCTGGCCAGGCTCATCTTGCTTGTGATTATGTTCCGCTGGCTGGCCCAGGATGGCTTTACTCGCACGTCTGGCGGTGAGTCGGCTGCTGCCCAGAACGAAGGGAGTGACCATGTGTCACTGGTCACACAGCTGACTCCTCCAGTCTGCTGCAGAAGCTCGGGGACTTCCCAAATCCCTGCTCCCTGAGCATTTGCTGCCTCCTCCCTGGCCAAATTCCAGAGTCAGCATGAAGGACAAAATTCAAATTATGTGTTCATTTTAATAATGTAAGATAATATGTTCCAGAAGAATAAATGTACACGAAGAGTTTGCAAGAAAACTCTGGTGGAAACTATAAAACACAGCTTAAAGATGACCTAAAGAAGTGGAAACATACACCATGTTAACATTTTGGAGTGAGCCAACACTGTAAAATGTCACTTCTTCCCTCAAGGAACCCATAGAATTGACATAGTCCCAGTAACAATCCCAACATATATGACTTTTTCCATGAGTTGGCAAATTTTTCTGAAGATATTTGCAAAAATTCAAAAGACCTGAGGTTTCTAAATCAATTTTCAAAAACTACACAGACAATTGAAAGTACCTGACTTCAGGTGATACTATAAATAAGTAACAGTCAAGACAGCACAGTATTAACATAAGAATTGAAAAGTCTATTTACAGAAGCAAATGGAGAATACAGAAATCAAACTACACTCACTTGCATGACCACTCAGTTTGACAAAGGCTCCAAAGTAGCCCCAAAGGAAAGGGAAACTGTTTTCCAACCAACAATGTGTAACAAGTAAACATCAGTATGGCGTGAAATTAAGCTGTAAC
The DNA here is from genome assembly GCF_012274545.1 of Fukomys damarensis. NCBI lineage: Eukaryota > Metazoa > Chordata > Mammalia > Rodentia > Bathyergidae > Fukomys > Fukomys damarensis. The sequence continues at coordinate 9,422,676 of NW_022900913.1, forward strand.
TCTGTCTTCTCACACCATACCCAAAGATAGGTCAAGGGCATATAATTAAAGCTAATGCTGAAATAAAATTAGAAGAAAGCTAATTTATTAGATTGTCTCCATTCCGGCAAGCTAAGTTTTCCCTGAGATGTTGCAGAATGCAATAAACACTGCAAAAATGGTTCACTGAGACATTATCAAAACTAAACACCTTTGCTCATCAAAAATCAACCTTAAGAATGAGTTAAAAAAATTGATAAGAGAAAATATATTCAAAACAGATGTCTTATGAAAAAAAAACTCTTGTGTAGGATGTTCACATTAATTCATGATTTTTTAAAAAATCTCCTGACGTATACAACAAATTGATCACTAAAATATACAAATGCCAGATAAGGACATGAAGAAAGGTGCTAATCTTTTGGCATTTTTCATCATGGAAAAAGTGCACTTTAAAATCACACTAAACTACAAATTCTTCAGAAGAACTAAACTGAAAGGTGGAAATTACAAATGTGGGCAAGAACACGGGATAAACAGAACTCATTCATTATTAGTGAGGGCCCGCAGTGAGTATAGAAGTCAATTGCTGTAAGTACATAAATGGTATTATAACATTTAGACTTAATTTCGGTCTTCGACCTTGCAGTAGTTTCCATGATCATTTTTCTTTTCACATCTTAATGTTTTCATCCTGATTTATTATAGGATGCCTTCATTTCAGCATCTCTGTTGCCATTGAAGCTCAAGCATACGTGAATAAGCTTTCTACTGACTTTTTAGTAACACTCAAAGTTTCCCAATCTTTAATGACACTTTCTTTTTGCAATTTTTGTGCACTAAATTTGATAATTGTTTCATATCACCAAGAGCCCATGAAATTCATGTATATTGCTAGTAAACCCTTCATCCCCACAGCCTCTGAGAACTCTGTATTTCAATGAAACTTCATATTACTATCTTGTTACTCATCATGTTTTCTTGTGATTCACCAAGTTCCTTACTTGAACTTCTTTAATGACATGCACCAAATATATCTCTCTATGCTTGTGTTTTCAAATGGCAAACCTGAACTTATCTAGTATTGGATAGCGCCAGAGTTCACCAGGCATTCAGTGAATGTGGATTATGTGTAGCTTTAAAGAAAATAATTTCTGTTTATGCTAAACTCACCTAACATTTTTCATTTTTCCTATTTCTGATACAGTCTATAGTTCCATTTCATTTAAGATTGAAGAATTCTATTTGCACTTGAAACTACTAATATACATACATATATATATATATGCACACATATATGACATTCATAGTTAAGCCAAAGTTCAACAAAACAAAGACAATGTATTTGTTTTAAAACATTTGAATATTTAATTTAGATTGAGACTAGCAGCTGTGATAAAATAGCTTAAGAATTGCTCACTTTAATATTTTTCTAAGAAAGTAGTCTGTGGTTCACTTGGCTACTTTGTTTTTACATAATGACAGTGAAATCCTATATTTTTATTTGCTATATCTATGCTGAAGGAATCACTGATGGAGTTAGATATTGCAATAAAAACTTTACTAGAGGCCTGCGCATTACTCCAGCAATATATACAGAAATGTTTCTGTTAGAAACAACCCTAACAGTGCTTGCCCTGCCCAAGATTCCCTCACCCAATCCAGAAAGCTGTCAATACGATGAGGCAGGACATCCTAAGTATGTGATATAACATGGCAGGAAATTTTGAACATACCATGAAAGTAACTGATCAGTTCATTATGAATTAATCCAATGGGAAATTTTTCAGTGGTGTACGTAGATATGGAGATATATATTTCTACCTAATTACAAGAATTCTCTAAAAACATGAGGAAATCTCTGGCAAAAGGTGACATCAGGGATGACTGAACGGCGAGAACGGTTAGATGTGACGCCGCTGCTGGTCTGCAGATGGAGGGGTCGTTTGATGAGAAATGTGCGTGCCTTCTGGAAACTGCTCTCTCAGTGATAGAGAGACGCAAGCCTCTGTCTCCCAACCACAGGGACTGCAATTTGTCCAACAACCTGAATGACAGTGAAAGTGGACTGACCTTCAGTTCAGCCTTGTGAGGTCTTAAGCAGAAAATGTAGTTTTCATCTCTCTTAACTGCTGCTTTCCTGAATTGGGAGACATGAATTGGTGTTGTTTCAAGCAGCCTAATTGTAGGGATTTACCAAAATGCAACAGAAAATCACTGTGGACTCTGACAGCCCCAAATAGACATCAGTTCTAGTGCCTTTAGAATCAAGTGAGGCTTCACTGAGCTGTGTACTAGAGATAAGCAGAATTTCCTCATTTGGAGAAATCTATGTCAGTAAGGCAGACAATGTGGCTACAGTAACAAAGAAAAGTGCAAGTGGTAATTTGGAGGTCACGAACTTGACTGAGGTACAGAATATCTCAGGAAAGTTTAATCAAACAGCAATTTAAAGCCACAAAGTTTTATTTAATTATCTATTTAACAAGGAGTAGCACAAGCAAGTTGAAAAAATTGCCATGGGCTTAAAGCAAAGACCTAGAAGAAGTGAATACTGTAATTTTAAGTCACTTAAAATTATTCAGAGATATTTAAGTGTAAGAAGAACTACTTGGACACTATGAATATTTTCTGGATTGGTTAAAACTTTGTATTTATTTGATTTATTTTTCAGGATGCTGGTGTCTTTCCTTCAATTAACAGGTAGCTCTGAGAAAATTAAAATATCTGCATGCATTTTTTTGATAGCTACAATTTTTCATAACAATATTAAAATCCAAGAGCAAGAAGCATGCAGTGATTCTCTAAGTCTGTGCATCTGCTGGAAAGTCCGGGCTTCTCAAATGAGCTCACTGACGGGTCTGCCTGCAGCTGTAAATGAACATCAAAGCTTCTGTGCTCGGCTTTCTTACATATTTGGCAGCAGATTGTCAGACAGCCTCAGTTAGCAAACCTGAGCCACCCTCCAGCGTATCTTTTATCCCTCCACAGGCAGAGGGTGACTCCTATTGAAAGCTGGATTGGAAAGCAGGTTCCGTGCTCTGTTGTAAGAAATGGTCACACAAAGGAAAACCCTGACACGTGGGCTCCAGGAGTCAATGGTGGGTGGCCTTTCTGTAAAGACTGCAGGCACAGGAAGGCTAACAATCCGGGTCACAGTTCATCTGCGATCTTATGGGTTTTCGCTTTTCAAGTAAACCACTACCTGGTAGTAACGACACCAACTGCTTTCAGGATGAAGCAGATAAAGTGAGGTCTGAGGGAGCTGAACAATAGAGCCATGTGGTGTCTCCAACAAATGGTGCATAGATGGCCCTCGGTGATGCGATTTCAACAGCAGTGTTGCAGCTGAACAAACATCTAGGAAGGAAAAACTCAGCCTTTGGTTACATGATCCCGGAGTGAAGGAAGGCTTATTTTACCACAGAGTATCATTTTAAAACATATACTTTCCTATTGTTAGTCTTTATAGCTTTCTACACAAAAATTTTCCCTTCACACAATAAATTAAGCTGCATAATCATTCATTTTGCTTCTGCCAGAACTTTATCCTCATTCCCAACTTGCTCGCCCCTGTTAATCATTTCATGATGCACTGTGAAGTAAATTCTCCAAATGTGCAGACAATATAATGTGCTCCAACGTGGTAGGTCATCTCTCAGCTCTGCTGGTGGTTTCTTCTTTGTGCTGGTTCCTGTGCTGCTGAGGATTTGTTCATAAAGTCTTTTCCTATGCCACTGTTTTCGAGAGTTCTGCCTAACTTATCTTCCAGCAAGTTTAGTTTTTCTTTTTTAATACTTAGATCTTTAATCCACTTGAATTTTAATTTAGTGCCTGGTGAAAACTGAGACTCCATCTCATCCCAGAAAGAATGGCTGCTATCAAAAATTTAACCAATAAAAAATGCTGGTGGGGCTGTGGGGAGAAAAGAACCCTTCTCCATTGCTGGTGCAAGTGCAGACTGTTGCAACCACTGTGGAAATCAAAATGGAGATTAACATCAAACAACTAGGATTAGAGGCCCCATTTGACCCAGCCATCCCTCTGCTGTGTATCTTCCCAAAAGATTAAAAGAATCATACCACAGGGATATATGAGCACCCATTTTACAGCGGCACAGTTTGTAATAGCTAAAACTTGGAAACAGCCCAATTGCCATCATTTGGAAACTGGATAAAGAAGATGTGGTCTTTCTATAAAATGGAATACTACTCAGCCACAAAGAATGAGAAACTAGAGTCATTCATAGGAAAAATGATGCATATTGAGGCCATACTCTTAAATAAAATAAATAAGACATGTGTTAAATACCAAATAGCTTCTCTGGTGTGAAAAACTAAAAGTGTAAGTGAGATCCAAATTGTATAACTGACAATGTGAAATAGGAAGAAAAGTGTTAAAGGTGTAGGGGAAGTGGGAAGGGTAGGGGAAAGGAAATAAGGGAAAAGAAAAAATATGAGAAAAGGAAAAAAATGAAAACAAAGTCTTTGTAAATAGGGGAGGGGGTATATGAAGGGACGTGAGGGGTAAGGGGGAAAAATGAGAACCAAGACCTATCACGTAAAGGTACAGGATCCCAATGATAAATGTAACTGTACTGTATATTTAAAAAGTACCAATAAACTCAATGAAAAAAACAAAACAAAACAAAAAACCAAAATAAAATGCTTCAAGATGTTTACATGTGCAATTTTATTTTTTATTTTCTTTGAAAGATTCTTCTTTTTTACTACTTTACCACTGTCTACATCACATCAGACTTGCAAAACAAAAAATATTCCAGACACAGGACAATGGTATGATTGTCGATTAAATTCATTCTGCTAACAGTCCCACGATATTTAATAATTTCAAAAATCTAAACAAAATGTTGTAGTGTCAACAGTTGCCCCTTATTTTCATTTTAATATGGATCTAGATGAACCAAACATATACATTTCAATATATAAACATTTTTGTAACTGAACATTTATAGATGCTACTATACAACCAGCTCAGTGTACAGCCCACCCAAACAAGCCAATGCAAATCCCCAAATAATTGGATTTATCTCCAAAACTGTAAAAGACCTAGGCCTTTGAAACAGAAAATTGCCACTAACAGTCAGGGCATTATAGGAAGATGTGGATCAAAGCATTTCTCTCAATGAGAATTTACACATCTTTTTATGATGAGTTGGTTTTCCTTATTGTATATCCAATCCTATTTAGTAATCAATGGTAAAAGTGACATTTTTCTATTTAAATGCTGTGGACATTAATCCGTTCAAGACTTAAAAGTTTTGGAAATACCCCTATATTCAAACTGACTTAATATTACCATTATTTCAGTTATTACAGAGCGTACTCTTTAAAAACTTTCTGTAATTCTTCATGACATTTTTCAGTACGCTTGCAGTGCATGTTTACACTCCTGCATGGAGTTGGTACACGTACGTAATACACCTTAATTCCCCTTGTAATCCTTTTTCTCTCCTCTCTGCCCACTTCTTGATCCCTTTTGAGAAAGATCTGTCTCTCTGATCCTATTGTGTACCTTTAATTTTCATCTTTATTTATAATAAGGAATTTATGGCACATGCCTACCTAAACCCTTAACAGGGTAACAAATTACTCTGCTTTCCACATCTCTAGGGTCTCAGCTTATTTGAAGAGGATGGAACAAGATTAAAGCTTCTATAGTTTAACTACGCTGTTTATTTTTCCAGCACTTTGGAGAAACTGCTATGTCGGAAAAAAATGTCACACACTTTCCTGTCCAAATCAGGACGAGGCTGAGGTTTGTTTCCCACTTTTGTAATTCAAAATGACTTGGGGATAAAATAAAAAGTCCCACGTTATAAACTTATTTTTAAATTAATTAATTTATAGATTATATACATTTACCATCGCTGTACAACATAAATTAATTTTCTGGACCCGTACCAAACAGCTAAAACTTACATCTGCTATTCAAGTTTTTTCTGTCATATGTAACCTTCAAGATCTTCCCTAATTATTAATGCTCTCAAACTGCAATGTTCCTTTTTGACAAGTTTAGTAGCGAACACTGTGCTATATTCCGTTCCCTTCCAGCTGTCTGAAGATATCATTTTCTGTGAAGAGTGCACACTTCAACAACATCCAAACACTTAAAGCTTTCTCTGCAACCTACAGTAGTTCTTATTAGGACAGGATACTGTAAGACAAGCACCATTTCCCTCAGAAGAGCTTCTAATTAGTATCTTTCTATATTAAACATGCTTAAAATTGGTACAGAATCATGCAATGAAAGAAGCCCAAGGCAGTGGAAATCCAGTAAGTTCCCAGCATAGATACTATGGGCACCAACGTAGTTATACATGAAGGGAGGGCCAGAGATGAAAAGTAACTATTCAAACACGTTGTAGATTAGAGTAGGAGCATCAGCTAAATCCAGGCCTTTACTTTTCACAAAATTATTTCCAAGTCTGTTTATTCTGAATATTTCTTTTCTAGTTTTCTTCTGTGAACCCTGGAACAAAATCCTGATGTAAGAACACTGGGAATTTAAAGAACAATTACATTGTGCTTTGTCAATACATGAGCTCAGTGAAATTGCTGATGAGGTATAATGTTTTAAACAATATATGTATACTGCTTATATATTTTATTATGTATATGAATTCAGTGGCATTTAGTTCTTTTCTGAGCTATCTAGCTCTTGTCTCCTAAGATGTGGAACTGCTGTTGAGACACGAATTCTATTCTGAGTGAGGACAGAACTCCCTGATCGTTGTTGTCAGTTCTTTGTTGTAGAGTGAAACTCACTAATGTCATTTATGTGCATATGTAAAAGATAACAGAAATTTCATACATGTCTAGCTTTTATTCTGTGCCCTATATATGAAAATCAACTGATTTCCTTTTGGCACATAAGAAAAGCGTCACATTTTGAACATGGTACTCTCTGTTGGCGTCCAATGTAACCAAGTTAAGCTTTAACATAGTGGAGACTATTTCTTTGTAAATTCAAATCGTGTGACAAATATTGTCTTGTATTCATATCCATAGGCAAAGTTACCTTATTTTTTAATGAAATGAAATCAAAATCTTTAAAAGTTTTTTATCTTAAAATTTCTCACTGATTCATAGCTGAGTCTACCAATAACTACTTTTACCTGCTTTGGGAATGCTGCCAATATAAACTATTTAAACGATGAACACAGCAACTTTTACTTGAACAGTTTGTGCAGCATCAAGCTCACTCTATCCTGTTTGTTGCATTTTACCAGTAAGAAGTGGGACATCCTGTCCATACCCGAGAAAAGGGCTTTCACAAAAGCACAGATAAAGTCTGTCTGCCTCAAAGATATAACAAAATTGCAAAGCATAAGAAGAATAGAGCTTCACTGCCAACATCAGATAAAATGTGCTGCTAGTCAAAGGGCACTGAGGAGGCAAACTGGGGTAAACCATAATGATATGCAGGCACATCCTTCAAAACCACAGAGAGGTACACATAATAATAATAATATTCCAAATAACTTAAGCAAAATATGACTTAACTAAAGGAGGAAAGGCTGTGAAAACCCCACATCAATTACTAGAAGTACCAGTAAAAATTCGTTGAAGCACTATCAACTAGCTTGACTTGGTGGATATTTATAGAACATTGTACCAAATTATTTCAGGAATACATTATTAAATACATTACATTAAAGTGCAAAAGGTATAGTAACAACAAAAAACATTACAGGCTTAGCTATAAAAAAAGTCTCAATAAAGCTAAATTCAATGAGGTCATACAAAATACTTATTGGACTGCATTCGAACTCCACTATTGTTGAGAGGGTATTAGAATCTGAATGTGTTGATTAATTTTGATTCATGTTAGCTGGGTTGAGAAATATCTAGGAAATTAGTAAAGCACACTTTTGGGTGTCTTCGTGTGGGTTATGAAGGAACGATTTAGGGAAGGTATAACTGGATACTGCTCTCTACCTTTCAAGCTCTTCGGCTACATTCTTCCCAGATGACACGAATTGAAAAGCTTTCCTCCACCATGATGTTTCCGCCTTGGACCCAGCCAACCGTGGACTGAACACTCTGAAACCAGAAGTCAAGTTTCGGGTGTCAGGTATTTTCCCAGCAATAGGAAAGCTGCCTAATACAGGGGGATCTTTGAAGTTTCATAAGGATTAAATGAGGTTGTGATGGTAGGGTCCATATGACTGGTATTCCTGCCCTTATAACAGGCCTTAGAGAGCTTGCGTCCCTTCTGTTCACATGAGGACACACTGGGAAGACTGTCTGGGAACCAGCTGCCAACTAGCAATGAATCAGTGAGCACTTTGAGCCTAGATACCCCAGCCTCTAGGACTTGAGAAATAAATATTTGTTGTTTTAGACCTTGAGTCTATGGTATTCTGTTATCAAATCCCAAGCTAACTTGGAAAATATTGCATATTTTAAATATATTTAAATATTATAATACAATATCCGCAAAAATCTCAAAGTTTAAAAGTAAATACTTGTACATAACTAGTACGTATTAAAAATGAAATCACAAGATAATACCGTAAATAATTTTGAATTTAATGATAAGAAAACTGTATACCAAAGATGAGATTCATTTACAACAGTACTTGAAATCAAATTTTTAGTTTGTAATTTCTATACAAATAAAGAAAAACTGGCCATTATCCCAGAGAGCTAAGGTAAATTTGAAGCATTTGTAGGTAAATGGATACACCTTGAGGCCAAAATATTAACTGAAATGAATTAGACACATGGCTTAAATATCATATGGTTTCTCTTATATGGGAAAGCTCCAAAAATAAAAATAAAGAGAATGAAGGATAAATAATAGGAAGGAGAGGATCATTTTCAAACGGGATGAGTAATAAGAGGTGGGAGGTGGGAAGAACGGGAGGGAAAGAGGGTGGGAAAAAAAGAACTGAGAAAAAATGGAAACAGAACTCTCGCAGATGGTAAGGGGGTCCACAAGATGGAAGAAGCAGGGCTGGATAGGAGGAGTACAGGGTAAAGAAGGACTAAGACGTGCTCTGTGCATGGGCCGACTCCCCATGATAAATACAATCGTATGTACTGCAACGTGTAATGAAAAATACTTGCTTACATTAATACAATCTCAGATATCTAAAACCTTCAAAACTCAAGAAATGTAGGCAAACTATTTCCAGAATGAATGTTAAACAAGAAATACTAAGAACAAAAATCACTGTCTTAGGAAATACAATGTCAATAAAGACCATAAAGTTAAAAGTTAAATTTTGGAGGAAACTGATAAATGGAATAAATGAATGGAAAAAAAGAAAGAAAAAAACGCATCACCAAACATAAGGGGGAAAAGAGCATATACAACTTATCATATATCAGATTGAGATCAAGCATATAATGAGACTATTATAAACTGTATGCTAAAAATATAGAAAATTTGTGTATGAACTGCACTGATTCCTTGAAAAGAACAGAATTTGCAACAGATCACAAATGATGGTACACAGAATGTGAGTAGCCTGATATCTCTTTGAAAAAAAAACACTTTAATTATCAACCAGCTTCTTTTAAATAAACATCAATCTCAGATGTCTTCTGTGCTCGACTTGGTGAAACACTAAAAGGAGAAATAGCAATCATCTTCACAAAGACTTGCACAAAACAGAGAACTTCCTAAATTTTTTATGTGACTCTCATAACCTTAAGGGGTGCACCTGTGTAGTCCCAGCACTCTGGAAACTTTGTGGGATTATTCAGGTTGTTGGCAGAATTTAGTTACATGTGGTCAGAGCACTAAAATTTCCATTTGTTCGTTTCCTGTCAGCCCAGGGTCAGTCTTTACTTCTAGAGATCATACACCTTTCTTGGTTTGTCCTTCATCTTTCAGAGTATTTAACAAGGCCATTGCATGCTTTGAAACTCTCTGCTCTTCCTTCTGTTTCTTCTCTTCTGCCATTCCCATTTCCCATGTGTCTTTAACTGACCTTTTTGCTTTATGTGTTGTTTCCAATCACTTATATAATTACCATGAATTCAACCAAATAATCTAATATTTTTTCCTATGTTGGGAGTCACTGCCAAGTGACCTTCATTCTAACTGCGAATTTCCTTCACAGAAAGCCTTAGAATTTGATTAAATGACATGGAATAGGAATCTTGGGAAGGAGACTTCTTCAAAACTCTGTTTCCTTCATTTTCCTTACATTGGAAAAAAATTCCATAATAGATAATAAATGTGTTTCAAAAAATCAAGGTGCCATACAATTGTGCATGAAATGAGAAAAAAAGGTCACACCTCTCAACTTCGCATAATAGAGTTGTGAGTCTGGACACACATGCAAACAATCTTTACAATGAGCTGTGTTATAGAAATAATTAAATATGAGTGATAAAGTACCATGACAGTAAGACGATTGCTCACATCTGGAGAGACGAGGGAAGACCAACTTTATGGAGGGAATACGATCGTTTTTTCTAGAGCATGTTAGTCCAGAAGTGAAGAAAAGAGGAAACAAAATTCCAGGAAGAAGTAGGTGCACGATGGTGAGGTCCTCTCTAATGCAGGTAATATTGTGGCAGTGACAGGGAGACCGTGAGGTGAATGCGTGGTCCAAATGGAGACAAGGATAATTGAAAAGTAAATTAAATTTGTAAAATAGATTAGAACTATGTCTACTTATGTGCCTGGAGTGATGGACCAAAACCTACAAATCAGATGCGTGAGTATGGGTCTGTGTTTTCTCATACATTTAGGGCAGTGATGGCAATTTTGTACAATATAAACTGGATACCTGGACCCAAGGCTGAGAGATTTGAGAAAAAAACATGAAAGAAAAATATCACGAGTATTTCATTGATAGAACACTCCAAAGTTAACTTCGCACGTCAGTTCAGTTCACTTCACGTTTACCTATGAATGGTAGCAATAAATTCAATCTATTCTTTGGCGATGGCATTAGATATGGAAGCCGATTAGCGTTTTTATCTCCACACTGCTGTTTTTCCTTTCTCCAGCTCATATTTGCTGTGCATATTTACTGCTTTCAGATTTTAGTCCTTGTTCTATTTATTTATTTACATTAACTGTACCAGATTTTGGAAGATAATCCAGTTATGCACCGGCTTTTCTCCTCTTACACTGCCCTATCAAAACTGTATACAAATCCTGTATGGAATTGATTCAATTCATTATTATTGAAGCAAGCTGAAGATTAACATCAAGTGAATTTAGGTTCATAATTCATGATCACGGGAAGAAAACAATAACACAACTCAGGAAAGTGGATGAACTTAAAGTAGCATATTTTCAATACATGTTTGTGTATTCACAATTGAGATAGTACTCCAAGGAAATTATTTTATATGGATTCATGACACCAGCCACCTGCTATAAATTCGTTTGATGTGCACTTGCTGCAGTTCCGCACACTGATCTGTGCTGACATCAGACACCTTTCATGGAAGAGAGGATACCAGCAAACCTCAGTCACAGCACACTGGTTCAGTTCCACATGCTATTAATAAAGCTGTGCAGTTGTAATAATAAACAGCCAGAAATTTTTTCTACACGATATTAAATAAACATTTCTAAACTCTTCTGACCATAAATAAATTGATTTAAAGTTATATTTTAAGTGAATAAAAACAGTCTTTGACTTTTTAGATTTCTTACACAGTACACAAAATCACACAGTGACTTTTCTGATATTAACCCAAGTGCTACAGTCATCGGGTGAGGAAGGGACCAGCAATGTTTTCCAGACTCCTATTTTCTCATGCAATGAATTGGCAGGACAACTGGTGAATGTCAAAGGTTCCTGTTAATTTCAGGACAGAAATAAAAAGGAAAGGAAAAGGAAAAGAATGGCAAAGGAAGTGTTCAGGGAGAAAAGCGAGCTTTGAAGGAAAAAGAGACAAGGCACCTGCAAGCAGAAAGGACCACTGCGAGAACAAGAGGGCAGTGGCGCGAAGCCAGTACTGCCTTCCTTTTATGTCTTCTTCGATGGCTGCTCCAGGAGGTCCCACTTGGTCTAGACTGCTATCATGGAGCCGGGGTTTGGCTCAGTGGTTCTGCCACCTGCCTCGCAAGTACAAGGTCCTGAGTTCGATCCCCAGTACCCCCCAAAAATAAAATAATGAAGCAGGAGATTTATATCAGGCGCTAGACTCAGTGTGTTCTCGGGTGAGAACAGTGGTACTGGGTGCAGGGTTTGGCTTGATCTTGTTTGCTGCTCTGTGCCCGTGTTTAACGAGTCTCTTCAGTCGGCAGGTGATGTCCAACTGCTCCCTCCACATTGCCACTACCTAACCACCTACGCAAAGAACAAAAATTAGAGAAAAAGTACTGTGGATCCTCAAGAAACAACTGGCCTGACATGAACAACTTGGGCTAATTAGGCTAATGAAAGATTCATCTACCTCTTTTGCCTATAGCATGTGTCCAGGTGATCGTCCAGATCTCAGCTATATGGACCAATAACCAATTTGACTTACAACGAACCCTCAGGAACTGATCAAGTTCATAAGTCAAGGATCCACGGTACCATATAACCTTACTATTCTTAAGAATTTTTTATTGAAGTTTCCAGAACAATTTGGTGAGTGTATTTTAATGTGTTGATAGCAATGTTAATTTTTCATTCAATAAACAATTATTTGGCTCATACTCTTCTGAACTTGGATTCAATGTTGGAGAAAACAATGGAAATAAATTTTAGGGAATTAAGATAGTGCTAAATGAAAGTATAATGTATTATAAGTTATTAACTATCTGTAAGTACTTTATACTATCTCATTATGGTTTATTATATGATAGTACATGCTTTAGAGGTGTTGGTATGTAAATCAGAGAAGTGAAACATGGATTAACTGTTTCATGGGTTTAGAACTGGGGGTACAAGAGCATAAAAATATAATTAGAAAAGGCTTGACTGAGGTAGTGACCTCTGGGTAAAACCTACAGGTTTGACGTTGAGCCTTGTAAAGTTTGTGGAAGGAAAAGCAAAGCAGAAAAAGAGACACAAAAAATGCAAGGGTGCAGGATGAGAAGACAGTGGTGTCCAGACTCAAAGAAAAGAGTCATGATTTTAATGTTTGCTCACTACTCTTGTACAAATAGATTAGGGCCAAAAATATTTATGAAAATTAAATGCATTTTCAAACATGTAATTTTAAACAACACAGGCAGAGATAAAGGTGAGTTACACAATAAACAACCTGTAAAAGGCCCATAAGGTCTCACTCAACTGAGGTTTTGATTGATGAAATCTAAAAATCTGCATTAGGCTGCATCTCCTTACCAAAAATGGATTTATATTAAATTGATGATTAAATAATATTGTATGGCAGGAGAGTCAACATTTCAACTGTCAGTAGGCAGGAAAGGTTCTGTGTTGATAATCTTCCACATATTAGTCTTCTCCTTTCTGATTTTAAGTTTATATCTAGGAAATCTGGCATTCCTTCAATTTTACTCATGTTAGAATACCTTAATATCCACCCTGACAATGATAGTGCAGACTGCCAACCACAATGAATAATTTCTTCTCCCTCATCTCCTCACATGACCGAGATGTTCATCTTGGTTAACCAGTCTCACCTAATTCCCAAGGTCCTCAAGAAAATAGGAACCATTTTTCCAAAGTTTGGGTTTTCTTATCATGTCAAACATTCTGCCCCTACCATTTTCCGGAGACATTCTTGCATCACCTAAACTCAGTATAGACTTCCTCTGCAAGAAGATCAAATGTCAACAGGATCGAATCAGTACAGAGTTAACAAAGATTCTCTTCTATGTTTCATACAGCCAGAGTCATTTCCTTTCTTTACATAAAAGCTTCTAACATAAAATCGAGCTCTCGGTTCTTTGTGTTCATCATTCCTCCTGACCATCCCACCATGGTTTAACTTCCAGCCTGCTGTCTCTCACTGGATTTGTCTGAATGAGCCATCCAGCTTCTCCGAGCTGGTGGGAAATTTTCACTTGTTATCTTCCACGAACACTTAAGTGTTCCTTCATTCTCACGGCTACCTCATCTCTTCTCATTTCTTGCCTAATATTGTCTTGTAGCCTTGTTTACCTCTTTCTTTCACGTTTATTTTTTCAGTTCCTCTCCCTTTCAAGATCCCATACACTTTAACATTCTGATGTTATGCTCTCCTACCCCTTCCGTGCTGCACACACTGTCTTAACACATTCACAAATTGGTCATCTATGAGCTCATCCCAACACTTCAGCAGCATATTTCTTCCAGATGTATTTTACAAGTTCCAGAAGTTTATTTCTTTTCTTTTCTTTAAGTTTATTGGCACATTGAAAGCAAACAATACAGTTACATTTATCATAAGGATCTTGTTCCTTCACGTGATGTATCTTGGTTCTTGTTTTTTCAACATACCCAGCCCTCCCTTCACCCCTTTCACCCTTCCCTATTTACAAAGGCTTTGTTTCCATTTCTATGTTTTTTCATGTTTTCTCTTTTTCCTTATTTCCTCTCCCCTCCCCTTTAGTCATTTTCTTCCTATTTCACCCTCTCAGTTTATACCATTTGAACCTTACTTACACTTTTAATTTTTCACACCAGAGAAACTATTTATTTACTCAAGTCTATTCTATTTATTTCACTTAACAGTATAGGCTCAATGCATATCCATTTATCTATAAATGTTTCTAGATTCTCATTTTTTATGGCTGAGTATTACTCCATTTTATAGAAAAAAAACCTCGTCTTCTCTATCCAGTCTCCAACTGATAGGCAACTGGGCTGTTTCCAAGTTTTAGCTATTACAAACTGTGCCGCTATAAACATGAATGTACATATATCACTGTGGTATGATTCTTTTAATCTTTTGGAAAGATACCTAGCAAAGGTAGAGCTGGGTAAAATGGGACCTCTAATTCTAGTTCTTTGAGGTATCTCCATATTGATTTCCAGAGTGATTGCAACAGTCTGCACTCACACCAACAATGGAGGAAGGTTCCTTTCTTCCCACAACCCCACCAACATTTGTTATTGGTTGATTTCTCAATAGCAGCCATTCTTTCTGGGATTAGGTGGAATGTCAGCATTGTTTTCACCTGCATCTCTCAACTGACAAGTGATGTGGAACATTTTTCATATATTTATTTGCTGCTTTTACTTGTTTGTCTGAGAAATGTCTGTTCATTTCAGATGCCCGTTTTTTTAATCGGGTCTTTGTATTTGGGGGCATCTGATATTTTTGAGTTCTTTATATGTTCTGGGTAGTAGTCCTACACCTGCAGAGTAGCTGGTAAAAATGTTTTCCCACATTGTAGGTTGTCTCTTACTTCTGTTGTTGATTTTCTTTTGCACTGCACAGACTTTGTGGGGGGGCAGGTACCAGGTATTGAACTAGGGTCCTTGTGCTTTCAAGGCATGCAACAGAACCACTGAGTTAATTCTCCGGCCACTGCAAAGACTTTTTAATACAATGAGATGCAGAGGGGTTGATCCTTTGTGCAAGTCCTCGTGATGCTGATGATTTGTTCATAAAGTCTTCTCCTATGCCATTGTCTTCAAGAGTTCTACCTAATTTACTTTCCAGTAAGTGTAGTGCTTCTGTTTTGATATTTAGATCTTTAATCCACTTGGATTTTAGTTTAGTGCATGGTGAAAGATAAGGATCTAATTTTAATCTCTGGCAAATTGAAAGCCAGTTTTTCTAACACCATTTATTAAAGAGACTATCATTCCTCCAGTGAGGATGGTTGGCTCCTTTGTGAAGGATAAGGTAGCTGAGTATGTCTGGTGTTGTTTCTGCACCTTCTAATCTATTCCACTGATCCTCCAGTCTGTGTCTTTGCTAATACCATGCTGTTTTATTACAGTGGCTTTGTAGTACAGTTTCAATGTGGGGACTGTGACATCCCCTGCCATGTCTCTGTTGCCTAGAATGGTTTTTGCTATTCTAGGTCTTTTCTGGTTATGAATGAATTTTTGGATTGTTTTCTCAAGTTCTGTGAAATATAATTACATTTAAATCTGTATAGCAGTTTTGGTAGTATGGCCATTTTCACTATTTTGGCTCCTCCTACCCAGGAGCAAGGGATGTCTTTCCATTTCTTATATACTATCACTTTTTTCAGAGTGCTGTAATTTTTAGTGTAGAGGTCTTTTGTCTCCTTCATTAGATTGATTCCTAGATATTTCATTTTTTATGTTACTGTGAAAGGAATTGTTTCCCTAATTTCTCTCTCAGTGAGACTGTTACCTTTGTACAAGAAAGCCATTGATTTTTGAATGGTTATTTTGTATTCAGCTACTCTACTGAATCTGTCAATTAAGTCTAGCAGTCTTTTGGCAGAGTTTTTCTGGGTCTTTTATGTAAAGTATATCATCAGCAAATAGTGACAGTTTAACTTCCTTTCCTCACCTTATTCCTTCTATTTCTTTCTCTTTTCTA
This sequence comes from Fukomys damarensis, assembly GCF_012274545.1. Classification (NCBI taxonomy): domain Eukaryota; kingdom Metazoa; phylum Chordata; class Mammalia; order Rodentia; family Bathyergidae; genus Fukomys; species Fukomys damarensis. The sequence continues at coordinate 9,439,058 of NW_022900913.1, forward strand.
ATTGCTGTGTCTAATGTTTCCAAAACTATATTGAACAGGAGAGGTGAGAGTGGACATCCTTCTTGTTCCTATTTTAGCATGAAGGTTTTCAGTTTTTGACCCTTTGGAGTGATGTTGGCTGTTGGTTTTTCATAGATAGCTTTTCTCAGGAAGAGATAAAGGCCATCTATTGCAATTTTCTGTGGGGTTTTTATCATGAATAGCTGTTGAACTTTGTCAAATGCTTTTTCTGCAGTTATTGATATGTTCATATGTTTTTTGTCCTTAACTCTGTTGAAATAGTGCATTACATTTATTGATTTATGTATGTTGAACCATCCTTGCATACCTGGGATAAATCTGACTTAGTCATGGTGTATGATCTTCTTTATGAGCCTCTGTATTCTGTTTTGCCAGCATCTTGTTGAGAGTTTTTGTATCTACGTTCATTAGGGAGATTGGACTGTAGTTGTCTTTTTGGTTGGGTCTTTCATTGGTTTTAGAATCAAAGTAATACTTGCTTCCAGGAATGAATTTGGAAGTATGGCCTCCCTTTCAATTTCACTGAAGAATTTAAAGAATAGAGGCAGTAGTTCTTCTCTAAATGTCTTGTAGAATTCAGTAGTAAAGCCATCAGGATCTGGGCTTTTCTTTGTTGGTAATGTTTATATTACATTTTATTGCCTACATCTACAAAAGGCAATCATCTATTGCAATTTGCATTTTATACTTTTTCCTAGAGAACATAATCTTCCTTCACCTATATGGATAATTCTAACTTGCTTGTAAAAACTAAGGCCTTCTTTCCAAAAGACAAAATACTATTAATTTTTATAGTAGCAAAAACTCAGGAACAGTACTTAATATTAAACAAATACCAAAAAACTTTAAAACTTATTGAAGAAAATAAACACAATTGATTTTTAACTATGACAGAAGATGAAAAGAGCAATTAAAAAACAAAATATCTCATTTTTAAAAGGTTTACAAGCAATTACTTTTGCAATGCTATTTGAATCCATCACATTTGAATGGTAAAAGAACTAAATATTTTTCCATTTAAATCAGAAATAATGAAAAAAATCCAGTTACCATTTATATTAACATTTAAAAAACCAAAAAATACAATAAAAAAATGACATAAAACATACAGAGACTGAAATAAACAAACATTCCCTCTCTCCCCTATGACTTGTCTTTATGTAGATATTTCCAAGAAATCAACAATGACACAAATCACTGGAACTGAATAAGCAATTAGAGGAAAGTTGCAGAGGAAAAGGACAAAAAAAAAAAAGATGGTCACTTATTTCCTGTGTGCCCATAAGAGTTGGAATTTGAAATTAAAAAACAATAAAATTTTATATTACCTTAAAAAATAGAAATACACAGTTATAAATTAGTCAAGCATGTACTATGCATGATACATTAATAAAACAGAACATATTTCACAAACTGTGACAATGTATTTATGAAATATGCCTCCAATGAAGGACTCGTATGGAAGTCTACAAAGATCGTAATGATAAAAATCAATGACTAACAAAAAAACTCCATTTAAAAATGGGAAGCAGATCTGAATAAAGGAAGAGCAAACACACACAAATAGAAAACATTCTGGATAGCATTGCAATGGCATATAGATGTTACACATTTGTATAAATCCATAACTTACAGCAAAAGGTGTTCATTCTTGTCATCTGTGGACTTATTTAATAATATTGTATAATTCTAAAGTAATAGCTATACTATATTAATCCAATATTTTAATAACAGTTTAAACTCTGTATAGAGGATTCCATATGGAAAGTCTGTAGTGTTTGCTCAACTTTTTGGTAAACCCCAAACTGCTTAGATTTATTTAAGAACACCACCTTACTTAAGAAGATAGGTATATTTCTGAATCCTTCCCTTTTAGGTTAACGTCCTCCTCTAGACCCAGGATGCCCAAGGGTAATGAGCTATAAATATGTAGATGTTATTTACTTTTAAAGCAAATACAATGCAAAAGCTTTTAACAACACATATAGGTCACTGATTTGTATTTGAAAACATAATCCGATCTGAAAGCACTGCAACAAAAAGCACACACCCAGGTACCCTGCTTTCCTTTTACTCATTTTATATAAAAAAGGAAAGTGGGAACTCATTTATCACCCATAATAGAAGGAATTACAACTAGTGATTTAAGGAGTGATTTAACTAATGATTTCTAGACTGTCTCCAGAGACTAAAAATGAGCTTCATAGGCTATAGATAAATCAATATGCTTTTAAAAAAATCAGAGTACTTTTGCATTTTATCAGTAGCATAGACATTTAAAAATAAATTGAAAAAAAACTTAAAATTGTAAAGGATTTTTAAATCTAGAAACTAGATACACTGAAGTAAAGTAGTAATCCTAGTTAATATAATATAAATAACTTATGAGTTATACAAGAATTCATAAAACTTGCATAAGTGGTACCTGTTCTGAGAAAAAAATCAAAAAGATAGCAATATGTGCATGTACTTAAAACTACAAACTGAAATAGGATTATCTTGGGGGTTTAAAGTATCTGATAGGATACTGGCTTTGAAATTTATTTTCCATATTTTAAGGTAAATATTAACAATAAAAAATTATCATCATTGGAAACCACAAAAATAACTGAAAACTTTATTGGTATGATACAGAAGGCAAAATATAATCTTTACAGAAAAATGAAATACAAGTTTGAAATGAACAGCTAGGAACCACAAAACTTGAGAAAAGCCATGATCATTGAAGTATTGAAGAAACAACCTAGTTTACTATTGGAACTTAGAATTCTTTCATTGGACTACAATATGGAAACTCAAGAGTATATTTCTTTCATATTTGATTCTGCAGAAAATAATGTGCTGCTTGCAAGGAGAATAATGCCAGGGTCTGGATTTTAATGGCCTGGACACTCATTTCAAGTCTACCATTTATATATTTTGTCAAGTTCTTTAAACATTTTGTGGTGGTATCCTTTTGTTTCAATGAAGATTAATCTGAATTACAGAGAAACTACACAGAGAGCCAAAGTTTAAATAATGAGGTTAATTTAGAATATGCCATCCTTGGGCAGTTGATAGAATAGGACAACAGGAAAGAGAAAAGGAAAACGAGGACAAGTAAGTAATAACTACAAAAGTTGGCAAGGGGAAAGTTGATCACTGCTCCTGAGAAAAACATAACTTAATTTTTAGCGATGCATAGGGTTGTCAGCTAAAATATAAGACCTCCCAGCTACATTAGAATTAGATAAAGGCAACATGAGACAAACCTGTACTTAGAAAAGGGAAGTTTCTTTTCTTCAAAAAATGCTGCAAAGGGAACAATGCTGTGACTTTAGCAATCTGTAAGAGTAACAAATCAAACAGGAAAGTGTTCTTATGTTTGTTTTTGTTGTTGCAGGCACAGAAAATCGGGACTAGCAGAAAATTCTGAGACAGAGATCTAGGGGAAGTGAGCAGACGGACCTACCTCACAGTTGCCAGTGTCTGACAGAGGAAGCGGGCCGGTCACTCGCTGAGAGAAGGTACTAAGTGGGTGTGTTCTGTTCTTGAGTTTTTCTGAGGTGGGAGTGAGGGCCCCAAATTTCAGGGTTCTCCAAGGAGGGAGGAGAGAAGCTTGACTCAACTTCAAGCGAGGCAAGGTAGAAAGTAAGGACTGGACAGCTGACACCTTTTGGTCATAAATATTTTGTGTTTGCCTGTGAGTTCTGTGTAAATTTGCCCTGACAATGTCTGTTTAAAAACATTGCATAGAACTTCCGGTTTTTCGTCTAGCACAGAATCTTAGCTTTCATTCTATCCTAGCAACTGGTAAAATGCCAAAAACAAACAAACAACAGAAAGAAGCAAACAAAAGAATCCTGAAGAATCGACAATTTTTTTAAATTTCCATCAGATAGATGAAGTCATTGGTCAAACAGCTGCAACCAAATTGGAGAATGAGATCCGTGCGTTGCGAATCATGGTGTTTGTTACCAGAAACTTCCACAAGAACACTGCTGGATAGGAAAGAATAAGGCCAGACGAAAAAAATCAAGAATTTAAGTGGATAAATCTGGGAAAGCTCCCTGGGGTTGGAGAGCTGTCCGGGGAAGAGTGATCTAACTTGAATCCACCCTGTCCATTCTCTCCTATTTATAGGTCGAGGCAAGAAGATTGATGAAATCATCCGGGAAATTCATATCCCAGGTGAAAAGGCCGAGACCTATTCCTAAATTATAAAATACCACCACTCCCCTACATTTTGCCTTGATCCCACTGAAGGCCTATTTATTAGAGTCCCACATGCATTAAAATTTTGCAAGGTGTTCTAAAATAAACTCCAAAAATGTCTGAAAAGATTGACCAAATGTTAGAACCAGACTCAGATGTGGAAGAGTTGCTGGAAATATGAGATTCCATATCGAAACAACTGTGAATAATATGCTGAAAACTGTAATGGGAGATGATAATACCATGCAAAATTCCATGGGTTTTGTAAGCAGAGAAATAGAAATTATATGAAAGAAATGAAAAAAGCTACAGATTTTAAAATATAACAATGATTAATAATACCCTGGAAAAAATGCCCTTGATAAGCTCATGAGTAGACTGGATGTGCTTCTCAGCTTCAAGGTATGTTAATAGAAAATTACAAAACTAAAATACGAAAAATAAATAGAAAACAGAATACCCAAAGCAATGAAAAATATGAAAAGTGTCACATACTTGGAATGCTAGAATGAGGAAAAAAAAAAAAGCAATAATTGAGCCAATAACGACTTAGATTTTCTGAAAATCTCTGACAACTAAACACCACCATACCAAAGTAGCTCACCTAACACAAGGCAGGATAAATGTTTGATAACCACTCTCGGGCTTAGAATATTCAAATGACAGGAAATAAAAGAAAAAGAAGACTTAATAGAAGATGCAGGGTGATTGTGAGGCCTGTGAGTAGAGAAGTGCATAGATAAAGATTATGCCCAATTTCCCCTCAAGAAACCTTTCACTGGAAATCAGAGCAAAGCGAAATATTTACCGTTCAGAGACGGAAAACTCCCCAAATTAGAGTACTGCATCTTGTACTCCTTCCTAATAAAAATTGAGGGAATTTGGTGCATGTACACCTGCCTTGAAAGAAATGCTAAAAAGATGTCCTTACGGAATGTGAAATGACATGTGTCGCAGATCCAGAGCTGCATAAAGAAATTAAGAGCTTGCTTTTTTTTTTAATTGATGTAATAGGTTGGAGTGATTTTCAAATAACGATAGCAATATGTGCATGTGTGTGTTTATATGTTGTTTTCTGCTTCCTATTAATGATTACCATTGATACAAACCTGACATCACCATAAATGTGTCTACCAAAAACAGTCAAGGGTATGCAAATTGTTCTGCTCATTTTCACATGGTGTAACAGCAATGAAATAGAAACTCTCTAACCTTTCTCATGGAGGAAATATTTGAATAGCTCTTAAGGTGTTGGTAAACAAGCTGCAATAAGTCCTTGGAATATTAAGTAGGGTTTAAATATAGCTGTCCATGGAGATCCAAGGGGAGTTGGTCCAGAGACCCCTCTCATACGTAGTTCCCATTTTCTCCAGTCCCTCATGAAAATTACAGGGGATTTAAAAATAACCTGCACACCGCTCTTGAGTACTTAAAATACTTAGCATGTTGTCAATGCTATGCAAATGATCACTACACTGCATTACTTAGAGAACAACGTCCAAGAAAATAGTGTAAAAATGTACAAATATACTCTTTAGGAAAGAAATTTTTGATTCAGACCGGTTGAATCACTGGCTGTGCAACCCAAGGCTAGGGAGGGATCCGTAAACATTGCGTTAAAAGCTGCACTGATACCATGATGTCCCTTTTCTAGGATTTCAGATCAGGACAGTTATTTTGAAATTTATTTTTTGAGTAAGTAGAAGATGAAAATGTATTTTGGAAATCTATCTATTGTAGTGACTCCACTTTAACATTTTCGTCCTCCTAAAAGGCAAAGAACAACTGTCACTGTGGGTATTTAATGCATCTCTTATAGCACAATTTCCTTCGTATCAAAGACAATTTTGCATTCAGTGATCACTTACTGCTTAGTAGAAAATGGGGAGATGTGCGATAAATGTGAAGATTGCTATTTCCTTGTTAGTGTACCTAACTGACTCAGTCTTTTTTTTTCCTTTCTTTGTAACCTGATAGCAAAAATTCACATGCATAATTTTTTGTCAGTACTGAGCCTTTTCCACGAGCCAATCAAAAATGTTGCTATATTCATTTGCATGCTAGATAACAGGTTTGCTTGCAAAAACCCAACATTAAAATATATTTACTTGTATATTTTTATGCCTAATTCCCCACAAAGAATGTTGCTATATCCTGCAAACATGTGCTAGTAGAACAATTAAAAATTATTTATGGTGATGAAAATGTTTCCGTGTGATGCAGTGATTGGCTCTCAATTGTGTCAAGTTTCACTCACAATTTGAATGTGGAAAGCAGCGCTTCTCTTTTACAATAAGAAAGTTTCAAATATTCTAAATTACCATCATGTTCTTCAGGAAATCAAGAGCTGTCTTCAAGTTGTACGAAACCTTGGCAAGGAAATGGCCTCGTGAGAGAGATCAACGTACTAGGTGAACCCATGGAGTCCAAGGGCAGTGATGCTGGAGGCACATAAAATGGTAAGAATTCAGCAACAGCCTTCGGCAAACTCATGAAATCTGACCAAGAAGTTGAAACTACCTACCATGGAAGCTCCCCTCCATGGGATCGGTATGGCGGACTCTCCATAGAAAAGAACCCTGACTTGAGCTGTTCTGGGACATGGCCAGGCACAAAAGTCCCTTGCTGGTGAACAGTAAAAAACCCATAATTCTTTGAAATGTTCAGAAACTGTTCCTTTGTTCCATTACCAGAAACCAAAGTCTTATCAGCTTTCAAACCTCTGGCCTTAATAGTGCTCCCGTCAGCAGCACATATCCCCAAAGCCCAAACTTAAAAGAATGTTTGTGAATAAAGCAGCCACTGTATGCTCTCTTTCATTCCCTGTAAAACTTGTACTCTTTCCAGCATCTTTGAACCTTTGCTGAAATGAATGGAACAGCAGATGGGTCCTGTTGATTCAAGTTTATGAACAAAGCGCTTTTCTTAATTTTGTCTCAGACTTAATTGTTTCTTTGAGAATATATAGCTCCCTGGAAGGCACAGATGTAAGAATTTACATTTCATTGTGTGTTATTCTCATTACCTACACAGCTTAGGACAGGAAATAAAATCAAAGACAGCATCTCGCATGATCGAGACGCAGAGAGAAAGAAAGCAAATTCCAGGGCAAGAAAGACAACCAATCTGTCTGGGCCATTCTCTTTAATTCTCTGGAATAAAAGCCTTAAGTCAAGGATGTGGGGTAGCATGCTATTCTGCCTCAGAGTACAGACAAAGATGCACCATGGTTAGGAAAGTAGAGAAACAGTAAACAAAAAGCATTTGTGCATAGGAAATATTCCTGGACCAAAAACCCTCAACGGACATATGGACAACATTTTGCTTCTTATATCCCTAGAAGAGGAACAGGAAACCCATTTTGGAACAGCACAAATTTGAATGCCACAAGAAGAGTGCAAATCACCGAAGAAACAGCAAGAATTTGTCCCATTGATATGAAGTATGCCTAGGCCTGAACCCCTTTTCCTCCACTGGTGCTCAAATAGAGGACAGTACTGAGTAAGGAAAAACAGCAAGCAGCGTAGAGGGACAAGCATGGAAACAGAGAAGCCTTTGATGTACACACGCATAATGCAAACCATTGGCTGAGAGCAAGCTTTGGTATATCCATTTACAATACCAAATATAAAAATGTGAAGCTTTAATTCTGAGTTACCATCCGTAACTAATAATAACACTGAAAATACAGACATGTCTCAATTGCTGACTATATGGAATCAAGCCCCATATTGCTAGCCTAGAACCCTAGCAGAAGGGAAGCTAGCCAATATTAGGGTAGAAAGGACGATTCATCTCAGTCTGTAGTATTTTATTTGTGACATTGCCTTTCAATAAAAATGTTAGGGATCTAAGAAAGCAAGAGTAGTGGTGGGATAGACAGCCCACTGTGAAGAGGTGAACAATGAACAGAAGCAGACTCAAAGCTGCCCCAGAAGTGGAATTATCACAGCCGAAATAGAGTATGAGTGTGTTAAAGGCTCTGAGAATAAGACAGAACATAGGCATGATGATATGAAAAATTCAACCAAAGAGATAAAAATTATAAGACAAAATTACATGGAATGCTACTTAAAATTAAAAACAACAAAAACAAAGTGTTAGCAGAGATCATTAGCATCACTGGAAGATTTTTTTTAGTTTGAGGTTAAGGGAAAAACATCAATAAAACTGAAACTAGATCAATGGAAATCACATAAAATGAAACGCTATAAAAACAAATTAAAAAGTAAAATATATGTTAACCAAGGCCATACACTATAATTATCATCAAGTAATGTGAACAATTTTAACATACATAAAAATGGACTACAAGACAAAATATAAAGCCAATAACATTTTTAAATAATTGCTACTAATTCTCAAAAATTTTGAAAAATTATGACATATGATCAGAAATGTCAAAGAAATTGAAGCATCATTAATGCAAGAGCAATAAAAATAAGACTTCAAGTACAATATTTACCAGACACTGCGAAATCCAGAAAACAATGTGATGAGAACTTTAATGACCTGAAAGAAAAACAGTGCCCTCCTAAAATTAAGAAAGCTGTACAACTTATAAAATAGAAAAGCATCATCCCATCTTTATTTCTTACCAACAATTTTATCATTATATCTATTTTTAGGAGTTCTTGATTAGTTAATCCCTGTACAAACTTTTAAACAGAAAATTCTTCTGTCTTCCAAACACAGGTATTAATTTCAGTAATTAAACTTCAAAGTGAGTTGAATTTACACAGTTCACATCCTTGCCATACATATACATACATATATATGTATAAATGTGTGTGTGAGTGTGTGTGTGTGTGTGTGTGTGTGTTTTCAGCAGAAATAAGAAATGAGCAAGAAATCAACCAATAACAAATGTTGGCAGAGTTGTGGGAAGAAAGGAACACTTCTCCATTGTTGGTGGGAGGGCAGAATGGTGCAGCCACTATGGAAATCAGTATGGAAATACCTCAAAGAGCAAGGATTAGAGGTTCCATTTGACTCAGCCATCCCTCTGCTGGGTATCTTTCCAAAAGAATTAAAAGAATCTTACCATAGTGATATATGCACACCTATGTTTATAGTGGCACAGTTTGTAATAGATAAAACTTGGAAAGAGCTCTTTTGCCCATCAATTGGAAACTGGATAAAGAAGAGGTATTTTTTCTATAAAATGGAATATTACTCAGCCATGAAGAATGAAAAATTAGATTTATTCATAGGATAATGGATATGTATTGAGGATATACTCCTAAGTGAAATAAATAAGTCACACGTGTAAATAACGAATAGTTTCTCTGGTATGAACAAACTATAATAGTGCATAATATCCTAATGAGATAATTGACCATTTGAAAAGGGCTAAAGGTGTAGGGAAAGTGGGAAGGGTAGGGGAAAGGTAATAAGGAAAAAGAAAAAATATGAGAAAATGAAAAAATGGAAATAAAGTGTTTGTAAATGGGGAGAGGAGGAGGGGTGAAGGGAGGGCAGGGATAAGGGGAAAAAATGATATCCAAGACCTGTCATGTAAAGGTACAAGATCCCAATGATGAATGTAACTGTACTGTATTCCTAAAATGTACCAATGAACTCAATTTAAAAAATTAAAAAAACTGAAACAGCATATACAAAATTATCCTAATTTGTTCTATATACTAGTGACAAAAGTAAAATAACACTTATATAAATGCCAAAAAAAAGAAAAATGAGCAATATTTATCTATTCATATATATATTCAAGTTTTGCTTTTCTACTGATATCCAAAACTAATATTGCTATGACAGGTACAATGTTTATTTAAGTCTGCATGGCATTTATACCACTCTCCTTGAATCAAATTCCTAATATGTAATGGAGTACTATGAACTTCAATAGCTTTTTAAGATGTTTTTCAGAAAATATTTTGGTATTACTATGCATGATTGCACCGACAACTATTTACTTCACATGAAAATACTCACTGATAGATACATACCAAGTAACTATTAGTGGTTACAGATAAAGGCTTTGTTTTTAAGATCGTTTACAAACATGAATAAAATATAATGGATGTTTCAACCGTTAGGGAGCTTGAAATGATTTAAGGAACAATAAATTGAATAAAATCACAAGAATTCAATTTAATAGTAAACGAATTTAGGTGGACTTCCAATAAGTATTGGGAGATGAAATGGATATTTTCTTGTAGATTCATGATATTACCCTTGCATATCACTGTATACCTTATTTTTAAAATTAATGATGATATATTAAATATCAAGTTCAAATTCAAACTAACTTGTAGAGTAGAAAGGATAATGAATTAGTGAACAGGCATGATGCAGTGATGTGAATTTTTATGAAATATTTAAACTTATTTGAATAGAAGGGCTGTGGGCATACCTTAGTGGGAGATGAGCTGCCAAGAATGTGCTAGGCACTGTGCTTCAAGTTCCAACCAAATGCAGATAAATACACAGACGCGTGCTATACATGGGGAGATAGATTTAAAATTATTAATTGGAAAATATCAGTTTTGAAATTATGAGCTAATGTATGGTAGTACAGATATGAAACATTAACTATGTTATTGCTTTAATTAAAATATTAATGACAATCATAATCATGTAGGTGTGATTATTTTGTATATCATGGAGAATTGCAAAATTTTTAATAAAATTATGAATAACAAAGAACCTTTTCAATTTAGTATCAACATAGAAAAATAATTAGGTGTGTACCTCCTTACATATGTACTATAAAGTTCCAGATTCAGGCTGAAATCCCAGATGTCTTGCCAATACTATTTAAGTATTGAATGTCTCTCCAAAGACTCACGCACCGATGGTCATTGGATCACAGGGCTGGTAATGTCATTGCTTGGTTAACCTGTTGAGCTAAAGAAGTAATTTTAGTATTACTGAAACTAATTTAAAAGGTATATTTAGAAATGTAGAAGGCTTTTGTCTTGCAAATATTCATTCCACCTTAACTAAATTTTGATCCAACACTTGCTATCAGGCATTCATTCAAATGAGCATATATAGTTACAATTTTATACTGATGGCCTTTTAATCATTTTTCCCGTCATGCTTCACGGAAATGTAAAGATTTAAATTTGCATACAAATCATAAGTGGGAGTATACAGAAAATATTGCATACTATATTTTTATTCTTTTTTTCTTTTCTTTTTTCTGAATAGATTTTTACAGTACAGAATGTTGTACATATCCTAATTCCCTTTTTAGTCACCTTTCCATCCCATCTCCCCCTTCCATCGCTGCACCCTTCCTTCACTTTTAAATGTGAGAAAAGATAAGCTTTCTCATTTTTTAATGCTGTTACTTGCAACACTCCAACAGAAACTAATCTCTTGATACACAACATATTTATGAAAAGTATTAAGACATCTGTACCCCTACTCTATTATTGACTAACCGATTAAACATGGTCATTTTATTTGAATAACCTTGCTAATATCTACTTCATCATTAAGGAAATGAATTTTGTAGTGCTACTTTGTTTTCTACCACAGACACAAATACATACACCATAGGAATGTGTGAGACAGGGATGGCCATAAAATCTTGTGTCATGTTGGTCAGAAAACATTCTAAGCTTCTAGTCAATTTACTTTATTTAAATTTGGCAAAGACATAATGTTTATAATTTTCAATCTGATTTGCTATTATGGGAAAGAAAAAACTGAAAATGTGTGCTGAACAAGGAAAGCCTATTGACCTAAATTCTGATCCATATCCAAGCAGATATCCAAGAGATATCATAAAAGCAAACACGGAGAGCACAACTTTTACCAAAATTATAAATCAAGAGCAAAATAAAGGGTTCACCTCAGGGAGTAGGAAGATTGATCATTCTCAAATGTGAAAGGGACCAAGAGACGGGGGAGGGGCAACGTAAAAGGAATCGTGATGCAGTGTGTACAGGTACAAACTCTGCACATGAAATGGAAACATTTTATCACAGTGGCTTTGTAGTATACTTTCAAATTGGGAATTGTTATACCCCCTGCCATGTTTCTGTGGCTTAGGATGGCTTTTGCTATTCTAGGTCTCTTCTGATTCCAAATGAATTTTTGGATTCTTTTTTCTAGCTCTGTGAAATATAGTGTTGGAATTTCAATTAGCATTGCATTGAATCTGTATAGCATTTTTGGTAGTATGGCCATTTTTACTATGTTGATTCTACCTACCCAGGAGCAGAGGATGTCTTTCCATTTTCTTATATCCTCTTCGATTTCTTCTTTCAGAGTGCTGTAGTTTTCAGTGTAGAGAGGTCTTTTGTTTCTTTTGTTAGACTGATTCCTAGATACTTCATTTTTTTAAATGCTATTGTGAAAGGAATTGTTTTCTAATTTCTTTCTCAGTGAGTCTGTTATATGTGTACAAGAAGGCTATTGATTTTTGAGTGTTGACCTTGTATCCAGCTACTCTGCTAAAAGTGTCAATTAAGTCTAGGAGTCGTTCCGTGGAATTTTTTGTGTCTTCATTGTAGAGTATCATGTCATCAGCAAATAATGATAGTTTAACTTCTTCCTTAACTATCTTTATTGCTTTAAATTCTTTCTCTTGTCTAATTGCTATAGTTAATGTTTTCAGAACTATATCAAAAAGGAATGGTGATAGTGGGCATCCTTGTCTTATACCTGATTATAACATGAAGGTTTTCAGTTTTTGGCCATGTAATATGATGTTGGTGGATGGTTTTTCATATATAGCCTTTATTAAGTTGAGATATAGACCATATATTCCATTTTTTGCAGGGTTTTATCATGAATGGGTGTTGAATTTTGTCAAAAGCTTTTCTGCATCTATCGAGAGGATCATATGGTTTTTATTCTTGACTTTGTTACTGTGATAAAAACAGCATGGTACTGGCAAAAAAAAAAGACCTGAGGATCAGTGGAACAGATTGGAAGACACAAAAACAACTCCAGATGCACTAAGCTATGTCATTTTTGACAAAGGAGCTGACCATCCCCATTGGAGGAAAGATAGCCTGTTTAATAAATGGTGTTGGAAAAACTGGATCTCAATCTGCCAAAGATTAAAACTGGACCCTTATCTTTCACCATGCACTAAATTCAAATCCAAGTGGATTAAAGATCTAAATATTAAAACAAAAACACTAAAATTGCTGGAAGATAAGTTGGGCAGAACTCTGGAAGACATTGGCATGGGAAAACACTTTATGCAAAAATCCTCTGTAGCACAGAACTAGCAGAAAGAATCAACAACTGGGATCTCATCTTATTAAAAAGCTTCTTCACTGCAGAAGAAACCATCAGAAGTAACAGGCAACCTACGATATGGGAAAAAATTACCAGCTGCTCCTCAACCAAAGGACTATTATCTAGAATAGATAAAGAACTCAAAACAATCATCCCCACAAATATAAAGACCCAAATGAAAAATGGGCATCTGAAATGAACAGATACTTCTCAGACAAACAAGTAAAAGCAGCAAGTAAATATATGAAAAAATGTTCCACATCACTGATC
>NW_022900913.1:9453264-9503540 GCF_012274545.1 Fukomys damarensis
CCCCCCCAAAAGCAAATTGTTTTAAGAATTATTGTTTTTAGAAAACTTTAGGGAAGCCATAAGTGTTGAATCGCTAGAAGAAATACAAATATCTCACATTAAGAAAAACTAAACTGAGAAATTTTCTTCTGTAATGTTTTCTTAGGTGAGATTCTTTCTATTGCCAGTAAAGCTGCTCACTTTATCCTCCCATTTCCCTTCTGCTCCTTTTCTATCAGCTTTCCTCACTTCTTTGCAGGGGAAAAGACCCTGAACTTGAAAACAAGAAAATTTGCCTCCCTTGTCCTCAGTTTCTTCCTCTATGGAATTGGTATGGATTTTTTTAGGCCTGAATTTTACAGGCTGAAAACTTAGGCTTAGAAAGACTCTAACTGCATGTTCCTTTTATAATCAGATTACTTTTCATCTGAAGCTCAATACAACTTGATGGGAAAAAATTTAGTCTTGATACTTGAATAGTTTAGTCTTGCTATCATTTTATGTTTATGAATAATTTCGGCTTTTTGCTCTCCTCCTCTTCTTACCAGGATTAATGGTAGAAAAAGTGTGTTGATTATATAACGAGAAGTGGAGGAGATCATAGCAGCTGGCTGTTGGTGTTATTGTCTGTCTGTTCCTGATCCCGGGCATCTAGACTACTCTCTGGCAGACTCCATGCCTAGGCTTTCCTGCCCTTCAATTCTCAGTCCACTCTGCTATCTGTGCTCATTTGCTTTCTGTCTTGACTCTGAAATCTATTGAGTTCCACTTATCCTCTTGGCCTCCACTGTGATCGCAGAAAGATTTTACTGAGCTCCCGTTCATGGTAATAATTTAAGCTTCAGATTTTTTCCTTCAACATTTTATTGTGGAAACTTTCTAATGAACTAAAAAGTTGAATGGGCCGAACGCCCATGTACTTGCCCTTTAGATTGTGTAATTAACATTGTACTACATTTGCTTCATCCAATACCTTTTCATTTCTTAAGGGTAAAATATTTGCCCATCCAAAGACTTGTGTTCAAATCCCCCAAAACTGCATATGTTCCCTTACACAGTGCAGGGGACTACAAAGGTATGATTAGGTGAAGGGCCTTGCAATGGGAAGATTAACCAGTGTAATCCTTTTGAGTTCACTATAATAAGGACGCTTAAAAGAAGTCAGAAGAGGACATGTGATGATGGAAGCAGAGTCAGAGACCGAAGTTACACTGTGGGTGGCTTTGAAGCTGTAGGCAGAGGTCACAGGCTACGGAATGGGGCAGCCTCCAGAAATGGGAAAGAACCAAGGAATGGATTCTCCCCCAGTGCTTCCAGAAAGAATGCAGCTGGGCCAAACCTTGACCATGCCCCAGTGAAGTTCATTTCAGTCTTCTGATTTCCATAATAGTTAACTAATAACTTGGTGTTGTTTTAAACCACTAAATGTGTAATAATTTAATAAAGAATAATAGGAGACCAGTATACCTATCCATCCTTCTGCCAATTCGTCTTTGTAAATTAAAAAAAAATACATTTAACCATGAAGTAGCAGGAGAAAATACAAATGACTTAAGAAAGCTGTTCACAGAATTAATGACAGAAAACTTCCCAAAGGGGAAGAATTTGATATACAGATAAGTGAGGCATATAGGACTCCAACTAGCCATGATGAAACAACCCTACACCTAGACATATAATAATCAAGATCCCAGAAACCCAACAGAAGAACAAAATACTACAAGCAGTAAGAGAAAAGAAACAAATAACATGCAAAGGAAAGCCCATCAGAATCACAGCAGACTTTTCAACACAAACCCTTAAGTCAAGGAGAGCTTGCAGTGAGGTATTTCAAGTACTAAAAAGAAACAACTTCCAACCTAGACTGATGTATCCTGCAAAACTCTCTTTCAAAATGGATGGGGAAATAAGATACTTCTACTACTAGAAACACCTGA
The DNA here is from genome assembly GCF_012274545.1 of Fukomys damarensis. Lineage (NCBI taxonomy): Eukaryota > Metazoa > Chordata > Mammalia > Rodentia > Bathyergidae > Fukomys > Fukomys damarensis. The sequence goes on from NW_022900913.1 coordinate 9,455,181, forward strand.
GAAACTTCATGAATACCAAACCAGCACTACAAGGAATTCTAAACAATGTCCTAGAAAAAGACAATGAAGGTAATAACACTATGGAAATCAATATGGAGATACCTCGAAGAGCTGGGACTAGAGGTTCCATTTGACCCAGCCATAGCTCTGCTGGGTATCTTTCCAAAAGAATTAAAGAAATCATATCACAGTGATATATGCGCACCTATGCTTATAGTGGAACAGTTTGTAATAGCTAAAATTTGGAAAGAGCCCATTTGCCCATCAGTTGGAGACTGGATAAAGAAGATGTGTTTTTCTATAAAGTGGAATATTACTCAGCCATAAAGATAAATGATAAATTAGATTTATTCATAGGAAAATGGATACATATTGAGGATACACGCCTAAGTGAAATAAATAAGTCACACATGTGTAAATACCAAATAGTTTCTCTGATACGAACAAACTACAATAGTACATAAGATCCTAATGAGATAATTGACAATGTGAAATAGGAAGAAAAGGGCTAAAGGTGTAGGGAAATTGGGAAGGGTAGGAGAAAGGTAATAAGGGAAAGCAAAAAATAGGAGAAAAATGAAAAAAAAGGAAATAAAATGTTTGTAAAGGAGGAGGGGAGGAGGGGGTGAGGAGAGGGCAGGGACAAGGGGAAAAATGAGAACCAAGACCTGTCATGTAAAGGTACAAGATCCCAATGATGAACATAACTGTACTGTATGCCTAAAATGTACCAATAAACTCAATGATTAAAAAAAAGTAATGGTATTATTTAGAAAAATAGTATTAGCAGAATGCCAAAACAAAACAACAAAAGGAATAGGTATTCCATATGGAGCTGGTGCGCGTGAAGACTCTGAAGAGGTAGTGAGAGATAACTGAGTTCTGCTGAACTTGCCAGTGAGAATATTCATATCAAGCAGTGTGAATCCACTGTCTTAGCTTGATAAAGTGTAGGTAGTCTTACTCCATAAGGTCAGCTAAAATCTGGACATAAGATTTAGCTCATTATTTTAAGTTGAAATATTAAAACTCTTGTAATAATACAGAGAGAAGCTTTTGAATAACATTCAGTGAAAGTGTCATGTAACCTGTTACTTGTTTTTTGTTTTGTTTTGTTTTGTTTGGTACCAGGGATTGAACTCAGGTCCTTGTGCTTGCAAGGCAGGCCACCGAACAGCTGAGCTAAATCCCCAGCCCTAATCTGTTACTTGTAACATGCTTGTTCATCTGTATCTGTTCACTTACAGGGTCCCAGAGTTATAAGAAATTAATTTAAAAATTCAGTCATATATCGATGAAGAGACAAATATATTAGCATAGACACTTTAGTGATTATTCTACTTTCAACGAAGAGCATATCCAGGAGTTGCTTGCATTGACAAGTTCTCCCTTATTTTAGTGATAATTGTATTTCTGAGTGGAAGAAGCCAACTTGCAACAGTATCTGGCCATGAATGATAGTGGTCATTGGTTCGCACGGCTGGTGGCTAATTAGAACAGGCTGACCCCTGGTGGCCTTTCACATTGTCAAGCACTCCGAGGAAGCCAAATGATCTGCTGTCAAAAAGCTTAATGTGCATTAGACAACACAAATCTAAGTCTGGTGAATACAGCTATATTTTTTCCAAAAATAGAGATTTATTGGATTTAAGCAAATTGTTAGATTTGAATCTACTGAATATCCCAAATGAATAAAGATGAAAGCCAAAAAAAAAAAAAAAAAGCCAATGAATTACAAAAGCATGCACTGTCACAATCTTCCACCAAGCAATCAGCAGCTATATAATATGTACGTTAAATGTATGGATTTTTTCCTGAAAATCACATATCCCCATTAATGTAGAGACTCACAAATTCATCATATACTTACTTATACCCATCATTATGGTGGGTCCAGGAACAGCAGATATAGCTACCTGTATAGGTCTATAAATCCCTTTGATTTCCAGTGTCTACACCAAAGAAAGAAGAAGGAAAGATTGTCCTAATTATATAGATCAGATGGAGACAATGGACATCTTGACCATACTGATTCTTGGAATCCACAGCATAATACTCTGTACCATTTATTTTGATGTTTAGTGTTTCTCTGTGAGGTCTCTAATTAAAAGCATTAACCAATATTTCTCCCAAATTTCAATTTCCATTTAAATTACTTCCAATAATTTCCTAAATGCTTAAGATAAAAATATGTATGGTAATGAATTGTAAATATGTCATTACTTTTTCACAGCTGTTAGGAAATTGTACTTGATGTCTGTCTATGCAAGTCAGGCTATGAGTAAACCCTCAGGAACTAAAACATAAGCAAAATGTTAATAATTGCTTTATTTTTTTGTCAGCCAATTGGAAAGACTTTTGATATTCATATATTTATCAGTTTCCTTTTTACAATGAACTCTTAGTGAACTGTATTTTGTTTTCATTATCTTGATCTCTACTCACTTTTGGGGGGGGTTATGATATTTTTTAACCTACTAAGTCAAATATAAAGAGATGCATTTTATTTAATTTATGTTCAGAATGGCTAAGGAATTACCAAAAATTCTGAGAGAGCAAAAATTTGAAATACATGTATATATATATATATATATATAGTGTATATATTATATATATATATTATATAACATACTATTTTGCATAAGAAGGAAATTCAATCCACCTAACCTTCTCACCATCTTGCATATTAAATAAATATCTGCTTTATAAATTTTCAAAAACAACAGACTATTTACAGGAGCCTGAAAACCTAAAAAATATTTCTCTCCAGTCAAAGCAAAATGAAAGGCCTGGGATTTAGCTCAGCGGTTCAGTGGCCTGTCTTGAAAGCACAAAGATCCGAGTTCGATCCCTGGTACCAAAAATATAAATAAATAAATAAAAAGCAAAATGAACACTATAAGAGAGAATTTTATATTAACATGAAATTCACAGTAAGACACTTTAAAAAGTATTCCAGTATCTGTGGGGATTTTGTCCAATCAGGTCCCTTTTGGACACTGTAATATATACTGTGACTCCTTCATGGCTTGGAAAGAAACAGTTTTCTTTGCTGTTCTTTGTCATAAATATGAAAGCAATGATATTTGTATTTTTGAGGTTTTACCTATTTATTTTGAAGTACAAAAAACATGTCACATATTCCTTAATTTTTTTAAATAAAGGTGGTCATATTGTTCATGATTTTTTCCATACACTAAATTACAGTTTTATTTTTTTTAAAAGCATTCTATCAAAATTTAATGCCATCAGGTTCTAAAACTACTGGAATCTGAATAATGCCTTGGGATTTGAGAAGACTCCAAAAATCCATTTGAAAGTACAGTAAGATGGAGTTGTTTTTGGAATTCAAAGGAAATTTATTATAAAACACTTCCTGTCTGCTATATATCCTTTACATGAGCCCTTGCTGTGAAAATGGTTACTAAAGCAAAGCAATCACATGCAACAGTTAAAATTTAAATCTTGGGTTACTTATATTCTGAAATACAAATTTCAAAACATATAATTTAAAACTGGGGACCACGCAAGTAATTCAGTATAAACTGCTTACCTAAAAGCACAAGACCCTGGGATCCTTCTCCAGAAATGCAAAAGAAAAAACAAAGATAAGATCCACAAATAAAGTAATATTTAATTCCAAAACAGTAGATGTTAGATGTCCATTAAAATTTATCTAAAAAGTTATTACGATATTCAAGACAAAACATATTATCAGTATTGTTAGAAATAAAAATTATAGTCACTCTAAATGGATTGATTAAAATATTTTTTAAATAATAAAGTTAAGGCTGGTCTTCAAGCTCAAAAGTGACAGCAGAGATATTTCTGATTTCACCAAGCATAGCTTTTATCACTATTTCAGCCAAAGAAATAAAGAAATGAGGGATCTGATCCTTGGAGTAGCTATTGAATATATTAGTTAAAAATCTAAATCTACTGTCTACTTTCATTCTGTACCAAGCATGCTAGCTATGTTGTGATTAGTTTGTATAGCATTAAGAATATATTATAATTTTTCACATTAAATTATGAAAAGTAGAATTAATTTTTGTCAGTGTAACAGATCAGTGAGACAGAGATACAAAATGTTTGGGTTTTCTATGCTTTGAGGATGACAAGATTTCAGATTGTTAGTCAAAATACAGAACAAAATAATATAGGATATTGATGTTAGTTATAATTCTGAATAGAGAATGAAAATAATTTAAAGCATACTTATCATCAATAACAGAACATCTTCGCCCCTGAGTTATGAGCCTTTGGCAACACAGTGCGGTTCTTGATTCAGGACCAATTCTTGATTTCATCAAAGTAATATTGGACAGGCTCCACTGGGTCCAAATAAATGTGCTAAGTTCATAGACTCCTCAAGGTTAAATTCCTCACCATTTCTGATTTACATAATAATGGCTTTTTAAAAGTATTTTGGTTGGCATAATTTTTGTGTACATTTGTGAGCACAATGTGATGTTCTGCTTCCAGTATGTACCGGGCGGTGATTCCCAACCCAAGATTCATGACCGTATTGTCCTTTGTCTATTTTATACAAGTAAGTGGCCTCTTTGAGGTGGCCATGGCCAAGGATTACTACTTAAGCATCATTTCTGCAGGATGTCTAAGTCTGTACTTGTGGGAAGTTGCCTTACTAATCTCCAAAGACCATATCAGCAGCTTTCCTAAAAGTTATCTAACCATCAGATTTTTCCAGATTTCTATCAGGATTCCAGTAGGCACTTGAATAGTAAGGCATGCCACTCTCACTTATTTTTTTCCCCTAATAGCCTCTCCATGAATACATATTTCAGTCTTGAGAAAGAATGCATGTTATTCCAGTCTGTCACTATAACAAATATCTGAGATATTGACTCATAAAAAAGTTTTATCTTAGCTCACAGTTTAAAAGGCTCCAGTCCTTGTTCCATCGGCTCTTTTGCTTCTGGCCCCACAGTGAGGTAACCCATTATGTCAGGGAGCACAGTGACCAAAACCATTCAACTGATGTCCAGAAAGCAAAAGAGAGCAAGGGAGGGCTGGATTCCTACTGTTCCTTGGGAGAACACACTCTCAAAGACCTAAAATATGCCAATAGGCCCAACAATTACCCAACAACACCACAGGTAGGATACCAGCCCTTCAACACTTGGATAATGCAAGTGGAAACTGTGGAAGCACATGTCCATGAAAAGGCAGTGCCAAAGTGGTCAAGAGAAAAATATTGTACAATATTCTGTAACTTGAGAGATGAAAACATTGTGAATTTTTGTATTATTTTAGAGTTCCATCTTCATATTTCAATATAAATCTAAGAAGAGACTACCAAATACTGTGGACCCTTGACTTACAAACTCAATCAGTTCTCAAAGGGTGGTTGTGACTAAAGTTGATTGTAAGTCAACACAGATGAAATCAGGATGTTTCCCTGGGTACGTGCCATAGGTAACAAGAGGCAGACGAATCTTCCATTAGCCTAGTTAACCTAAATTGTTCATATGTTAGGCCAGTCTTAACTTGAGGGTCCACTGTACTTTTATAAAGATCTGATAGCCACTGTTACTCTTAACTGTTTCATCTCCATTTCTTTTCTTTCTTTTTTTTTTTTTTCCTGGTACGGGAGATCAAGCTTGGGTCCTTACGCTTGTGAGGCAGGCAGTGGAATCACTGAGCTAAATCCCTGGCCCTCGTCTGCATTTCTATGTGCTACATGCTATCACCCTTCATCACCAAACTATTACAAGATAATTATTTTATGAGCTCAAAAAAAGAGAAAATATCACATGCATAAACTCTGATAAATAATTGATTTTAAGGTGCTGCCAGATTTCAGATGCCAAAATGTACAAAAGTAGGTTTTCATTTTACTGGTTTCAGAAAAATTTGTATGTGTGAAATTGCACATATTTATTAAATATGCATTGTAAAGCATTCAATTTCCCTTTAGCATTTTGAGTTAGAACTTAATCCTTTTTTCAAATCTCTAAGTGCTTTCACAACCTAGAGGTGAAATCAAGAACTACATTCTCTACACTGCTCTCTTCATGGCATCCCACAGAGAAATTTGTCAGAGATGATCACCAACATGGATTTATCTAAGAGAAAGAGAAATAGAAGCTTTAATTACACTGTGTCCAAAAAGTGTCAAAGAGAGGATTGTCGCTGGTCTTCACATTTAATCTAGAAAACAGCTAATGAATTTATGCCTTCAACTTCAGCATTGGGCCCACTGCAGTGTAGAATGGTTATATGATATAAAGTATCATTTTATATCAGTACATAAATGAAAAGTATTATTTAATTATTCATTTAGTGAAAAATTAACTCATATTAATTTTTCATGCATACATAAATACAATGGGCTTTGTATTTTATTACATATTTAATATTTCCCCAATTCCTTTAGGTAATATAAAGCTTTTTGTAAAGAGAATCTGATTAGGACAAAAATTAGGCTATTCCAAATATGAGGCAAGTTTTCCTTTTTGATAAGATCAAAATATATTTAGTTTACCAATAAATATGTATGCTCAGAGTTATACATTAAAGAAGTAATGATTCCTTTGTGATATCGATTAATAAGTATGTCCTGTCATATAAAACAGTAAATTAATTTAGAAGTATATTCCATCACCACATTTTAAAAATTAAATGCATTCAAACTTCACAAGCATCGCTAATAATACTTTGCTGGAGACTCTTTTAAAGAAAAGTCAAGGTTGGATGCTGTCATGACAAATTTTATCTTGAACCATAAGCTTGATTGACTGTACAGATCTTCTATGAGTTCAGTGATATTTTCTTTTTTTTTATTAGTTATTCCAGGAGTCATGTTAAAAGCTCCTATATAATTGTAGAATTATCTCCTTGTATTATTTATCTCATCATCACATGATGGATAATAGATAAATAGATGATAGATAGATAGATAGATAGATAGACAGATAAATAGATAGATAGACAGAAATAGTTTTAGTCAGCTTCCCATTGGTGGAGCTCTGTACCACACATCACTATATAAAGGCAGAGACGTTTATTGGCTCACAGTTTTAGAAGATGCAGTCCATGGAAAGCTGGCTCCAGGGAGAAACATCATGACAGAAGGGCATGGTAGAACAAAAATACTTAGCTCAGGGCTGCTTGGGAAGCAGAGCAGGAGAACAATGCCAGAAAGGATACTAAGGACCATGTAATGGACCAAAGTTACATTTCCGTGGTCCATGCAGACACATCTGGAGGTTTGCTTCCTAACCTGGCTCTCAAATCAATCAAGGTAACTCAATTAAGCTATGATATCACTCTCTAATCCCATTAGTTTTTTTTCTTTATTATTTAAGATGTTCACGATAGGCACATGTTCACATATGAGGGTTATATTCAAATTTAGGTGCGAATAAGATCCTAAATTTGAATATAACCCTTATAAATTGACAATGTGAAATAGGAAGAAAGGGTCTAAAGGTGCAGGGAAAGTGGGAAGGGTAGGGGAAAGGTAATAAGGGAAAAGAAAAACATATGAGAAAAATGAAAAAAATGGAAATGCAGTGTTTGTAAAGGGGAAGGGGAGGAGGGGTGAAGGGAGGGCAGGGACAAGGGGGAAAAATGAGAACCAAGACCTGTCATGTAAAGGTACAAGATCCCAATAATGAATGTAACTGTACTGTGTACCTAAAAATGTACCAATAACCTCAATGAGGAAAAAAACAAAACAAAAACAAAACAAATTTAATCAGAGGTGCTAGAATTTATCACAAAATTATGAGCATAAGTTAGTAGAAAAACTCTTTTTTAATTTATAATATGTGGGGTGTGTGTGGGTGTGTGTGTGTGTCAGTGTGTGTGTGTGAGAGAGCGAGAGTGTGTGTGAGAGAGTGTGTGTGATACTGGTGATCAAATCCAAGGCCACGTGCAGTCCTCAATTCACCATTCTATTCCAGAAATCCAGTAAGGCATAACTGCTTTCCCAGAGTATCCCAAGTCTGCAAACAAGCTGTCATCTATAGGCTCTTTAGAAGAATCAGCTTCCTATAGTATTCTGGATACTGAAAGAAGTCATGCCTTCACTTTTGTGAGAAAAAGGCCTCTTTGTCCCTGCTGACCACCAGGTGAGGACGCTGTCAGATTGTAGAGGCCATTCACGTTTCTTGACAGGTGAATCAGCAAACTTCGAAGATGATTTTGCACATTCTTGTACAAGTCCATGAAGGAGTCAGTGTTGCTTGTAATAGCCATATATTTCAGGAAGCGTGGGAGCCTAGAGAGCGGGGTAAGTAATATGTGAGCAGAATACGCAACACTGATGGAAGGAACAAAGAATTATGTGTTCATAGAGCAGTACGCTTGAATCTTAAAATCATAGTCTTGAATAGAAAATATATTTGAAATACCTATAAATATAAACTAACTGCGTGTTGGGACAAGCATCAACTTATGACAAGCAGTAGAACTAAACTTTCATTTTATACAAACAAAAATCAGAACTTCTTCATCTTCGTCTGATCAATAGTATTCTCCACCGGTGAAATTAAGTGCATTTTACATCACAGACCATCATTTTCTCTAGTAAATAAGGTAAATCTGTAAACTGAAGGAAAAATATCCAAAACCCAATATAAAACTGAGCAAAGGATGTTTAAAGGGTTCATACAAAATGTCAAAATAATGGCTTAACCTCACCCATGGAAAAATTAAGTAAAAAATATAAAAGTGAAAAAAAACAAGATATGTTTTTCCTTTCCTTTAACTATAATGCATACAAATGAGTTTAAAATTCATCATTGCCCTGAAGAGACACCCAGTGACCGTTTGGCCATTCCCAGGTCATTTATGATTTTTCCTGACACAAAGAATGACACACAGAAGATGGCAACAAACCAACCCTCTTTGTAAACTTTGAGGAATAAAATACGTTAGGTTTCTCAGCCCTCGTGTCTTTGTCCCAGCTGGGAAACCTATGCTGTAGTAAGGCGAGAGGAGCCACACAGAATACACAGAATACACAGCCAATGAGCACAAGTATTTTACAGCAGCGCTTTATTCAGAATAAGCAAATGTCAGGGAGAGTTGTGCTATTCAGGAAGCTGCCCAAAGTCGAATCCACAGCCTTTCCCAATACGTGTTTCTACACAACCTGCTAAAGTTGTACCTGCAGTGTGCCACCACTTAGCTTCCTGTGACAACTTCGTGTGTTCATAACACTGTCCTTGGTTATCACTCATCAAAATGCTGTGCATTTCTACTTGTATTTAAAATAATCCCAGTGACCATACTGGATGCATACAGAAGTCAGTCACTTCAGTCCTATTATCAAATATCTTTTGTTGGAATTACTTTACATGAAAATAGGCACAAGGTTCAAATTAATGAATTAAATTAATCTTGTTCAATTCTTATTATTTTCAGTTATGAATTTAGTCAGTTATGGCTGAATCATATGGATATATTTTATTCAATCATTTTTCCGTATAAACAAAACTTTCCCTCAATCTACAACTTAATGTGCTTTTATTAACTTTTTACATTCCCAGTTATGTTTCAAAAATCATATTTTATTTATGATTCAAAGGAAAAAATAATTTAACTCCTACATTTTTCTAGGAAAATTCTGCTCATTATAGGCTTACTCAGCAGTCTAAATGTCAGAGAAAATTTGCAGAATACGAAGCTCTCCAGGAAGAATACTCACGGAGAGAAAATGGCAGTGTGATTCATGTGTCACTCAGAGTCTGGTACAGGAAATGGTGCCAATTAGAGTCTGATTATAGTAGACATTTCACTGAACAGGTGACTAAATAAACTATTTCTATGTGACACGGTGATTGGGATAAGGTTGTTGAATACTGTTTGTCAAGTTTTATGTGTTAGAATTGAATCCGAATACTGAGGTATTAAGAAGGCAAGAGCTTAATCCAACTATGTTGTTTGGAAATGGTACCGCTAATGAACGACTGGGATTAGATAGTGACATAAGGATGGCACACCTGTGGTTGAAACTTGGTGACTTTACAAGCAGAAGGATGGAAATAAAAGAGCCAAACGTATGCATGTTCCCTGGGGCTGGCCACGTGATGCCTGGTGCTGTCTTGGGACTAGGCAGCCAAGGAGGCTATTGCCATATCCAGCGCTCTGAAGTCCCAGCACCTTGGCCCAAAGTAAAGCATCTTCCTTGATAACTTATCCAGTGTGTGACAGGTGGTACCAGAAGCTAAGACAGAATAATAGAAGGGATACGCAGAGGAGTGTAGAGTTTCGCCATACTAAACTAAGGGTATGCACTGTATTGCACTGATACTCTGATTCAAAACCTTTGCTGTATGTTTTAAGTGTTTTCTCATAGAAGATCTGTGATTAGTTAAAGAGGTGTTAGTGTCCAACATTTTAAAAATCAAATTCAGACTCCCAGAATTTGCAAATCACAAATTTAACAAGTAGCAAACCTGAAATTTTAGCTCATGCCTTCTGGAAAAGTTTTCTGGTAACATTTGACTTGCATCTCCTGTAAATCTGATCCATTTTGTACTGGTCTGGATAACTTTTGGAAATTTTTCAGAATGATCCATTGACTTATCTGTAACTTGTATTTTGAGTTCATTTTTAAGCGAGTCCTAAAAGCATGGAAATGTGTTTACTCATGAGGAATGATCTATGTTAATAATTATACACTTTTTTTAGTACTTGGGAATAAACCGAGGGCCTTCATGTTGAGTTACTGCCTCACATACATCTTTCAAAATTTTTCTTTGGGGAGACGGGCTTTTGGTAAGTCATCAAGTCACTCAGGCTGGGATGGAACTCATGTTCCCTCAGCAGAGTGTGACCTACCACACCTGGTGGTGTCTTTTGTGTAAATCAGGTTAAACATATCTCTCTCCTCACACATTGGCCAGTTTGTCTGGGGTCGGGGGGACATTCATAGTTTTTCTTGAAGCTTTGTAAATACATAGTAAATTATTGCTCTCCATAGTTATTTCCCTGTGCAATAGCAAAACAGAGCTTTAATTGCCAATAATCATAACTCCGTGCACAATGATCAACTGCCTGTGCCTGGTTCCTTTCTACCCGTGCCAGCCACTGGTAAACACAATTCTACACTCAACCTCTACGAGATCAACCATCTTAGATTCCACATACGCTGAAGAACATGCATTCATTGTCTTTCTGTGCCTGGCTTATTATTTACATGCTATCATGTTCCATGTTAACTTTCAATTTAGAAGGTAACCTTCAGTTCACTCAGCCTCCTAAGCAATATTTGTGAAGTTAAAGGCAATCATCTGACCACCCACCTGTAGTTGAAATAAAACTAGTTTTGCCTATAATTTCAGCTACAGGACATAACACGCTAGGTAAAATACCATATCTCATCTTTGTGACTATCAGTCTATGCATTAAAAACAAAAAAAATTCCCATAGGTTTAATGTTATGCAAATTAAAATGATAAAGAGTGATCCTGAACAAAAATAATCAAACTTTAACCGACGTTAATGTATGATATATTCCTTCAAAGTTCTGGGAAATGAAGCATACACAGGAAAAAAGTGGCAGTGCATTAGAGTGCTTTACAAGAACAGAATCTGTACAAAATACACGTACAATTGTACAAAGGGATATATTAGACTTCATGGGATCAAAAGGGGAAGAGTCCCAGTAGCCCTCATTGGATCAGAAGGGAAAGAGTACAAAATGGTCACCTGTGTGCTGGAGAGGCCAGGACCCAGTAATATTCCAAGATCATTGGACATGGAAGCTCCCTGAATAGTCACCCTCCAAGTCTGTGTCAGAAGGCTGAAGGGTCTGCTTATCACAGCTGAAGGAACTGGTGATCAAAGTCTAAAGACAATGACAGAGACCCAAGCTTTTCCAAAACGGGGGGGGCACTTCCTTCTCATACCTGCAGTGGGCCTTTCCCCCTCACTTTGCTGGCCTATATATCAGTCATCCACAGACACACTCAGCACTTACTGATCTGCTAGAGGATTCCGACTCAAATTGCCGTATCACAGCTAATAATCATCAGCGATAAGAAATGTAACCAAACAGCAAAAATGTTGTACAGCAGTAAAACCAGGGAGGGGCACTTCCTTCTCATACCTGCAGTGGGCCTTTCCCCCTCACTTTGCTGGCCTATATATCAGTCATCCACAGACACACTCAGCACTTACTGATCTGCTAGAGGATTCCGACTCAAATTGCCGTATCACAGCTAATAATCATCAGCGATAAGAAATGTAACCAAACAGCAAAAATGTTGTACAGCAGTAAAACCAGGGAGCTTCCCCTTTCTGTTATTTTCTATGTTTCTTACATTTCCAAAAATTATTTTGCTTCAAAAATTTAAATAGCCATTTCAGCTATAAAAATCACACCCCCACATTCTTCTGTTTTCAGTCAAAATCTAAAAAGAGCTATAATGAGAAAGGGACGTAAGTGAGAAGCCAATTAGTCATCTGTTGAGAATATCAAGTATTGGGCTTCCCGTCTACCTGCTGTATGAACATTGGAGATTTGGTTCTGTTCCTAGTGCCTAATCTGGGCGAATCTAAGAGCCAGGGACAGAACCTTCAGTTGCTCTCCTATACTCCACCCTATTAAATACAGCAATGCTCTGGATGTATTTTGACTGGGATAATTTTGATTATCTTCCCCTCAAAAATGAGTATAATCTTTTCTTCTGCAGATCTCGCAGAGACTGGTAAAAGCAATCCATCCCTATCTCGTTGACTCTGTAAATAAATTCCATTTTTATTTCATCCTCCTGGCTTGTTTCCCACAAATTTAAAAGAGCAGTGAGAGAAACTTGCTTGTCGTATTGATTTTACAACCTCAGAGGTGTTTTTAATCTGAAGAAAAGTAACAACTTGTCACTTCTGCAGCAGATAATTCTAAATTACAAGATTTCATTAGGAAAGGAAAACATCCTCTCTCCATAATGTGGAGAGCTTAAAATAGTATTTATTCAGTCTGTTGATTTCTAATTTTCTAAAAGTATCACATTTAAGAAGTTTATTTATTTGCATTATGTAATAAGTTGGAGGTGATTCATTTTAAACTAATGTTCACTTATATCTGCTTCCTATGGGAGGAAAAGGCGAGTTGCACCTTTCATTTTAATGAAGTAAACAAGAACAGTTATAATAGGCATGTGCAAAAAGTGCAGGGTCATACACAGGATAAGGGTACATTAAAAGTGAGCTTCAAAGAGCCACGTCAATAGACTTTTCCCTAATTTAGATACGGTAGAAGGAACTAATGATCAAAGGGAAGCCTCCTAAATTGCATCTGATTCTCTGCCCAGAAGTCTGCTTTACAGAATTAGAGCAGACCTCTTCTCGTTACCAGGTAACATGACTCACTGATATTCCATGCCTGTATTTGAATGGATCTTCACTGGATGGAAAAGGTCCTCAGAGCAGCTGTGCCAAACTGTTATTGATCCAGAGAAAGGATGCTTATTTCCCCCATCTGGTGGAAGGATAATTTCTTCCAGATAGGCTGAAAGTCATTCCTAACATCAAGCATTATTTCAGATACCAAAAACAGTTGTTTTCTAATAATTTTCCCAAATTTTGGAAACTAATATCAGAATGGGAGAATTTGACACAGAATTAATGTTTGGTATCCTAAAATATGGTTGATTAGTAGGAGAGAATTTCAGTCCCAATCCATGGTGTAAATGAACTCTGACTCAAAATTAGGTTTTGAAGAAAAGAACAGCCATTTTAACAAATGGTGGTGGAAAAATTGAAAATCTACACACAGAAAATTTGATCTAACGATCGCTAGGCCCCAAGGAGCAAAGTGCTGGCTCCAGCGCTAACACAGTGACTTGTTTAATTAATTAGCTAAAATTTTTATCTGAAGTCAGTGAGTGACATCGATTGAAATGGGCGAATCCAAGCTCCTTCCAGGACACAGGCCCAAATGCCAGCATCATTGACTCCAGGGACCAGAAGATGCTTAGGATCTCTGCAGTCTTTTGGGATAGAACTGGGGTCTGGGACTAGCTAACAAGGAGCAGCTTTACTAGGGAACATTTGAGTTTGTGCCTTTGTGGGAGAGAGAATGAGGATCACTGGCTATTGCTCCACGCTGTTCCCTTGTGCTCACTCAGTTATAGGCACAGAAGGAAATATCCATAGTTCTTCCTGGAATTGAGTCACCACAGTAAAAGGCCAGACCCAAGAGACAGGAGACTCTGGGATCTTACCGCCTGATAAATGTGCTGTACCCCTTAACCTGAGCCTTTCCTTCCTATTTTCCCCAACTTCACACTTGTGCTATTAACACAGATTAAAATATTTTCATTGGAAAAGTCTCTCCCACCACTCTACAGAAATTAAATCAAAATAGATCAAAGATTTAGATATAGAAAACAAAAACACTGAAACTGCTAGGAAATAAAAGCAAGGAAAATACTTGAATACATAGCCATGGCCAAACACTTCCTGAGGTGAACTCCAATAGCACAAAAAATAACAAGAATCAACACACTTAACTATATGAAATTAAAAGATTTCAGCACAGCAAAAGAAACAGTCGAGAACATGAAGAGACAATATTTAGAATGGGAAGAAAACTGCTGTCTGCTCTTCTGAAAGATGCCTGATATCTATAATATATAAAGAACTTAAATAATTAGACCACCCCTCAAGAAAACAACCCTATCAAACAGAAAAAGGGATACATGAAGTCACATCTCAAAAGAAGAGTCACAAATGGCCACTAACTACATAGAAAAATGTTCAGCATATTTTACCAATAGAGAAATGAGAATCAAAGCAAGACCGAAGTTCTATCTTCAGAAAAATGATGGATTCTATACGGCTAGGAAGGTATCTTGGAACTGCTCTCCCCCAAATATCTAAGCAGAACCAGCCTGGCTGCTGGAGTTGCCCCCTGCAAACTTCTCAGGGAGTCTCTGCAGCTGAGAGTGAGTGATCTTAGATCCAGAAGTCTAGAGTCTGGGAATACCAACTGCTCTCTTGGAGAAACAGAGACAAAAAGAAATCTGAAAGACCAAAGACAAATCCCTCTGAAGAAAGTAAGCTAGTTCAATGGATTGAGTTTATTGAATTAGATGCCTTTTCTTTCCCACATGTAGCAGTATGGGAACATGGCAGAGTACAGATGAGGAACTGGGCATTTAAACCACACTAATTGTATTTGTGAGCACAGTGTAGGCTCTAAGTCCCCACAGCACCATTGATTTTTCAAGGAATGCCAGCTGATCACTTCCCAGGATTAATTACAAATTTAAACAATCTGTATGTTACTGGAGGACGTGATAGTGAAAAAGGAACAGGTTTAAATAATTTTTAATTATTAATATAAAAGAAATTATGTGGATAAGAACTTTAATTTCTACTGCATTGGATTTAACAAATTTGTGCTGGGAATGAGCAATTTATAAGATCAGTAACATTTTTAGAACAGAAAAGGTCAGGATTTTGAGATATTTTTAAGTAAGACAGAAGGAAAAAGTTCTTTGTTGAATCTTAATGTTCTCAGTACTCCTTTTCTTGGTAATTCTTTTAACAATTCTATGGGAGTACATAATGGGATAATTATTCTGTCAAAAAGGAATTTTAACTGTCTGTATAAAAAACAAAAAGAAAATAATAAAAAAATTCAATATTGTCTTTTGTACTTTTACAATAAACACTATGATTTTTCATGTGCAATCAGAACTGTAGTTTCATGAATATTGTTGATACAGGAAAAATACACCTATACATGACAATATGTAAACTTGTACACCTATGACATATGTCAGTGCACACAAACATATATGTGTGTATCAATAGAGTGTAATTTTGTATATATGAATGTTCACTTATATTTCTGGAATTTTCGTTCATTCACCTAGAAGACAGAAATAACCCCTTTGAAAACTATAACTGCATGAGAATCCCAGGTTTGGATTCTAGATTTGCATTTGTGATTGTTCAAACAATTAAAATTCACAAATCAAGTAATAGTCGCTCATTAAAATTTCATTCGGTGTAACAATTCAAGATAATATATATTAATTTTAACAAAATTTGTGCTTGTGGGTTTCTGTGTGTGTCTGTGTGTGTCTGGTTTGCTGTGGGGATTTTCCAGTTGTGAATAAGAGTCAAGTAGTGAAGTATCATAGCATAACTTTCAGTTTTTATTCTCCCCGCTGGCTCTGAGCCTCCTCGATTCTTCCAGGATCTATGGATATTGAATAACATGTTGTGCTGAAAGTATGGCCATAAAGCGTAAACCAGATGGGCAAACTGAGTCCTGCTCCATTAAACTGTCTGTTTGTAAACAAAGAACTTGGCAGAGGAAACAGGCAAGGCTCAGCATCTTCAGATGAGGCTCAAGAAATGTAGATACGCGGTGGCTTCTCCTGAAGGATGAAGTGTGGCTTTCTCTGATTTTTAGTTTTTATTGTATTAGTGTGTGTTCGTGGTTCACACAGTTCATAATAGTCTCAGGGCATGGCTACGTGTACATAGCACAGCCTGTTTCTTTTTCTCTTTTAACCCCCTTTCCTCCTCCTCTGATTCCACCATCCCATTTTTCATTCTTGTGAACATTATGACTCTTAACACATGCTATGGCATGTAATGTTTGCATTAATTGAATTTATGAGCTTCCTGTATTTAATTTTCATTCTCCTCCTCCTCACCCCACATGCTTTTTCCCTTGGCCCACATCCCTATTGCAAAAAGATCTATCTCCTTGTCCCCTTCTAACCATCCTTCACTATCTCTTTGCTTGTACTTTTCCTCAATCTAAGGAGAGAAACCATCCTCTTGAAATCATCCCATGCTCTCTCTGATGTCCATATTTATGAAAACCTAGAGGCCTTCGAAAAATAACATGGATTAATTAATGAAGAGCAAAGATGAAAAAACATTTTATTCTTTCAAAGGATTCATAGCATGGTCTTTGAATCTTATGTCCGAAAGGTTAATTTTACATCAACCATTACATTTTTAAACTCTACCCTTGAAGAGAAATAACGCAACACTAATTCCAAGTGTTACACTGTTCCACGACTGCTCTTTGCAGTATCAATTGAATGGGTGGTGATAGAATGACCAGAACACAAAACTGAGCATAAAAATGTCATTGGATTTAAAGTCTAATACTAATTTTAGCTACTGAAACTTGAGGTCAATACTTGAGGAAATCCATGCTTGTTTTCTTCTAATTAATAGAAACAACAACACTATATGTCTCTCTCTGGGTGAAAATGAGTTCTAAAGGTAGTCATGGTTGTAAAGCATCCAGACAACGTTCTCCAAAGTGCTACTCAAATGTATATGTTTACTTTCTCATTTGTTTATGTATTTATTTTCAGAATAATACGGCTGCACCTAGGGCCCTGCATATGTTAGGCAAGTGCTCTAAACTGCGTTGTACCTCAGTCCTTTCTTTTGCTCTTCCTTCCGTCCTTCCTTTCTTTTGAGACAGGGTCTCCTTGAGCTGCCCAGACTGCCCTTGAACTTGCTAGCCCCCTGCCTCAGTCTCCGGAGTACTGAAATTACAGGCGCGTGTCACTATTGCAGGCATTCCATCTTTGAGTAGAAAAATATTTAGCGCATTTGCCTTGATTCAGAATTCTTGGAAATGTTCAAATAATTTAAACTCTGGGGTTAACATCTGATGACCTCATGCATAATGTTTTAAATGTCTTTGGGCTGGTCTCATCTGCATACTCACAGAGAAATGCAGTCCTCAAAGCACACGTCAGTTGATACTCCGATGTAAACGCAGTACCCACATTTGGACATAATACATGGCTATCACCTCAGGTCCAGAAATTACAGCTGTGCACCTACATGAAGGTCTGAGAGGAAGCTGGTTTTTGTCCATTTTTGTTTCTGACTGTGATGTTCATATTGCAACCATGTACAGACGTAGGTAATTAAATCTCACTGTGGAGCAGCTATCCATTCTCCACGTATACGTAATTTCTATATTCATTCTTCTCCTGCAGGGTTAAGTAAGTAACTCCAGACTTTGTCTAAAGAGAGACTTACTATTACATATCTGTCCCATTTGACCCAGAACCAGGTAAGTCATGTATAGGTAAGATCCCAATGATGAATATAACTGTATTGTATACCTGAAATGTACCAATAAATTTAATAAAGATAAAAACATCTCTTTTTATTTAACCCGTGGGTGTCAGGTATTTTGCCCAAGCAACGAGAAAGTGACTAAAACACGGGACCACAACCAGCACAAGAAGCATATGGTACGCATGTAAGTAACTGAGTGGTGGTGAGCAGATATAATCCACTTTCCTAATTTGGGGTCTTGGAGCTTATAATTTTGGTTATTGGCACCACAGAGCCACATATCAGATGTTTGGTCCTTTCCCAGAGAGCACAGCCAAGCTATTGTTTGATATTACTTTAGTGAACTTTAAATAAAATGTACCATCATAATATCTGCTCAGCTCCTTCATTTAAATTTCATCCCTAGCAGTTGAGAATTGCCTGTGAGGGCATAAATCCGATGCACTGGGCTTATGCCATGTATGACTGTTCAGCTATCTTCAGATTTGTTGATAGCAGCAGAGTAGCAAGATGGCGCTGAACCTGCATGTTATGAGATATCACAAAAGAAAACCAAACAAGCTGTACAGGCAGTGGAAACATAGCTCTTTCATAAATGTTTGCCTAGCATGTAAGGAAATGCACAGGGATGCTGGGCATGGTAGCTCATGCCTGTAGTCCTAGCACTTTGAGTGGCTGAGGCATGAGGATCAGAAATCTGAACCCCTCCTCAGCAACTCAGTCACTTAGGGAGGCCCTGTCTCAAAATTAAAATAAAATAAAGGCCTGAGGTTGTAGTTCAGTCCATATGAAAGCTCTGTATTTAGACCCTAGTACCACAAAATACAAACAATTTCACAGAGCTGACCTAGTTACAGATGGCACAAAGGCATATGGCGTGATGCACAGAAGTCCTTTTCACAGTAGCTAATAATTTTGTCCCCTCTTTGCCTGTAATCTCCATGGAGAGAGATCGTCTTTGTCCTGTTTGATTTTATACTCAGAAGTACTATAAGGCTTGGTATGGTAGACCTTCGACTAAGATACATATATTGAATATAAGACTACTTCCTCTTATGAGCAAGCATATAACTTTGTTATATTAATTATGTGAAAGGTACATTATCGAGATAATTAAATGATCAAGTTTACCCTCAAGTTAAAGGGAGATATTATCACTTCCTGGCAAGGAGGAGACAGTAAGGACTGGTGCATTTCCCCGGGATATTGCGCAGATGGGGGGGGGTCCAACCAGTGAAATGGAAACTTGACACCGGTTTCAGGTTTTCACATGGAATCGGCTTCCTTTCCTCCAAGGACAATATAATTCAAAATGCCGAGTAAAGATTGAAACACCGCTGAGTTTTGAAACGGCACCCTTGTAAAATTTAGACGGTTCCCTTATAATAAGCAGTAGCATTTTTGAATATATTTCTTCAAGTGGCAAATTATAACTATATGTCTTATTTATGTTGAAGAATCAAGACAGTTATACATTAAAAGCTTTACCTCCTATAAAATTAAAATTCAAAGTTAGCAAACCATTATATAGATGCATTTGGATACTCAAATCAGTATCTAATCTTATAATAGGTAAAATTTAAAAGCAATTATGCCATAAAATAAATGAATAAATTCAATATTACATAAAATCTTTGAAGAATTATTATGACAAATGTCCAATTGAATAAATTTGCTGAAGTCACAAAAAAGCTTGATGGATCCTTAATTTAATATTACTAATCACATATTTTCATTTTATAAATTCCTAACCTTAAAAATTAATTGACTTTAAAAATTTGACAAATGATTTGCATTTTCAGGTCTTTGTTCAGTACATTGAGTTTCTAGTGTGTGTGTGTGTGTGTGTGTGTGTGTGTGTGTGTGTGTTTCACATCACACAAAGACTCTAATTCATTCATTCGTCTTTAATTCAAAACTAGAAAGTTCAACTATAGTACCAGGCAACCTAAATTTATGATGTGAAGATGGATTCACTGCATCTCATCTTGAAATGGCACTGAACTTTAATTCACATCACACAAAGACTCTCATTCATTCGTCTTTAATTCAAAACTAGAAAGTTCAACTATAGTACCAGGTAACCTAAATTTATGATGTGAAGATGGATTCACTGCATCTCATCTTGAAATGGCACTGAACTTTATTCACCCGTACAAGTATCTTTACTCTCTCTCAAATATGAAGCAGCACATTTTTTTTTCTTCTTTGACAACAAGAGAAAAAGAAATACAGCCATAATATAGCTATAATGTGCACACAGCATCTGTTGCTTCTATGCCAAGAAACAAGTTTCTCTCCTGAGGAATAGCAGAGGCTTCTAGAATTTCAGAGGTATAATTTATATATCTTTCTCATCTTTTATTAATGGTTACTCTATCTTAAACTCTCATGTTCCTTTATCACTTGCCTGGCTATAGACACTGAGTGGTTTGAGGTAATTATAGTTATATTTAAGTGTATAAAGTCATACACATATATTTTTGAAAGATGGAGTTTTAGAATTTGAATTTCCACTTTAAAAAGTTTATGCACTTATAATTTCAATATGTCTCCAAGTTATCTTTTAAAAAGACTTTGATTCTTTATACAGTAACACTAACGGAGATTTTCAATTTTATGAAAATTTGCTAATGATAAGCATTATTGAGCTCATTCAAAATGTTTATAAGGCTGACTTAAAGTATTGTTTATAATCTTTTTAATTCAATTGATTAATAATAAGCATTAGTCTATTTTTATACATGTACTGGTGTTTGTTTTCATTTTTAGAGAAAGAACACATTCCTTTGTTTTGCATTTTCACATATTTAGAAGTAAAATGTATTAACTCCTTATCTACCTGGTGTATCTCTATTTATTTTGCAGCGTAATGCCTATTCTTTTCTGACATCTTCATTGATCTCCGCTCACAAGTTTACCACACCATATCCCAAGCCCATTAACAAGGAAGAATATCGTTACAAAAAGGAAAGACACATTGCAATTTAAAATCCACCCTTCATTAGCTCTTGCTTCTTTGAAGTGCTTTTCACTGTTGTCTCTTCCTTAGCCACCCCTCGCCTTTCCACGATCAGAAACCAGAGCAGGAAAACTAACTACAAATGTATCTCTAAATACTCATCCTTTTCTGAAGTCCAGCAAACTCACCAGAAGATGCTTTGATGTACTAAGTGTTCAACATTTTAGTTAATTATAGCACAGAATCATACTGATGAAAATTTAGTCATGCACTTGTTTTTCTGAGATTTCAGCATGAACTGAATACTCCAAAAGAAGACATGGAATCCTCAATTTATTCATGCTGTGTAACTCTGAGAGGTCTGGATGCTAAACAAGAGTAAGTGCTACATCAGGTTTGGGCACTGTTTTGTTTGTTCGTTTGATCTAAAGAGTTAGTTGCTGCTCATGACATATGCACAGCAGAAATCCCATACTCATGGACTGGCTTTTAATTCAAAGTTATAGTTCTTCCAAATATTTAGGTTAAGCAGGTATGAGATGAGGGGACCATTCACCACAATATTAAACTTCCTAGAGAAGCATATTTTGCCTAATGTTCACAGGAGCTTTCTGATGAAGGTAGTGGGGAAAACGTCAAAGCAACCCATTTCCAAGGAGAAACAAGGCCAAATCAAATGTATTCTCTGTCATACTATTAGGAGTATCAGAGAGTATTGCAGTTTAATTCTTGCACATATGATGAAATTACACACTCCACCTGTACTGAAGCTAGACTGCAGGTTGTGAGGTACTGGCCAGTGAACTAATCAGCAGAACCCTGTGCATCATGTCCAGGCAGAAGCCTCAGAATCATTCCCTGATTCACCACAGTTATGACGAGGTAGCATCTCCAGCATCCTGGATGCGTGAGTGATTCATGCAGCCAGAGCCCTTGGCCATCAGTAACAGACACCTAGAAGGAGTGTGAAATATGCCTCACCATTAAACACGCATAGTGTGAGGACCTCAAGTTTGACCCAAATCTTCCCTTCCTAAAATATGAATTTAAATGATTGAGGACAAAATTGAATCAGCCAAGATAATGTCAAGAATGTGCAGGTATGGTTTAAGAAATGTGAATATTCATATAATAAAGAAAAAAATTAGTCTTAGTCCTAAAAGTAGAATTAATAGAGTATCCATCACACATGACCGCAAGCAGAATTTCTTTTCTGCCTCATTTAACAACAGCAAGAAAAAGTGCATAATGTGAAGATGGTGAACCAAGGTCACGTGATGCGGATGCCCTCACTGATACCAGACGAATGGCAGCAGTAGAAGCATTGGAGTATCTTTTTTTTTTTCCTTCTGTGGTACTGGGTGAAGTTCTGGATGTGCTGTGTGTGGCCAATGGTTCTGAAGCAGAGAAGATATCTGACAATACCAGAAGGCTATTTGTCAAAACTGCTGTCTTTGGTACTTTCCTCACTACTAGACAATAACTGGCACCCACATTTAAACAAGAAGAGGTTTATGTTGGCTTGCAGTACTTAAAGCACTTAGTCCACAGTCATCTGGCTCCAAATCTAAGAAGGGCAAGAAGAGAGGGTCTAGTGGAGGAGCACTGCTGAGCTCACAGAAGCCCGGAAGCAGGAGGGTAAGGAGAAGCCTGGGGAGGAGATGCACTCTTCAGGGTTATGGCCCCCAGGGACCCATCTCTTCCAACCAGACCCCTCATCTTCACAGCACATTGAGCTCTGAATTCATCCATGAATGGGAGAAAATGCTGGGCTTAGGGGGAAACCCCTGATCTAAACCACAACAACCGAGATGTTAGTGTGGGGTGAGGATGTTACTAAACATGCTGCAGTGCACAGAACTATGCCTCCCTTCCAAAAATAAAGAGAACAATTACAAAACCCCAAGTGACAGTGGCCCCATGGTTGGATTACTGCTCAATATCCAAGGGTCCTTGTTAGAAGACCCCATTCCGTGGCTACAGCCTATCAGTAAGTTATGCTTCTTTGAACGCTTTTTCTCATTTGAGGTAGCTGTTTCTATCTTCTATTACCAGCCTCTGTGTGCCTCAATATACCTTTTTGGTTTGCAAAAGAAAGATTATATCTCTACAACTAACATACTCATCAAAATCTATTAAAAATTCAGTTCAACATGCCTATGAGTATTCTGTGTGGACCTTAAATAATTACAGACATTCATACCAATAAATGAACCCAGAAACGATTTTCTGGAGTTGGTTTCCCTGCATCCTTGGACATAGTACAGATAACTTTCTGGAAGTAAATGTGAAACTGAAAATCCTAAACATTGAGCTCTAGATATGAGGACTGGCATTGGAAGAACATCTTCCAATAAGCCTATTTTAATCACAGGTAGTCCTGATAAAGAAAACGATTTTTAGGTGATCTTGCTGCTCTTGATGTTATCCAGAGAATAAATAGAGTGATATAATGTCAAAAGTAGGTGGGTTTGCAGAGAGACTCATTGGGTTCCTGTCCAGCAATCTCTTAGCCTTTATACCTGCTTAACACACGTGTCTAAAGATTAGATTCAAGGTTGAGTTTTCAGAGTTGCAATTTTAGTTTGATGTATAACTTTCTGTTTTTAGACTGAAGTGTAGGCATGATTCAGAGGAGAGACATCTAACCTACAGGAGAGAAACATTGGGGCAGACCCAGAAAAGCTTTTGGGAAATTGAAGTACCAATATAACTTTCTGGAAAGTAGAAGACCTTAGTGACGACTCTGTGACAGGTAAGCTAATTTGCCAGTATGATGAATTTCAGAGCCTCCTAGGAAATTAGTGCTACCAAACTGTGTGTGTCTGTTTGGGTCATGGGTCCAAGACCTTAAAGACTAATTGGTCCTTGGCCTCTTTCTTGGCTGTTGTTGTTCTGCTCTTCTTCCCCACTACCATGAACTAAAGATCTTTGCTCCTCCATTCCTTCCACCATGATGTTTCTGTCTTGCAGCCAGGTGATCAAGCACTGAAAGACCTAAAACTGTGAGCTGAATTACACCTCCCTCCCTTCAAGTCATGGGCGTCAGATAATTTATCCCAGTATTGCAAAAGCTGAGTAATACATAGACTTTATTTGCATAAGACTCTGCAAGTGGCTTCACCTGGTGCACACTTTTCCACTATCATACTGTACATAAAGTGCTACCATGATATCTCACCAACATATTTTACATAAAGAGCACATAATGCCCTAAATGACTTTAAAACCCCAAATCATCCAGAAAATCAATTTCAAACTGTAGGCAAGTTGAGAGGAAACAGAAATTCAGTGTTGACAAATTGGATCAACAAGAGCCCAAGTCCATTTGGAGTTGTATTATAATGATATCAAGACTAGAAAGACCAAGCATAAAGTCACATATCATTAATTTATCTGTATGTGTACATTTACCAAGAATTGGGAATTTAATACATTAGATCCAGTGCTTGGGAATACTTCCGATACATTTCTTGGTTTTTAAATTGATTCCTTCAGTCCATGGTGGTCTATAAACAATAAGACTGAGATGGTGGAAATTCCCTAGCATACTATAAAATGGGTGCAGAAATTTAGCACAGTAGAAAGACAGAAATGGATTTATAGTGTGCGACTGCCCTGCCATTCTTTAACCAAATCTCCCAGGATAAGATTACTAGAGGGACCTCGTTTCCTCTACAAGGCATTACAATTCCTGCAATAGAGATAAATAAATCATAATCTTTTTGAAACTTTCAGCTACAGTGGGGAGACAGTGGAATGAATGGGAACCAGCTATAACTGTATTAACTCACACTTCCTTTTATCATGAACACCAGATAGAGGTAGTCAAAGTCGCATGTTAATCTGGGGATCATGTTTTATAGAATGAATTTACCTTGCTGTAATTTCATTGCCATAGGACTTTGTATCTGTCCTGCATGGGTAGTGATTCCCTTCACTAAAGAAAATGGAATGACAGAAACCAAGCCAGCAGAGAGGGTGCTCTATGCATTGTCCTCCTCTCCTCCTACACATTTTCAGCTCCTCTCTTTTCCGCTCCCCGAGAGGCTGATCCCCAGAAACTTGATTCACCTGATTCAGATACCTGCGGCTCCAAGGTGGCTCCAGCTAAGGAACCCATGTGTGTGTGAGGGGGCTGTGATCCCTGCCCAGGACCGGAATACTGATGATGCCCAAAGCAGTCTGTGAGGAGCGAACCCCACAACTGGCCTCTTTTCGGAAGCCTATGTGCTGAGGTCAGAGTGACTCGCACCCAAATTCCGTTCCCACAATAAAACCTTCTGAGTGGAGGAACCATGTTCTAATTACAACGATGTGTTTGGCCTATTCTGTTCCTAATACGAGAATGTTTTGTTTTTTCCCTTTATAAGACTTACTTACGTTAATTTCCATAGGAGCCACTCATAGCTCGCCTTTAGCCTAATTGATTGGCAATAAGTCAGTGCCTGGGACTAGTCAATGCGTTCATTAGTTGCACCCACATTGGCTGTCCCGAACGCTGCTTTCTCTCTCCTGGTTCTGTCTCAGTGTATTTTTTGCTCAGACATGTTCATATGCTGGGTTAGTGGGACTAGAGACCTACTGCAGGAGTCTCTAGAAAATTCAAGCATTCTGGGAGACTGAGTGGGGAGTATCATAAGTTTGACCCCAGCATGAGCAACTTAGTGAAATCCTGTATCAAGATAAAGAAAAATAGAATAATAAAATAAAATTTAAAAATATAATTTACACCTTTTTGTGAAGTTACAGGTTCAATCCTCAGACCAGACTATTAAAGAGATCACATTATTTTTTAAAATCAATCATAAATGTTAAAAGTAGAAATATATTAAAAATTTTAAAACAAATTCAAAGTCAAACTAGCTAAATATGTATATAAAAAAAACATTTCCTAGAAACTTGATTTATCTAGGAGACTAAGAGGGCATTAGTATATTTCAGTGTGATTTCATTTGAATGTGATTTAAAAGAAGAAGAAAATGTTATGTGTGGAACCATTTGCCATTTGCACTGGTCATAATGACCTGGCTCTTAAAAAATAAGTAACGAAAAACTGCAGAATGGTAATATAATGATTTAGCAAAAGAAGAAATCGGGGTGATTTCCCTATCAATATCAGTGTGAACAAGAAACTTAATACTTCTCAAATACTTTGTTTGAAAATTTCTCATTATGCTGGTCTAATAAAATCAAAATAAAGCAAACAGAACTAACATGACAAAAGATTAACATTTCTTTACTAAGCCTAAAACTATCAGAGGAGTTACTGTTGATATTAATAAGTGTTTTATGTAGAAAAACACTCAGAAAACTGTAAACAGCCCCAGAAGCCATTCAGCTAGTTCACCTATGACATGATGGTGTGCTCCATGGAATGTTACTAAGAAATCAGATGAAACATACCAGTGCTGTATGTGACCATACAAGTGAATTTCAAAAACACTGTGTGTCTGCTGCCTGCCTTGCACGTACAAGGTCCCGAGTTCGATCCCTGGTACAAAAATACATACATACATACATACATACATAACACTGTGTGAAGTTAAACATGTGAATCCAAACATATACAATGCCAAATGCCAAATACAATCCATCTGCATTACATTTGGAACAGTTGAACTATGGGGATAGAAAAAAAGTTTATGTTGGGTTAGGGATTTTCTAGAACGAAGGGATAAACACATTTGTCTAATAAGAATAATTATAACTTGACTGTTGCTACAACTACATAACTGTATACACTTGCAAAAATTCATACAATCACATATGTAGATGGATTTTCATAGAATTAATTCTATTTTAGCAAACCTGAATTTTAAACACTTTTTCCCAATTTTTAATATGTGGACAGTATACTAACAATAGATGAAATAAAACATTCACAAAGCAAGAATATTTGTTCTATGAGCTATTTCCAAAATTCATGACAAAACTCTATAAATCCTTACAAAAGAAACATGTTTTCCAGAACACTGTCAATACCCTTGTATTGTGTTTGCCACAATGAGGAAAAAGTTATTTTTGTTTTGCTTACTATTAGTAATTGTCAGTTGGCACAGTCTTGGTATACTAGGAGGTACACAATAATCAGTTGTGAAATACACAAATAACTAATTAATTGAAAAGACATAACATTTTAAAATATAAGTAACTTTCACACATCCAGAGATTACTTTTATATCCAAAACACTACACATATGTATATGAATGCATATTTGCAAATTTCATTCCACACTTTATTAAAATAATAGCGGGCATGATGGTACCACCACTGTAACCCCAGCACTCAGGAGGAGGAGGCAGAAGGACTGCCATGAGTTGGAGACAGGGTGGGCTTCATAGTGAGCTCAAGGACAGCCTGAACTCTATAGGAGTCTCAGAAGGCAAAACAGCAACCATAACAAGTTTTCATGCCAAAGGGCCAACAGAGCAAGAAGAAATATTCCTGTTCTATGATATCTTCTCTGGAAGATTTTTATTTTAAAGAAAATTATAACATCTACATTTTAAGGAAAAACAAAATAGCACATTATTACAAATACATGCTGTGAATGATCAGAGAAAGGTGAATTTAGTATTTCATAAAATATTCATAACAATGGTGTCATATTTCAAAAGTAAATAAAATTGGATGTATTTAAAATTATTCTGACACAATACAAATACGAAATGTTTGTTATATTTCTTTGGTTTTTCTTTCTACCTTTCCAAAATAATGTTTACAGGTTGACATTTTGAGGCCACATTGCAGTAACTTTGGGACCAGGAAAAGGGATGAAATTCTCACCACGTTGTAAATGAATTTCATAAACACAATTCCTGGGGGCAAAGAGGATCCAAGCAGCCCTTAAGCTACAAACCAATTTTGATGCTCTACTAAATATAAGCTTCTCATAGGAACAACACTGGTTTAGAAAATGCTTTTCTAAAATAATTCTACACCAAAGATCACTGAGATTGAATCTGATGGAAAACTCAAAGTTGAAAATAAATTTAATTAAGTTCGGCAAGCATCGATTGTACTGATATTAGTTATCAAAAATTGCTCTAGTTCATGATTTCAGTACAGAACTGAGAGGAAAAACTACACATAAAGCAATTAAACATAATATAATTTGATCCAAACATAACAGATATATGTATAGGATATATATATATATATATTTATATTTCATAAATATTTTGGCTGTGGAATGGAAATCAACTCACTCTTGGAAACTTGCTGAACAATGCCTCCAAAAATTTTAGTATATTGCATAGTAAGTAATTTCATTTATCTTATGTGCCTTTAAAAACTAATTCATTGGCTTAAAAATTCATGATAACAACTGTTGCACCAATTTGTAACAGGAAACTCAAAATCATTTTCGGGGTCCGGAGGGATCACTTCCCATTTCCTAAAGGCCCTCAGAGGCACCTGGTGGTGCAGTCAATACTCCAGCTTCCAGAAAGGGAGGATGTCTGGATTAGACACTTTTCCTCAGGTGCATCAAGACGTATTAAAAACAAATCAGCAAGTGCCTGTTCACTTCATCTCTGAATGGCTTACTTTAAAGAATGTTCTACAGGATTGCTCATTGTACTTTTGCTAATAATAAGCCAGCATTTCTAGACTTATTCAGTCCTTGTTATGAAACTTTAAAATATGTTATAGATCATAACACATCATATGGGATCTTTCTGTGAATATACGCAGGGGAAATTCACTCATATGTTTTTTACTTTCAAGCAGCAAATAAAAGTTAACTCTACAATAAACTTGTCATCCCTAAATGTTGAATACATATAAATTCCTGAGCTGGATGGAGGCAAGTAAAGAGGGGGCAATGATTGGTTACCTTAAATGTGGGTTTAAACTTTTAGCTATCATATGGAATTATTACATAGCCTGCCAAAATAACTTGTCATTTTTCAGAGTTATTTTGTGTTGTGTGAAACCAGACAGCAAGACCAACCACCGCTGAACCAGCCATTCAGAAGCTAATTAATAGTTTCAACAAAAACATTTGCAGTGTGCATTTGCTGACTTTAGGATATAAACATGCATAGTGTCCCTTGATGAAAAGTGACTCTTCTTTAAACTATTGTGATTTAAATGAGAAGAAACATTAATACTGTACTTGTGACAGCAATTGGGGAAACCGTCATGTTCATAACCAAGACCTGAGAGCAATCATGCACACTGCAAGGCAGCTTGTCATCTCTAGGTCTTGTACGCTCTGGGCAAAGACTCTATAACAATGCACTGACAGGTTGCAGAAAATAAAAGCAAAGAATAGCATAACGGGACATTGTGAAGAAAAATAACATTTCAGAGAATAAAATCATATAGATTTTGACCAACATGACTTGTTAAAATGATTTCAGTCCTCTGAGAAAGTAGAAAAATAAGGGGTAGAGTGATAGCTGATAATCAAATAGTTTCAAATAATAATTTTAAAAAATGAAAGCAGTGTTTACCACATGGAGGAACTGGTCAGAAAGAAGAATTCTGTGGATGAAAATTGAGGAAAGAGATAATCTTTTAGTTATGCAATATAATAAATTAGAATGCTTAATTCTAAATAGGCTAAGTAAATGTAATCCTTGTGTTACATTAAGTGGATAAGTTCTGAAGGTAATTATTTCAGAAGGTAGTACTATAAATGGATATTTCAATGTAGCTCACTGTAATTTTAGAATATCTCTGCAATTTTTGAATTTTGTTCCAGAAATCTGGAGAGTAGATGCTTGAGAACACAATTTTCTAGAAAATGAAAGTTTAAGTTCCTAAAGAAGACAAAGGTAATTTTAGTAAAATAAGTAGAGTTATTTTGAAGAGAGCTTTCTGGCATAGAAAATTTTGTTTTGTTTTGTTTTTGTTCTTATTCCTATGGCAATATAAAGTTCTAGAATACTTAAGGAGTAGTGACCATCCTCTATTGTCATTATAAGCTCTCATTGGTTCCGAGAAAAAATATTTGGTTTACAAATAAGACTTCTAACTAGAACATCAAAAACTTCAAACACATCCAAAAAACACAATCGTGGTAATGTTCTACATCAAAAAGTCTGAAGTAGAAATACAAGAATAATGATGCTATCAGAAATGTTACAATAGAAACAAAATATGCGCTATTCATCCCCTGAGCTTATTCAATGTCCTGTTTGTAAAATATAGTTGTTTGGTAGAGACAACACAATTAATAGTTGTGGGTAATGCAATTTGTAAATAGATTTTTATTATCTTGGTAATATTATGAAGGTGTTACATTAACTAATTTTCACTCTGTACAGCTTTATACTAAGAAAGTTTACAGATGGCTAAGTTGTTTATTCAGGATACTCACATTTTTAGAGCCCACTCTAAGAAGAAAATGTATCTCTTGGGACCAAAACTGGACCAAGAAGATGTAAAAATCCTGAGTAATCCAATAGGCAAAGAATTTGAAGCAATAATAAAAACCTTACAAAGAAAAACTTTGGAACTGATGGATTCACCACTGAATTCTACAAGAACTTTAAGGAAGATCTATGGCAATTCTCCACAAAATGTTAATAAAATTGGAAGGAAAGGAGTATTCCCAAAGTTAGAAGCTAGCATCACCCTGATTGCTAAATCAGGGAAGGACTCAACGAAAAAAGAGAAATACACACAAATCTCCTTAATGACCTTACACACAAAAATCCTCCACAAGATACTGGCAACAAATTTTCAAAAAAGTCACACATCATGACCAAGTAAACTTCATCCCGGGGATGAAAGGATTGTTCAACCTATGCAGATCAATAAATTTTAACTCATTACATAAACAAACAAACAAAAAAGACAAAACTCACATAATCGTCTAAATAAACACAGGAAAGTATTTTGACAAAATTGAACATCCATTTATCATATAAACCCTGAAAAAAATGG
Organism: Fukomys damarensis; assembly: GCF_012274545.1. NCBI lineage: Eukaryota > Metazoa > Chordata > Mammalia > Rodentia > Bathyergidae > Fukomys > Fukomys damarensis. The sequence goes on from NW_022900913.1 coordinate 9,486,098, forward strand.
GTACAAAAGGATTTTAATCTATCTTGTAAAAGCCATTTGTGATAGACCTACAGAGAAAAATTTTATTTAAATAGAGAAAACTTCAAAGCTTTCCCCTAAAATCAAGAACAAGATAAAGCTAAGCTATCCAGTACCATCACTCCTGTACCAAAAAAGTACTCGAAAAACTACCCAGACTAGTCAGGCAAAGGAAATAAATAAAACAGATATGTATAGGAAAGAGAGAAGTCAAAATATCATTACTTACAGGTAACATAATCCTCTACACAGAAGACCAAAAATTCCATCAAAAGACTTCTGGAATTAATAACCTAATTCAGGAGTGTAGCAGGACAGAAAGGAAACATACAAAACTCAATATCATTACTGTACACCAACAATGAACTCACTGAGAAATAAAGAAGAAAAACAAGGTCATTCACAGAAACCAAGAATAATTAAATACTTAGGAGTTAACCAAGGAATTGAAAGACATCTATAATGAAAACCACAGTATTTTGAAAAGAGATTGAAGAAGTCGTTATAAAATGGAAATATATCCCCTATTCCCAGAAGGGCAGAACCAGTATTATCAAAATGGCCACACTTCCTCAACTGATATACAGATTTAACACAAGCACAATCAAAATACCAATAGTATTCCTCATACAACTAGAGAAAACATAAAACTAGAGAAACAACCAGAGAAATCCTTAAATACATATGGAATCAGAAGAGACCCAGAATAGATTGATCAATATTATTGCAGAAGGCATCACAAGCCCAGACTTCAAGCTATATTACAAAGTTACAGTGATAAAAAGTAACATGGTACCAGCACAAAAAAGACAAGAGGATCAAAGGAGCCAAAAACTTACAGCAAAGGAAAGACAGCCTCTTTGAGAATGGTGCTGTAAAACCTGGCAAAAGATTTGCAGAAGATTGATTGTAGATGAAATGATTCAACATCTGTCATATTGAATCTAGACATAGACCATGTCAATTGGTCAATTGGCCAATACCGCACTAAAAAGAAAAAAATTATACACCCACTCAACCTTTGTACCTTTGGGATCAGGTTCCATGGCTGTCATAGGGCAGAAGAAAGAAGCATGCTACATAAATGCTTCAATCAGTGCTATTTTTGTTTGGGGTGATGGTGGTATTAGGGTCTTTATATTATGTTCCTGTTTCTCTTCCTTATGATTTATTTTTTGAACAAAACATTTTAACGATAGGGAATCTGGAAAAACACCCCACATAGAATTATCGTACTCGTCTTCCAAAAGAAGACCAGGGCATCATGGAAATTCCCATGAGTTAAACTATGAGATAGGTAAATAGTTACGTCCTCTTTTGTCTTCCCCTCCAAGGCACTAATATTACCTCCCAATAAATAGATTGACCAAGTCCTTTGGATTTTTCTTTAACTCACTCCTGTGCTATCAGTTATTCACGTCTCCCAGTAAGCACTTACTGAGCCATTGCTATTACACACTTACTTGGTATTCAGCACAAAACATATTCCCTATCTTCAAGAAAGTTAGATCGTAATATCTTCTCCTATTGGCAGACAGTTAATTTGGCAACCATGCTGCCGACCTTAGAGCTCTTATTTCTCAGACACATTTGGATTAGGGGGAGCCACTTTTGCAAGAGCTTCCAGCTGTGGCCTTGTCACCAACCTACACCTTGTCAGCAGTCTAGAGGTGATCCAAACTTGTAATAGGCTCCTGTCCTGAGGTTGGAGCATCCCTTACATACTTCTTCAATAATATATTTTCTTCCAACTCTTACCCCTTCCTTGATTTTAGTATTCCTAAAATACTTCTTTTGAAGTCAGCACACCTATTGAAATTTTGTTGTTATCCTCTTACTAGGTGTTGCTCTTGCCAGCCTTCAGGTGAGACACAACTGGGTGGGGTGAGAATGCTTTCCTCACACATGAGATTAGATTCTGTCCATTTTCTTCATGCTTTGTGCTTCGAATAGATCTTTGTTGTAGTGATAGCTATGTAGCTAGTTCGCAACTATTTGTATTTCATTGCTATTGCCAGAGAAAATAATTGCCAGAAAACAGTCCATTTCCTGTAAGTAAAGTCTACAAAACTGTAGGAGCTCCTTCCAGACAGCAGTCCCCAGGAATGCCTCACACTCCTTGTTTCTCATTCTGCCTCAAGGAGCAGATCACAATGACCCTTGCTGAGTTCCATTCAGTTGTGAATTCCATGGGTTCTCTTCCAGAGACTCAGATTTCACACACATCTGTCTGAATAATTCTCTCTCTCCAAATTTCCCAGTCACAGATATCCTTTATCCGAGTTTTACAACGAGTATAAAGCTAGTAATTAATTTTTAGTTTGTGCACAGTACAGTTGGGGATTTCTTTTGTTTGTTTGTTTGTTTGTTTTGTACCAGGGATCGAACTCGGGTCCTCGCGCTTGTGAGGCAGGCAGCAGAACCACTGAACTAAATCCCCTGCGCAAGTGTGTACTCATAACAATGGCAGTGAACATTTGCAAGCTCAGAGTGGAGCAATAACTGGAAGCTCAAGTATAGTTTGTGCACAGTACAGTTGGGGATTTCTTTTGTTTGTTTGTTTGTTTGTTTTGTACCAGGGATCGAACTCGGGTCCTCGCGCTTGTGAGGCAGGCAGCAGAACCACTGAACTAAATCCCCTGCGCAAGTGTGTACTCATAACAATGGCAGTGAACATTTGCAAGCTCAGAGTGGAGCAATAACTGGAAGCTCAAGTATTACTAGTAGTAGTAACATATATCTACCGGCGTAGTACCATCCAGAATTTATAGATTCGGAACTAAAGGCACAGGATAAGGGTGTAAATATATTTGAAACAGGCTGCAGAATTATGGATCTAAAACATACCTCAAGGATTATAGGCTAGAGTATAAATAAAGTATTTTAATCCTGCTTCTAGAATTAATAATATAGAAAATAAGCAGAAATCAATCATGGATTCAAACAACAGAGACGGATTTAAAAGTATATTAAAGGATGCAAGATTTGAGGAATTATCCGTGCGAAGTTCTCAGAAGTTACCAGATCTTTCCTTGTGTCTGCCCTGCATAGCTGTGAGCAGTGTGTAAAAAGTGTCATTACCGAAGGCAAAGCAGATAGTGCGGAGGAATTTTTATCAGCCCACACTTAGGAGCTTCGTCCTACACTTTGGGAAGATGGAGATGGCCAGTTGGTTGCAGTGACTCAGCACAAAATAAGTACTCCTGAGGGATTGACCCCATTGTCCCTGAAGTTTGAATTCCCATCTCATCAGAAGTGACAAGTGTCTTAGATGTGAAAACAAAGGAAGTTTTCATCCTCCACTTATGAGGAAGACGTAGCTCTCAAAAGTTATCATATGTTAATCTGTGCCATTTTATAAAACAAAGCTTCAAGTGCTGTCATATTTCAAACTTCAGGGAGTAGCATCTCTTCTCTGGTGCCTTTAGACAGCTTTTGAGAGATCAGTGTCACTTAGAAGCATTTTATTGACAATTTAATGATTGACTTCTTTTCAGAATATTCTGATAAGGGCAGAGATTTGAAGGTGAAAGCAATGTCACTAATATTAAATATAACTTGATCCTTCTGAAAGGCAAGTTATTTCAAGCTTGAGTCACTTTGAAAACCTTTGGTAAAAATAATCTTCATTCAGGGACAGGTTGACTTTTTGCTGTGTATTTCTGGAGATCACCATCTGTGTTGCATAAAAACTTCATTGCCCATTTGGGGTTTTATTAGAAAATATTATCCTAAATATCCTTCTTTATTGTTAGCACATGAGTCGCTCACTATAGTCTAGTTCTGAAGTAAGATATATTCACAGTGAACATACTAATGACATGAATTACACTCGGTTTATCATGGCAAAATAACCGAAAGGAAATACCATCAAGTTTAGATTTATCTAGAATCATCTGGCAATTTTATAGTTACGTTCAAAAGTAGTAACTTACATTGATTGTAAAACACACCTAAATTCAGGAAATGGGATAAATAACTAAATTTTATCTTCAGATAAACTTACAATTGTTTTTTTTGAAATCAAAATGTGTGATTTCTATTTCTGTTATACAACCTCTTCCCAGGGCTGCTACCATAGCAATCAGAGGAGAAACGATGGTAACTCCCAATTGAGTCTGAAATAGAAACAAAGGTAGGAAAATTTTCTTTTTCTCTTCTGGCTTCCCCAAGGATAACAGTTGTGGAAAACAACAGCATTACATATTGCTGCCACACTGTCCACAGAACCCTTCTTTCTAACAACAGAAACATGCTATCATGTGCAGAAAAATGTACAGTAAATTTTCTAGAAGTGAGAACTGAGAAAGTGCAAACTGTAATTTTCATGTGCATGACACAAGCCTTAGCTTGACTGCTGAATCAAACATGTACAGGGCAGATCCAAAACATTAGCCCAAATACTAAACATACAAGCTGAGATTTGAACTAAATGTACCAGACTCAGCTCAATTCCTGAATGGGACTTCCTGCAACCACAAAACTAACAGTTTATAAAATCACAAAGATCTGAACTAAAGAGCTAGTCCTCAGTAGAGCACATACTTGGGACAGTTCCAAAATTCTGCAGCATAGACTGAAAATGTACATGAAATTTGAATCACTTTGTCACAGAACATGAGGCAAACTCCTGACTGTATGTTAAGTGGGTTGACTGCCCACTGAAGCATTCTAGTAACCATTATTGTAGATTTCAGGCTATATAAAAATACATTTACTTAGTCCACAATACCATGCAAAATTATTCAAGGGAAACAAACAACAACAGAAGCAGATAAATGGATGTCACTTGGGATAGAAAATAAAGGTAATAGATGTCAATCACCACAGGACCTATTGTTTGGAATTATAGATATAAATTCTAAGGCAGTTATTTAAAGTACATTCCATAAAAATGAATTAGTCCTGTAGTGAATAAAAATAGCAATCTGTGGAGAAATAAAAGCTGTTTAAAAGAAGAAATCAAACTTTCAAAGTTATCCATTGGAAACAAAATTTTAAAAATCACCCAATGATCTCAGTAGCATAATGTCACAGTGGAAAGCATCAGGGAATTTAAAGAGAGTAAGTAGTATTTATCCAATTAAAAATAAGAAAAAAATGAATATTTATTGAACCTGAAACTACCAAAAGACATAATTAACATTTTAATGAAAAACAGGAAGAAGAAAGATCTGAATAAAAAGTATTTGAAGAAATAATGGACAAAAAATTCCTATAGTTTAAAAGATATAAATTTATACACAATTTTTAAAAATCACAGAAATGATAATCTAAAAAGTAAACAAGCTTAATCATATGAAAACACCCAGGTAGAAAAACCACTAAACAGAAAACATATTGAAAAAAAAGTAGAAAAAAATGATACATCAAATAGAAGGATACAGCAAATGATTTTATATTTTGAAGCAGAAATCATAAAGACCAGAAAAGAACCAAAAATAACATAATGTGGTGAAAAGTACATAATAAGGTTTGAACAAGAATTCTATGCCCAGCAAAAACATCTTTCAGGAATAAAGAAAAAAGGCATATTTTTTAAATAGAAAGTAGAAGATTCCATAAACAATGATAAAAAATGTCTTTCATAGTAAAAAGGCAAATGTACTACAGAGAAAATTCACTGTCAGGAAGAGACGAAGATCATCTGCTGAAATAAATATGTCACAAAATATTTAAAAAGTTGATTATCTTGGGGTTTTTTAATACTCTAAAATTTCAATCTTTTTTATTACTGATTCTGATGTTTAAAACCATTCTGTATATGTTGGGGTTTGAAATGCTAGCTTTGGAAAACTAAACCATAAAACAGCAGAAATAGTAGACTACAAAGGCCTGCATTGTTACATTTTTTTTTTTTTTACTTTTATGTATTGCTAAGTGGTGGTAAAATATTAATTCTAGACCATCTATAAAAATCTAGAAGCAAATACTGGGATCCTAAGAATAAGAAATAAATCATAGTAGAAGCAAAAAAGCCAGTAGATGACTTAAAATGGTCAATTAAAATATTAATTTTATGGGTTTATGATGTGGCTCATTGGTACTGCACCTGCCTTGCAAGCTCTAGGTCCTGAGTTTGATCCCTCTCACCCCCCAAAAAAGTAAAAGAAAATATTAAATTTATGATATAAAAGGAAGAAAAAGAATGCAATGAAATTAAAATCAGAGGGAACAAAAAAGTTACAGATCCTGAAAAACTTCCATATTTTCTTAAAAGTTCATCTTCTAAACATATCATTTAAAATGTATATCATGCTACTCTAGATTCAAACTTCAAGACTTAACCACATGATTCCAAAAGGAGAGGCAATCTTAAAATAGAGATGTCTGTTGAAAGTGAATAAATGGAAACAGTTGATATAATTTTAAAAGATTTTTAAAGAAAGAGTAATACCAGTAGCAAACAGTTTATGATGAAACAGTAAATATCTTTAGAAAGATAGGATACTGCATAGGAATTAACCTGATAACACAGACCTCATTACAGAAAAATAAATTTGAAAAATTCAAAGGAAAATTAACTATCATGCTTGTGGATATGATCACATTTTTAGCAGTGATTCAAAAGCGTAATGGAGAAAGTATCAGCAAGGAAATAGATCTATGCAGCCATTTAAGCACTTTGATTGAAATGACATTTAGAGAACATGAATAGAGCAATTGCAAAATCTCCACAATTTTTCAAGATCACACAGCGAATGGAAGGTAGACCATATGCCAGGTCATAAAACATGTCTTTGAAAAATTTTAAATACAGATTGTTTTTCTAATTACACTGCAGTTAACTACACACTAATCACAGCAAGATATCTAAGAAAACTTCACCTATTATAACATTAAATAACACACTCTTGCATATTTCATGAGTGAGAGATAAAATTGCAAAAAAAAACCCTAGAAAGTGATTTAAACTTAATTATAAAATACAAGTTATAACAACATTATAAATTACGTTCTATTTATAAACATTTTATAAATTAAAGAAATTTGTGAGGGGATTTAGTAGTGCCACCATGCCTGCCTTGAAAGAACAAGGTCCTAGAAACTAAAGCTTTGCAGATTGGGAGAGAGGGAGGGAGGAGTTGAAGGGAGGGCACGGGGATGGGGAAAAAATAAGAACCAAGATTAATTATGTAAAGGTACAAATTTCCAACGATGAATGTCATTCTATTGTATACAATAAATGTACCAATAAAATTAGTATTTTTTAAATGCACAGAGGTCTTGAGTTCAATCCCCAGTATCACAAAAAAAAACAAGAAATTTGTGTATTTCAGTTGAAATAGTTCTGAAAGAAGTAAATACTAAAATCAATGGTAATAATCAAAGACCAAAGAAAATACAAAGAAATAGAAGAAAAGCAACCCAATAGCAAAAATTAATGAAATTGAAATGACACTAAATGGAAAATGTTAAGTGAGTGAAAGAAAAATATATCCAATAAAATCATGGATACTAGGTATCCTAATAGAACAATAAAAGCAGCCATCTCCATAGTAACTAACTTCGATAATATGGGAAAATTGCTTTAAAAATATAACATCAAATAAAGAGATTTATTATAGTCAAACATATAAAAATCAATATTAAAATGCCCTTTTCTATGTTGCTATATAAAGACAATCTAAACCAAATTCTAACAAATTTTATGTGGAAATTAAAATTCTTTAACTTTAAAAGACTTAAATCTCAAAACTCATGGCTAGCTAAAGCATTTTTGTAAATGAAGAACAAGTTTTGAGAATTTATTCTCATTTTTCAGACTTACTACAAAGCTATTAGTAAGACAGTTTAATATAAATGTGAATTAGATATAGGCCAATAATTTAGGATGTAGGGTGAGTCAATTGATTTTTAGCACGTGTTGATGACATTCAGAAAATAAATGTCATTCCAAAATATTGTGCATATTCTACTATATATATATTCTTATGGAAAATGATAACCACCAAATATTAATTCACAATGTACAATATTGATGCACACAGATACAACCTGGAACAAATCTTATAATGAAATGTTAACAGCTAAGTAAAACCATAAAAAGGAAAAGTAAAAATGCTTGCAATATTTGAATATGAAAATTTTTCTAACCTAGAAGTTCATGCAAATCATAAAAACTTCAAATAGCAGATAAATTAAAGTTCATTAAAATTTAGGAGATGAAAAGCCAAACCAAGAACAGAGAGAAATTTTGTAGAATTGCAAAGAACCTTTAAAACTCATCAGTAAGGATAAAAATATCCTAATAAAAAGGAGCAAACAAGAAAAAAAAAGTCAATAAAAGATAAGGTATGCAGTCAACAAACGCAAGTACAGTACTCCACACGTTTAGGTAAATGGAAAAGGAAGTCATAAGGCAATGCTCACTTTATACTCATTAGAATGGCAAGAATTAAAATGCAGGCAATACTCGCTGATGACAAACATTTGAGGCAATCGGAAGCCTCTTCTATTCCTGGTAAAAATAATAAGTCTACTCTGAAAAGCAGTATAGCAAGGTTTTTTGTATGAAGCTTAGATATACAGCTATTCTCAGACAAACCATTCCACTCCTAGGTGTGACCTAAGAGAAATGAAAATTTCTTATCAAACTCTATGAAAAATAATGTATCAATTTATTTACTGTAAAAAATAAACAACCTAGTTAAATAATGTTGAACAGGGGATTAATAGAAGGTAATGGATTGTATAGAATACAGTCCATAGAATTCCACTGACAGAAAGGCATGAGCCATTGTCATGTGCAACAAAATCTGTAGTTTTTCAAAGAATTACATTCAGCAAAAGAAGCCATATAAACTGAGTATATCCTGTGTATATTTGTTTACATAAATGTTTAAACAATGAAATCAGATCCACATTGGAAGAACATGAATCAATGGGCTCCTCAGAATACTTACAGAAGAAAAGACGCAAGGACATTTTAGGAGGTGAAAGAAACATAGCTTGTTTTTATCATAGTGAAAATTTACAGGCATATATATACATCAAATCTCAAAAATCATATATATTAAATTATTGTAGCTTTGTATATATCAATTAAAACTGTAAGTTTGTAACACAACATGTTTTTACTGGTTAAATTTTCCAGTGCGATTTCAATTCTACAATATTCTTTATTTAATTTAATTTATTTTATTTTATTTTATTTTATTTTATTTTATTTTATTTTATTTTATTTTATTTTATTTTTATGGTTCCCGGGATTGGACTCACAACCTTGCACTTGGCAGGCTGTTGCGGTGCCACTGAGCTACATCCCTGGCCCCTGATGATATTCTTTGGTAACCAAGAAGACTCAGTTAGAAGGTCGCGCCTCAAAACTCATTAAGATGCCATGCTGTTCTTTGTCGACAACAATCAAAATGAATAACAGAGTGGTACAAAAAAAAAAAAAAAAAAAAAAAAAAAACTGAAAGATACAATTATCTTAAAACCTAAAACAGCATATCCTAGATCAACTTTGAGTAGGGATCCAGGGACAAAGGGGGGCTACTATGTTAACTCAAGAGGAGTTTTGAAGATTTTTGTGGGGAGCAGTGTAAGAGACCAAAGTTTTCATTGTTTGTACTTTCTATTTCTCCTTCAGCTTCCTTCCTTTCTCTTCCTGCCTCTTGCCTTCTATTTCTTTAACTCTACTTTTACATATTGTATGACCTGTTTTCTTTTCTTAGTATTATTTCGACTTTATCTCTCACTGTACCCATATGCAATCCTATTTTCACATTTTTATTAGTCTCCATTTACTACTTTTTTCATGCTTATTATCTCAGTCAATCTTTATTTCTCTTTTCTTTTCACCATTTCACTTCTGTCCTTTAAAAGTATTGTGTGTTTCAGTCTGTTAGGACTGCTCTTACAAAACTTCTTAAACTGGGTAGATTAGAAATGACAAAAGCCTCTCACAGTTCTGGGCTGAGAGATCCAAGATAAGCTGCCTACAGACTTGGTGTCTGATGAGGGCCACTTTCTGTAGACAGATGGCAACGCTGATGAATGAGTTTCCTTGGTCCTTTACTATCAGAGCACTAATTGCAATACTGAAGGCCCTGGCCGATGACCTAACCATCACCACATATGCCTCACCTCCTAATAACATTGCCTTCAGGGTTAGCACTTAAGGAGATACAAACCTTGAGAATACAGTAATATGTGGTTATAATATTAGTTCTTTGTCATTTCTTGCATTTCTATGACACTTATGCATTTGGAGCATTTATAAATATATTTGTGTTACCAACATCGTGTCAGAGAAATGGATACCTGCACATTTTTTAGAAGTACAAATTAGTTGAGCTAAGAACTAAGCTCAGGTGTTTTTAACCCAGGAGCAATTTTCATTTGTCTCTTCTCATTGCCTAACCTTGTCCCATTCCTCCAAAGTGACAACTACCATGCTGCTCCCCTTTTAAATCCTGGAAACAAGTCCACACTTGACTAGCAGGGGTGATTTTTCTCTTGGCTGATGTTGAAGAAGTTCTCTTCTTAAATTTTTTTCATAAATAATGGAGGTCACAACCTGAACTACTAGGCTTTAAAACTACTCAGAAGAGGAGGCATGTTTATTTTCGTTTCATCCCAGGAGTGTTACAAGATAGTAGTATGTAAAAAAAAATGTGGCAAATTCCTTTGATTTTAAATTCATAATTTGACATCATTTTTTTTCAGACATACAAACACCACCATAATAATACATTAGACATTAGGAATCTTTCATGGTTTCAAACAAAATTTTAGATGATTTTGTCCCTGTGAAGATTGTCATGGGAATTTTAATTTGGATTACATAAAATCTCAAGATGCTTTAGGTCAAATACATATTTTAGAAATAGTAAATCTTTCAATCCATGAACATGAGGCATCTTTCCATTTATTTGTGTATTCTTTAATTTCTTTCATTAAAGGCTTATACTTTTTTATGTAGGGAAATCATGTTTTATAGTTTTTATCTCCTGGGTTCAATTCCTCAATTTGGGGGTAGTTATTTCAAATGAGATGAATTTCCTGATTTCTCTTTCAAATATCTTGATGTTAATGTATAGAAATGCTACTTATTTTTCTTCCACTGAGGATGGTCAGCTCCTTTGTCAAAGATGACATAGCTGAGTACATCTGGATTTGTTTTTGTGTCTTTCAATCTGTTCCACTCATCCTCAGATCTGTTTCTTTGCCAGTATCATGCTGTTTTTATCACAATGACTTTATAGTATAGTTTCAAACTGTGAATTATTATACCCACTGCCATGTCTCTGTTGCCTAGGATGGCTTTTGCTCTTCTAGGTCTCTTGTGGTTCCAAATGAATTTTTGGATTCTTTTTTCTAGTTCTGCGAAATACAGTGTTGGAATTTCAATTGGCATTGCATGGAATTTGTATATCAGTTTTGGTAGTATGGCCATTTTCACTCTGTTGATTCTTCCTACCCAGGAGCAGGGGATATCTTTCCATTTTTTTATATTCTCTTTGATCTCTTTTTTCAGAGTGCTGTACTTTTTGGTATAGAAGTCTGTTACTTCTTTTGATTCCTAGATACTTCATTTTCTTGAACGCTATTGTGAAAGGAATTGTTTCCCTAATTTCTCTCTCAGTGAGTCTGTTATTTGTGCACAAGAAGACTATTGATTTTTGAGTGTTCACCTTGTATACAACTACTCTACTGAATCTGTCAATTAAGTCTAAAAGTCCTATGGTGTTTTTTGAATCTTCAATGTAGAGTATCATATTGTCAGCAAATGACAGTTTAACTACTCCCTTTCCTATCTTGATCATTTCTTTCTCTTGTCTAATTGCTATGGCTAATGTTTCCAGAACTATATCGAAGAGGAATGGTGAAAGTGGGCATCCTTGCCTTGTTCCTGATTTTAACATGAAAGTCTTCAGTTTTTGACCATTTAATATGATGTTGGCTGTTGGTTTTTCATAGATAGCCTTTATTAAGTACAATTTCTTTCGTTAAAGGCTTATACTTTTTTATGTAGGGAAATCATGTTTCATAGTTTTTATCTCCTGGGTTCAATTCCTCAATTTGGGGGTAGTTATTTCAAATGAGATGAATTTCCTGATTTCTCTTTCAAATATCTTGATGTTAATGTATAGAAATGCTACTTATTTTTCTTCCACTGAGGATGGTCAGCTCCTTTGTCAAAGATGACATAGCTGAGTACATCTGGATTTGTTTTTGTGTCTTTCAATCTGTTCCACTCATCCTCAGATCTGTTTCTTTGCCAGTATCATGCTGTTTTTATCACAATGACTTTATAGTATAGTTTCAAACTGTGAATTATTATACCCACTGCCATGTCTCTGTTGCCTAGGATGGCTTTTGCTCTTCTAGGTCTCTTGTGGTTCCAAATGAATTTTTGGATTCTTTTTTCTAGTTCTGCGAAATACAGTGTTGGAATTTCAATTGGCATTGCATGGAATTTGTATATCAGTTTTGGTAGTATGGCCATTTTCACTCTGTTGATTCTTCCTACCCAGGAGCAGGGGATATCTTTCCATTTTTTTATATTCTCTTCGATCTCTTTTTTCAGAGTGCTGTACTTTTTGGTATAGAAGTCTGTTACTTCTTTTGATTCCTAGATACTTCATTTTCTTGAACACTATTGTGAAAGGAATTGTTTCCCTAATTTCTCTCTCAGTGAGTCTGTTATTTGTGCACAAGAAGACTATTGATTTTTGAGTGTTCACCTTGTATACAGCTACTTTACTGAATCTGTCAATTAAGTCTAAAAGTCCTATGGTGTTTTTTGAATCTTCAATGTAGAGTATCATATTGTCAGCAAATGACAGTTTAACTACTCCCTTTCCTATCTTGATCATTTCTTTCTCTTGTCTAATTGCTATGGCTAATGTTTCCAGAACTATATCGAAGAGGAATGGTGAAAGTGGGCATCCTTGCCTTGTTCCTGATTTTAACATGAAAGTCTTCAGTTTTTGACCATTTAATATGATGTTGGCTGTTGGTTTTTCATAGATAGCCTTTATTAAGTTGAGATATAGATGATATATTCCAATTTTTGCAGGGTTTTTATCATGAAAGGGTGTAGAATTTTGCAAATGCTTTTTCTGCATCTATCAAAAGGATCATATGGTTTTTGTCATTGACTTTGTTAATATAGTATATTATATTTATTGACTTATGAATGTTGAACTATCCTTGCATCCCTGTAATAAATCCAACTTGCTCAGGATGTATGATCTTCTTGATGATCCTCTGTATTCTGTTTGATAGTATCTTATTAAGGATTTTTGCATCTGTATTCATTAAGGAGATTGGCCTGTAGTTCTCTTTTTTGGTTGCATCTTTCCCTGGTTTGGGAATCAAAGTGATACTTGCTTCCAGGAATGAATTAGGAAGTATAGCTTCCCTTTCAATTTCACTGAAAAGTTTGAAGAGTAAAGGCAGTAGTTTTTCTCTAAATGTCTTGTAAAATTCAGCAGTGAATCCATCAGGATGTGGGCTTTTCTTTGTTGGTAAATTTGTAATTACATTTTCAATTTCACTGACTGTAATAGGGGTGTTTAAAATGTTTTTATCTTCTTTGTTCAACTTTGGTAATTCAAAGGAGCTGACCATCCTCAGTGGAGAAAAGATAGCCTCATTAATAAGTGATGTTGGAAAAACTGCATTTCACTCTGCCAAAGATTAAAACTGGACCCTTATCTTTCACCATGCGCTAAATTCAAATCCAAGTGGATTAAAGATCTAAATATTAAAACTGAAACACTAAACTTGCTGGAAGATAAGTTAGACAGAACTCTGGAAGACATTGGCATAAGAAAAGATTTTATGAACAAATCCTGATTAGCATGGGAACTAGGAGAAAGAATCAATAACTGGGATCTCATCTTATTAAAAGGCTTCTGCACTGCAAAAGAAAGCATCAACAGTACTAAGAGACAACCTACAATGTGGGAAAAAATTTTTACCAGCTGCTCCTCATACAAAGGACTATTATCTAGAATAGATAAAGAACTCAAAACAATCAGCCCCCACAAATATAAAGACCCAATTAAAAAATAGGCATCTGAAATGAACAGACATTTCTCATACAAAGAAGTAAAAGCAGCAAGTAAATATATGAAAAAATGTTCCACATCACTGGTCATTCGAGAGATGCAGATGAAAACAACACTGAGATTCCACCTCACTCCACAAAGAATGGCTGCTATCAAGAAATCACACAGTAACAAATGTTGGCGGGGTTGCAGGGAGAAAGGAACCCATCTCCGTTGTTGGTGGGAGTGCAGACTGGTGCAACCACTGTGGAAATCAATATGGAGATACCTCAAAGAGCTTGGACTAGAGGTTCCATTTGACCCAGCCATCCCTCTGCTGATTATCTTTCCAAAAGAATTAAAAGAATCATATCACAGTGATATATGCACACCTTTGTTTATAGCAGCACAGTTTGTAATAATTAACACTTGTAAATAGCCTATTTGCCCATCAGTTAGAAACTGGATAAAGAAGATGTGGTTTTTCTAAAATTGAATATTACACAGCCATAAAGAATTAGAAATTAGATTCATTCATGGGAAAATGGATACGAATTGAGGATGTACTCCTAAGTGAAATAAATAAATCACACATGTGTAAATACCGAATAGTTTCTCTGTTGTGAATAAACTGTAATAGTACATAAGATCTCAATGATATAACTGACATTGTGAAATGGGAAGAAAAGGGCTAAAAGTGTAGGGAAAGTGGGATGGGTAGGGGAAAGGTAATAAGAGAAAAGAAACAAAATGTGAGAAAATGAAAAGTTGGAAATACAGTGTTTGTAAACGGGGAGTAGAGGAGGGGGCGAAGGGAGCGCAGGGACAAGGGGAAAAATGAGAACCAAGACCTGTCATGTAAAGGTACAAGGTCCCAATAATGGATGTAACTGTACTGTATACTGAAAATGTACCAATAAACTCAATTTTTAAAAAATGCTACTTATTTTATGTTATGGTTTTTTAACCCTGCAACTTTTCTGAATTTCTTGTTAGATCTGTGAAGTTTTTAGTGACATCTCTTAAGGTTTTCTAGGTTAGATCATATAGTATGCAAAAAGGAACAACTTAATATTTCCTTTTTTATTTGGATTCTTTTCACTCTTTTCTTTTGCTTAATTAGGATGGCTGGGAGTTCCAATGTAACAAATGCAAATAATGGAACATGACATCATTATTTCACTCCAGACCTGGGAGAAAAAAATTTAAGCTTTTCCCCATTGAGTATAACTGTAATTATATATTTGATAATAATGACCTTTTATGCAATGCTTTATATCGTTTGTTGATATTTTTTCAAAAAAAGATGGTGCATTTTTGCCAAATGTCCCTATTCAATAAATTATATTTTGTCTGTCATTCTCACAGTGCAGTGTGTTGTGTCACATTTATAGGTTTATGTGTGTGGAGACATCTTGGCATAGGTTGGATGAATTCCACATGGTCATGGTTAATGACCTTTTTAATGTGTTGTTGTTGATTCTGTTTTGCTGGTGTTTCACTGAGGAAAAATGGCCTTCAAATACATATTTGTGTATTTCATTTCTTGTGTCCTGTGAATGATTTAGTTGTTAATTCTGTAGCGGTTACTTGTTATAAAACTTTTAATATTTACATGAAAATAAATCATAAATGGATAAGCCTGTTTTTGTTTTAGTTTTTTTGGTACCGGAGATTGAACTCAGGACCTTGCACTTGTGAGCCAGGTGGCAGAATAAACAGATAAATGTGTCTGATTTCAATATATATATATATATTATTAAACAATTTGCTTTTTTAACTTTTATAAAAGAATAAATGAAGTCAGTACTAGCTTTGGCTCAACGATCTAGCCAGAATATGTAATACATAAAATGATTGTGTCATGAATGTTACATCCCAATTATGCTTGCTAAAATCTTTAGCAGTTTTTGCCACATTTGACCACTGACACAAAATTATAAGGCACCAACAACAGTTACCCTTATGAAATTAGCACAAGGGCAGTGTTTTCATGTTATATGCTGTTACCTAGACCAGAGTCAATCATTGACTTTCATGCAAATTTTTCATTCATTCAACTCATTTAGAGTTATCTTCCAAGAAAGACAGTACTGTGATATCTTATTCGCTTAAATGTTGTCCATATAGTGTCTCTGTTGACTGAATTAGAGTTTTTTATAAAATGGTCTCTCCAGTTCAATAATTTTCCCTCTTTTCTGTGCCACTGATAACTCTTTCAAATCCCTCTTTACTTCTGTAGTTAATATGAAACCGATAGCATCTATAACTTTGTGAATTTACTAGAATAATGAAATAGTTTAACTTTGGTCACTTTTGTGATGTTTTATGTTAATGTTTTTATTGTAATGAAGCATTTTATTGCTACATTTAATTATATCAGTCAGCAAATGACACATAATATAACAAATTCAAAATCATTGCTGTGCTGGGGATTCAGCTCAGTGGTTCTGCTGCCTGCCTGAATTCAATACCTGGTACCAAAAAAGAACCAAACAAAAAAACAAAGAAAAAAAACAAAAAAAATCATTGCAGTGCGAGAAGTATTTAGTGAATAATACTGCTAAGGTCCAGACTGGCACTTAAATGTGAGTTTTGGCAAAGCTACAATTTCCTACTAGTTTTTTTTTTATTATTTTTTTTTAAATCAGAACATATACCTGAGAATGTATAAGTAAATTTGAATAGATTCTCCTCAATTTTTCAAAGGCTAAATTCAGCCAGCAGGAAACCACCAGGCTAAGAGCAGACAGGCACGATAGCAGGTAGTCATTGTTACCACACTGAGAGCACGACAGATGGAGCAGACGGTTCAATTTACCTCCCAGAGGGGAAAATGGGACAGCAAAGAACCTGCATTGTGTGGTTGTATGGCTTAGTGACACACGGAGATGCAAGCGGACCATGACTGAAGTCAGTAATCTCGTGCAGCTCAAAAGATACATAAAACATAGATGTTGGAAGAATAGGCAAATACAGTTTTCTATGTAAAAGAAGTGAGTTTCTACATGTTTGTTTATTTTTAAAATTTACCTAAAGAGTGTAGTCTACAGATCAATCAGAGCAAAGCAACAGGTAATGTCAATCAGGATGTTTCCTGTTGAGGTAAGGACAAATGGGAATGAGGTGGAAACCGTGTGTTGTCAAGACAGTTCTGGTAGGGTTTTTGTCTTCACACATTTTTTTTTCACTAAAGAGTGTACTACAGATCAATCAGAGCAAAGCAACAGGTAATGTCAATCAGGATGTTTCCTGTTGAGGTAAGGACAAATGGGAATGAGGTGGAAACCGTGTGTTGTCAAGACAGTTCTGGTAGGGTTTTTGTCTTCACACATTTTTTTTTCCTATCTTTAAGAATTTATGGGTGCGCGCGAGCTGCCGGCCTGTGCGGGAGCTCCCGGCCTGCGCGACAACAGACC